>NC_043700.1:34787338-34796909 GCF_006229205.1 Suricata suricatta | reverse complement strand
ATATTCATTAAAGTAATTAATGATGTTGAATAAAAATTGTCTTTAAATGGGGAGAACTTGTATTTCTGTGTGTATGTGTGTGTGTGAACATGCATGCTGTGTGTATGTGTGTGTGTGTGTGTGTGAGAGAGAGAGAGAGAGAGAGAGAGAGAGAGAGAGAGAAATAGTGAAAATTTGGTAAGGTTATCTACTCCAAGTGATACCATGAGCAAGAAATACTAGAGGTCTTTGGTCAACAAATTACAAAATAAGTTCCATGTAAACAACAGCTAGAAAACTGGTGACAAATGAAAAACATTCAGTCTCCAAGACAAAATAACAGCACAAAGCTACCTACTTTCAATTCTTTTCTTATCAAAAATAGATTGGAAAGTCTCTCATTTTTGCTTTTTTTTTCTCACAGCTTTTTCTATAGCAGAGAATAATGACCTGTATGGTTCAACATCACAGGTAGTTAGACCATGGGGTCAGATAGTCAAAAACAAGGAAGGTCTGAATATTTGTGCTTGACTATGGAGAGAAAGATCTACTGTAAGAACTGACTGGACACAATGCAATTGATTCTCATTGTTTGTGGTTGTCAGGTTCTGTAAGCACCATAAACACTGAAATAGTGGATAGCAAGCCATTGCTGCCAGGGGAAATATACTGTTTGGTTCCTGAGAGCCTTTGGTCACATCAGCAGGTTAACACACACCTAATTTTGTGTGTATTCCTGCTTACACATCTTACTGAATATTCGTTGTTGACTCATTAACATTAAACTCACAGCCAACAACATTATAAGTCATGTGTGAACAAAGCTCATCTAGTACATGTTTCCTCCCTAAGGGCAATCACACTGGGCAGCACTTAGCACTAGATCTAGGGGCCTTCAGAAACAGCAAAATCACCAACATAGAAACACAAAAATGTGGCACTAAATGGACTATAAAAATACATTTGTTTACAGTATGAAAGATAGAACAAAGAGCAGAGTGTCTCCTTGCTCAACCTCAAGTGGGAACGTGCGTGTCAGACTCTGCACATTTTTTGCTACTTCTATACATCTGCAAATGACCAGGAAAATATCAAAAATATTGGATTTGGGGGTTACTGATTAATTTTAGTAGATTAATTCACAAATACAGATTCTACCAATAAACAAAATTAACTGTATATACATTAGTGGGCAAATTAAGATCCCTTAAATTGAATCACTTCAGGTGCTCCACATTTATAATGATGCCCATTATGCATCAGCACGGGTTCAGGAGGAAACAGAAACAAATGATTCTAGGACACGTTTTCTAATAAATGTGTTTTCCCATTAAATTTATGATGGGTGAGAGGCTTAACTACTTGACATAGCAAAGAGAATTCTGAAAAAAAAAAAGTGCCTATGTATAGTTTAAAACCCAGTGGCATAAATGTAGAACATAAAATAGTGACTTGACAAGTGAAAACAACAATGAAGCCTCTTGAGGAAAGTTATTTCCAATGATAGTTTAGTTGTGTTTGAAGTGTTCCTGGGCCAGTGAGAAGCATTAGACACCATTTATGAAGGAGATATAATGATTATCTAACTGGGAAAAACTTGCAGGTTATCTGGATCTTGCTTTTGGATAAGGCCAAAAACAAACAAACAAACCAACAGAAAAACCAAAGAAATTGAACTGTCCCTAGATTTATAACTTTTTTGTTTCTGTTTTATTTTATTTAATTTTGAGAGAGAGAGACACACACACACACACACACACACACACACCCAGAGGGTGAATGGGGAAGGGGCAGAGAGAGAGAAGGAGACACAGAATCAGAAGCAAGCTCCAGCTCTGAGCTGCCAGCACAGAGCCAAACGAGGGGGGCATGAACTGTGAGATTATGACCTGAGTCAAACTCCGGTGCTTAACTGACTGAGCCATCCAGGTGCCCCCCTAGATTCATATTTTAATGAGGCCTAGTAAGTTTCAGTGCAGAACTTTATTTGAAAGAGCTCATTATAGCCTGGCCAAGCAGGCTATAACCAAACTAAGCATTGCTGGAAATCCTAAACAATGCAATAAAAAACAATGAACATAAGACAACATAGAAACACTCTCTAATTCAGGTATTTTTATACCCATTTGATACCGAAAGGATTTTGTTGTGTTACAAATTGTTAAAAGTGTTGCATAAATGAAATTACTTCACAGATTAAGAATAAGACACATAAAGTAGTACCTAATATTCAACATGTCAGTTATTGCTATTCTTACTCCAGTTTGGAATGGGGAAAACAGGGAGACTTTGAGACTACTTTGTCTAGGCAGGTTTCTGACCAGGAATAAGCATTGTAGTGGATTCTCTATTGGAGGAGAGCCTCTTATCTGCCATATTCCTGTTCTTTTCCTTCCAACAGACCCTGACTGAAATATCACCCTCCAAGCTTTGCTTCAGAAGATGTGGCCATGTGCCACAGTTCTGGCCAATCAGGCACAAGCGGAAGTCTCTGGAAGAGACGTCAGGGAAGGCTCCTTAAATGGAACTGAGACATTTGGTGGATTGTTTTCCTTCCCTTCTTGTAGGTATTTTGAGAGTAGAGGACATGGGTTACACCCTAAGATCGGAGGAGCACAAAGCTAAAAGGAGACTGACTTCCCACTGAAATTGTGATTTCTCCCGATGAGTGAACCTGCTTACTTCCAGTAAAAAAAAAAAAAAAAAAAGAGAATAAATCCTAAATTGTTTAAGCTGTTGAATTTAGGGTTTCTCTTACTAGCATCCAAATTCATTTCTAGGGATGCTACTACGCCTGACTATAGCTCAAGAGGATCTAGTAGGTAGGGGTGTGGAATGTACTCAAGACTTTCGACCTTGTTAGGAAATACAAGTGACAGGTTCTAACATGGAATGTGGTACTTTACACTGCTCTGGTATAAAGTACATGATCATCGTTGGGTGGCATTGCATCAATAGAAGTAGAAATTTGGGAAACAGTTTTCTCTTCTTTTGTATGTTAAGTTCAGCACAGAACAATTCATGCCAAGAACTATGGCACACATATTTCTTTTAGTTGGGTAAGAGTTTCCTGATGTTATGGTCAGGTATTTGATTCTGTATAATCTGGTTTAAAATGTCTATTTTAAATAGATATTAAAGCGATCCAAGACATGGTCTTCTGATAAAATTGAAGTCACTTAGGTGAATGAATTATGTCTCTCTTTTAAGTCGGTCACCAGATCTTCCAGGGGTTACTTTATACACCTCCAGCAGTTTTACCCAGCTTCCAAAAGACAGACTGAGTTCAAACTTTCTGCCTCTTTGCCTTAATGCTGACTGACAGCAGACCCCTCCCAATTACTAAAAAGAATGTTGCAGATTTCCTGTTTAACAAATGATAGTGAAGTTGGGCAGAGGATGAGGCGTCAGTGATCCTACCTATGAAAATATGGTACATGGCTTTGCTAAAAAAGGATAAAGATGAAAGGTTTCTAAGTGGCTGTGTATCCATCCATTGTTTAGTGCAGACAGCGCTGACTCACTGTCCTTACAGAGAGGGGAAATCCTGTATTTCCCTCTCTGGGACATCTGGCTTAATCTTGCTTAAGAGAGGCAGGCACTTTATTGTCCTGCTGGAGCCTTGGTGTCACTATTTCAGACACACTTGTGCCAAGTTTCAGATGGCCTCTATAAATCACGTCATTGGAACTTGGGGCATAACTTTTTGCTCTTCGGTTTGGACACTGGGTAGCATTGTGCTTCCATGCATATGTATGTCTTCCTATTCACTGGGACAATTCAGCGAGTCTTCACACGACATCCTTCAAAGTTCACCTGTTATTTTCAAGAAGAGTTATTGATTTTTTTATCATATTAGGACAACTTCATACTAGAAAAACTCCAGCTACTTATTTCATCATATTAAGAAAATACTATATAAATTTTCAATCATTTGTAATAGCATGTATTCAATACTATGCTGATCAATTTACAGAAAAGAAACCAAAAAAATTTTAAGACATAGCATCTTCCATAAATGAAAGAAAAGAGTAAGACAATCAACTTGAGAAAGATAGGGCCTATAACTCAGAAAACTCCTCAGTTAAATGAAAACCACAAAAGATTCAATGAGGAGGCAAATGGACTACAGTCCTGGAAGAATTCACCAAGAAGGTAGGTGGCTTGAGGGGTTATAGTTCAAGCAGTTTCAAAGGCAAGTCCAGAAAGAATCAGGGCATGCAAACATTTGAGATCAAAACTGACTACTTGTTGTCAGGGATCAGTAAATTAAAACCTGGTTTTTAAAAAAAGAGAATTTGCAAAGAAAGCCAGCAGCATTTACAATTGTTTAGTTGAGGATACATTTTAGAAAGGATTTTAAGTTTAATCCACTAGGAAACAGAAAGCCTTTAGGGATGTTCAGGGCCAAAATGAAACATTCTTTAAGGAGAAATTTGGCAAATGTTCATTAACTATTAATATAACGCTTACAAAGCAAATGAATAATATAATTAAAATTTAATGTTGAGATGTTTAAAATTACTTAAAAGGATAAGCAGTTTACTTATATTAAAGGATCTATTTGTGGACAATTAAGATGCTAGGTCCAAATTACAGAATGATGAAATTGATGGGACAAAAAAAGAAATTATTTCTTTCAATTTTCTAACATTTCTGATGGAGACTTTCCCTTAGCTATTTACTATAGCATGCTGCCTATCACCAGCAAAACAAAACGAAACCCAGCTGGCATAGACAGCATGATGCAGGTCACACAATCTAATTTAAACACACACACACCTTTTGTGGGGTGCCTGGGTGCTTCAGTCAGTTAAGTGTCCAACTCTTGGTTTTGTCTCACAGTTTCATGAATTCAAGCTCCTCATCAGGCTCTGTGCTGACAGTTTGGAGCTTGCTTGGGATTCTCTCTTTCACTCTCTCTCTCTGCCCCTCCCCAACTCCTGGTGTCTCTCAAAATAAATAAATGAATGAATGAATGAATGAATGAATGAATAAGCTTTATAAAAACCTTTTATAATTTAATCTTAAGATGAGTCCTTCTACTAGTTGCTCTAAATTAGTAAGTTATACTAAACAAACACTGGCTTTATGCTCTAAGTTGTAGCTGGATTGGGTCCATGGTAAAAAACTGAGCTTGCTGCCCATGCCCATCACATAATCTGTTTTCCAGTTCAGGCACTTCAGATAAAATTTGTACTTAACAATTATTTCTGTCCCAAGTCGTTATTTGATAACTGTGAATTAATTTTGCTTGTTACCGTTTCTCTCCCTCTACCTTCCCCATCCAGCTGATTTTTGTTTACTATATTATTGCTTATTTCTTCAGGTTCAATGCTCTGTCCTTTCACTTTTATAAAATCTGATGGATTTAATCTTTCTTTTTTTTAATACAATTTATTTTTTTAACATATGCAATTATTTTCCATCATTTACAATACAGTAAAGATGTGGTATATATACACAATGGAGTACTACATGGCAATGAGAGGGAATGACATATGGCAATTTGTAGGAAAGTGGATGGACCTTGAGAGTGTGATGCTAAGTGAAATAAGTCAGACAGAGAAGGATTTAATCTTTCTTAATGGGTATTTTGGCTATTTGGTGTGGTGCTACTTCTGAGTAGCTCTCTGGCTTTCATGGTTCATTTTGAAAGTAGTCTAACATTACACAGTCATCCAGTATTCACCTGTTAGGTATTGTGGATGTTACTCAGGGCTGTCTGTCAGAACTCCCAGCTTGCAAAGTAATGGCCAGTAGGTTCAATCACAATAATTTTCAATGATTTTATTCATTATTATACAAAATGCTTTTATTCAAGGACTTTAAATGTAAAACACAGTCATCTGAGTAATAACCAGGTCAGGTCTCTGGGTATAACTTCTCTCAACCTGAAAAATAAATAGTGATTTCATTCTTAATTTAGGGAATGTTTTGGCTGTATGTAACCTTTTAGTTTCCAAATTGTCAATTTGCATGTTCTCTTTATCATTTGCATATAATTTATATATTGAAGAGTCTTGCTCTCATATCAAAGTAAGTTTTGAAGTTAAAAGGTTTTATTGTCATTAAATCTCTCTCAGTGACATATTTGAATTGCAAATGGTAATATAGAGTGGGTCTCAGCTCAGGAAGAAGGATCTGGGAAAGACAGAAAAAATTGACCTACATAATTGCTAGGAAAAAAAACATGTAGCATATTCTAGTTCAATCTTTTCAATATACCTTTCTATCAGATTGAATTAAAGGAACAGTTTCTCTGTTGTGGTGCACCACAGGTTCTGATTCGTTCACCCACTGTGAATTGGTTGAATTGTTAGCCAAATGATTTAACTCAATCTCTATTCCCCTTCTTTACCCTGTGGTTGAGAGGTTGGACTGACCTCATATGACTGGAAGTCCCAACTCTCTAATCAAACAATTGGTATTTCCAGTATGGCCAGCCCCACACTGAAGCTATCTAAGAGCTCCCCAAGAGTCATCTAATTAGCATAAAATCAAATGAAGTTTCAGGGGTCTACAATGAATAACAAAGACACTCTTGTGTCTTGGAAAATTCCAAGGATTTAGAGTCTTCCAGCCAAGAGCCAGGGACAAGGATCAGTCAAATTCTTTATATACAACAGGATTCAATACATTTATCTACAGGGAGGAGCCAAGATGGTGGAGAGGAAGGGAGCTCTGTAAACTTCTTCTGCCCCATCTATCAAACTAAGAAGGACATTACTCTCATCTGCAAAGGTGGAATGAGAAAATACAGACTCCAGAAAGAAGACAACCTCAAAGATGCCTGAGTGAGTGAGTGCTAACTGGGGAGAGTGGAAAACGGTCCAGCCCAAGATGGACAGGGGAGGTGGGAGCCCCAGCTCAACACAAGGCAAGCACAGGGAGCTGAGAGACACAGGGAAGAGACAGAGAAACTGAATACACTCATAGTACTGTCTTTGGGGAAGAGATAAAGAACGTTTAACCCCACTCGGAGAGAAAAACTCTCACTCCATATATAACTGCTGGGTAGCCCAAATCTTGAACCTGGGTGGCACAAGGGAAAAAATAGCTTCCAGCCCTGTGCGATCCCAGCAGGGAGTCTGCAGCAAGGGCCGTGGCTGGGGGCACGCACTTTGGCCTCGGCTGCAGGAGCGGGAGCACACACCTCATTTCCATGAGCATCTCGCCTCCAGCATTAGCCGTGTGAATCCAGAATCCTGGGTGCCAACAGAGGAAAAATAGCCCCCACTCCTACTCAATCCCAACAGGGAGTTGGTGACAGAAGAGGCGGGGGGGGGGCACTTCAGCTGCAGGAGCATGCAGCTCATTTCAGGCAGCGCCTGTCACCTCGGGCACTGGCAGCACGAACCACGGCCTGCACCAAGAGAAACTGATCCCTCCCCCAACGCGATCGCATTCGCGATCGCATTCCCGATCCTGGCTGGGGGCTGGGTGTTGGAGGTGGCGCCTGTAAGGGCGTGCACTTTGCCTCATGTTGCGCACCTCTCCTCAGGCAGCACACCTCGCCTCAGGCAGCAGCAGCTCAAGTCTCTGCCTGCGCCAAGAGAAACTGATCCCTCTCCCTATGCAATCCTTATCCTGGCTGGGAGCTAGGAGTCAGCAGAGGTGTCTGTGAGGGCTTGCACCTCACCTCCAGTAGCCGCAGCACAAAACTCTGCCAGTGCCTAAAGAAACTGCTCCCTCCCTCTATGGGATCCTGACTAAGACGCCAGCCACCAAAGTAAGTACATCTCATCTGTGGTAGCATAAAAGGGCATGGCCTAGAATTTTGAAACGAGGCGGGCCTGGAAAATACAACTTGGCTCAGCTGCGGTACAAGGAGTACACACACATTAGAGTGGCCTATAGTGCTTAGGTCCAGTGGAGCACCGCCATTCTACTCTCTGCAGCCACTAAGGCAGGGCCTCTAAGAACAGCCCCCGAGACCTACTACACCAAACCATGCCTATCTGTGAGGGGGAGCTGCTGCTTTTTTCTTTTCTTCATTTTTTTGTACTTATTTCTTATTATTATCACCTGTTTTACTTAAAATTTTTAAAAATTTATTCCTTATTTTCATTTCTCCTTCCTCCTTCTTTTTCTTTTTTTTTCTTTCTTACAATCCAGATATATTCTCCCGTATCGTATCTCATTCTTATCTCTCCCCTCAACTGGTCATATACATTTAGCCTGCCCATTGTCCTTTGTTGTCTCTGCCACCCTTTATTTTTTTCTTCTCTTCTTTTCTTCTCTTTCCTCTCCATTTCCTTACCTTCCTTTCGCCCATGTAATTTGTTTGTTTGTTTGATTTGTCTGTGCATTTGTGTGCTTCTGATCCCTCTGTATTTGTCTGCCTGTTTTCCTTCTTAGGCCTGCCCAAGAAACAAGCCAAAGGGCACATGATGGCAAGTCCCAAATATCACTGAGTATGGAAATAAAATAGTCAAAGGGACAACAAGAGAAACTGAGAGACACCATTAAAAGAATATTTCCTGAAACGACAGGCCCTGGACAGTCAATAAGCCTCCTTTAACAGAGCAATATCAACAGGTGCACAGTGCACAACGAACTTTTTAAAACCGACAGGGACTGGGAACTAGCCAAAATTACAAAACGAAGGCACTCTCCCTTGAAGAACCTCCAGGAAGAAGTCACAGCCACAGAACTGCTCAACACAGACCAAAACAACATCACTGAACAAGAATTTTAAAAACTTGTTGTAAAATTAATAGCTGGGGTTGAAAAAAGCATCAAAGAAGCAACTGAGACAATGACTAGGAACTTTGAAAATAGGAGTGACGAGTAAAAAAGGCTATAAATGAGGTGAATAATAAAATGGAGGCAGCCACCTCAAGGATTGAAGAGGCAGAGAGAAGAATAGGTGATTAGAAGATATAGCTATAGCAAAAGAGGAAGCTGAAAACAGGAGAGAGAAATTGATCCAGGAGCAGGAAAGGAGAATTTGAGACCTGAGTGATACAATCAAATGGAACAACATCCTTATTATAGGAATTCCTGAAGAGGAAGACAGAGAAAAGTCCTAAAGGGATACTAGACCAAATTATAACTGAGAATTTCCCAAATCTGGGGAAAGAAATAGACATTCAAATTCAAGAGGCACAAAGAACACCCTTAAGATGTAATTTGAATCGACCTTTGGCATGACATATCATAGTGAAACTGGCAAAATATAAAGATAAGGAGAGAATTCTGAAAGCGGCTAGGGAGAAAAGGGCCCTCACGTACAAAGGGAAACCTATCAGAGTGGTTACAGACCATTTTAATGAAACTTGGCAGGCCAGGAAGGAATGGCAGGAAATCTTCAATGTGATGAACAGAAAAAAACATGCAGCCAAGTGTCCTTTATCCAGCAAGTCTGTCATTCAAAACAGAAGGAGAGATAAAGGTGTTCCCAAACAAACAAAAATTGAGAGACTTCATGACCACCAAACCAGCCTGACAAGAAAACCTAAGCGAGAATCTATGAGGGAAATGTTGCAAAGAATAAAAAGAGCCAGAGACACCACTAAATACATGAGTTCTAGGGAGAACACGTTGACCCTAAATCCATATTTTTCAATAATAACACTGAATGTAAATG
>NC_043700.1:34784909-34787238 GCF_006229205.1 Suricata suricatta | reverse complement strand
GGAATGTTTTTCCATTTCTTGGTGTCTTCTTCAATCTCTTTCATATGTTTTGTATAGTTTTCATCATATAGGTCTTTTACATCCTTGGTTAGGCTTACTCCTAGGTATTTGATGGTTTTTCGTGCAATCGTGAATGGGATCAGTTTCTTGATTTCTCTTTCCACTGCTTCATTATTGGTGTATAGGAATGCCACTGACTTCTGTACATTGATTTTGTACCCTGCAACTTTACTGAATTCATGGAGCAGTTCTAGAAGGCTTCTGGTGGAGTCTGCTGGGGTTTCTATGTACAGTATCATGTCATCTGCGAAAAGGGAAAGTTTGACGTCTTCTTTGTCAATTCTGATGCCTTTTATTTCCTTTTGTTGTCTGATTGCTAATGCTAGGACTCCAGCACTATGTTAAATAACAGTGGTGAGAGTGGGCACCCCTGTCGTGTTCCTGATCTCAGGGGGAAAGCTCTCAGTTTTTCCCCATTGAGGATAATATTGGCTGTGGGCTTTTCATAAACTGCTTTTATATTGTTTAGGTAAGTTCCTTTTATTCCGACTTTCTCAAGGGTTTTTATTAAGAAAGGGTGCTGTGTTTTGTCAGGTGTTTTTTCTGCATCTATTGACAGGATTATATGGTTTTTATCCTTTCTTTTGTTAATGTGATGCATCACATTGATAGATTTGAACATATTAAATCAGCCCTGTAACCAAGAATGAACCCCACTTGATCATGATGCATAATTTTTTAATATGCTGTTGAATTCGAATTGCCAGTATCTTGTTGAGTATTTTTGCATCTGTATTCATTAAGGATATCGGTCTGTAGTTCTTTTTTTTTTGCTGGGTCTCTGTCTGGTTTGGGTATCAAGGTGATGCTGTCTTTGTAGAATGAGTTTGGAAGTTTTCCTTCTATTTCAATTTTTTGGAATTGTTTGAGAAGAATGAGTATTAGCTCTTCTTTAAATGTCACCTAGAACTCCCCTGGGAAGCCATCTGGCCCTGGGCTCTAATTCACTGGGAAATTTTTGATAACAGATTTGATTCCTTCACTGGTTATCAGTCTATTTATGCTTTCTATCTCTTCCTGCTTGAATTTTGGCAGTGCATGTGCATTTAGGAATTTGTCCATTTCTTCTAGGTTGTACAGTTTGTTGGCATGTAATTTTTCATAGTAATCTCTGATGATTGCTTCTATTTCTAAGTGATTGGTTGTGATAGATCCTTTTTCATTCATGATTTTGTCTATCTGGGTGCTCTCTCTTTTCTTTCTGAGGAGCCTGTCTAGAGGTTTATCAATTTTCTTTATTTTTTCAAAGAACCAACTCTTGGTTTCATTGATCTGCTCTACTGTTTGTTTTGGTTCTATATTGTTTATTTCTGCCCTGATCTTTATTATTTCTTTTCTTCTGCTGGGTTTGGGGTGCTCTTGCTGCTCCACTTCTTGGTCCAGTAGGTGCTCTATTAGACTTTGAATTTGCACTTTTTCTAGTTCCTTGAAATAGGCCTGGATTACAATATACTTTCCTCTTAGGACTGCCTTTGCTGCATCCCAGAGATTTTGGATTGTTGTGTTTTCATTTTCATTGGTTTTCATATATATTTTAATTTCTTCTCTAATTGCCTGATTAGCCCAATCATTCTTTAGTATGGTGGTTTTTAACCTTCACATTTTTGGAGGTTTTCCAGACTTTTTCCTATGGGTAATTTCATGTTTCATAGCATTGTGATTGAAAAATGTGCATGGTATGATCTCTATTCGTTTATACTTATGGAGGGCTGCTTTATGCCCCAGTATGTGATCTATCTTGGAGAATGTGCCGTGTGCACTCGAGAAGAAGGTGAATTTCGTAACTTCAGGATGAAGAGTTCTAAATATATCTATCAATTCCATCTGTTACAATGTGTTGTTCAAGTCCAATGTTTCTTTAGTGATTTTCTGTCTGGTTGATCTATCCATTGCTGTCAATGGAGTAATAAAGTCCCCTGTAATTAGCGCATTCTTATCAATAAGATTATTTCTGTCTGTGATTAATTGTTTTATGTATTTGGTGCTCCTGAATTGGGCACATAGATATTTATAATTGTTAGCTCTTCCTGATGGAGAGACTCTGTAATTATTATATAATGTCCTTCTTCATCTCTTGTTACTGCCTTTACTGTAAAGTCCAGTTTGTCTGATATAAGTATGGCTACTCCGACTTTCTTTTGGCTTCCAGTCGCATGATAGATATTTTTCTATCTTTTTACTTTCAACCTGGAGGTATCTTCATGTCTAAAATGAGTCTCTTGTAGACAGCAAATAGATGGATATTTTTTTTTATCCATTCTGCAACCCT
>NC_043700.1:34611972-34784809 GCF_006229205.1 Suricata suricatta | reverse complement strand
CATGGAAAGAGCCTAAATGTCCATCACCTAATGAATGGATCAAGAAGATGTGGTCTATATATACAATAGAGTATTACATGGCATTAAGAAAGAATGAAATCTGGCCATTTGTAGGAATGTGGATGAACCTCGAGGGTGTCATGCTAAGCGAAATAAGTCAGGCAGAAAAGGACAGAAGCCATATGTTTGCACTCATAGGTCTAACAGGAGACCAGGAGAAACTAATGGAGGACCAGGGGAAAGGGAAGAGGGAAAGTGAGTTGGGGATAGAGAGGGACATAAAACCTGAGATACTATTGAATACTGAAACCGAACTGAGGGTTGAAGGAGAAGGGCGAGGGGGGAAAAGAGATGGTGGTGATGGAGGAGGGCACTTGTGGGGAAGAGCACTGGGTGTTGTATGGAAACCAATTTGACAATAAACTATTTAAAAAAATACTTTTATCTACATTTGTTAATTGTTATTATATCATTGAGGATCATCATAACTTTGTGTATAAGGGAGTTTTTCATCTAAATTTTCACCCGATGTTTTTTAGAGGTGAGAAAAGAGTACAGATTGAGGGTGTGTTCAGTTTAAGATAAACCTTCTGAGACTCTTGGAAACCAAATACCTTTAAGCAAGTAAAGAAGAATGCTAAGCACTTCACACTTTCAATTTTCACATTTGTAAGCAATGTTGTACACCTGTGTTATACACCTAAAATTAATGTAATACTGTATGCCAAGTATACTTCAATGAAAAAGGAAGAAAATAATATAAATCTCAAAAAAAGCCTAACGTAGCTAGCTATAGCATATTTCTGTAAATTCAGTCAAAATTTTAAAAAATGTGAGCTTGAATTCTTTGCTAATTATATATAACAACTGTTAAAATATAACTTCTGTGGGAAAGCTGATTAATTTATTTCTGTAAGAGAAAATAGAAAAGGAAGTTAATCCAGAGCCTCCAAAAATACAAGATACAAGATACAGATATTTGGCATATGCTGTTTACAACCATTATCACTGGTGGCAACCAAGGAAAATGAACTCTTGTCAAAATGCCCTGGATTTTGCTGTATCACTATAGTTTTGATTTACCTTATATTTTTCCCAGAGAAGCAATAACAGAATTATAAAGATTACATTAGCATTTTTATACCGTTGTAACGGTGGGTTTGATGATGGCTTTGCATCCTATTAAACAAAAATAAATACATTGAAAAGTGTTTTGCTACAGTTCTAAGATGTAAGAAGTCTCGTGGTTTGCTTATTTACCCAGATGGATCCTGACTCAGCAGATGAGCGACACAGGAAAGGAGATTTGCCTCACTGTAGAAGGAGGATTCTGAACAGAGTATTTCTTCAGGCCTCTTTCCTTCAGACAGACAATACTATAATATTTTATATTTCAGACAACTAAGGCCCCAAACTAGGTAATTTGCTCAAAGTTATATGGTAGATCTTGTTTAACTAAGAATGATGTAAAAACAATCTAATACTGAATGTCCATGAGTTTAAAACATTTCTCAGCAATCCATCTACTTTCTGTGATAGAGATGGTGAGAAACTATTAGATAACCATGACCTCTCTGAAAAGAAGTAGTTTTTTTTTTTCAGACATTCCAAGTTGCTTGTTTTGTATCATTTTTAAGTGCACACTTCACTTTTTAGTTGCTAGTATCTACATGATTTATGTAGATGATTATCTTAAAGCTGTAAAAGAAACTGGTCCTTCTGTAGTGTTGGAAACACTTTGTTAATATAATGTGTCAGAATCATTAACCACCAAAAGGGACTGTTTGGTTACTATGCAACTCAGAGAGAAACTCTGAGAGAGATTATTTTCTTCTGTCGTTTCTTGGAGAAAAGACTGTAGAGAAATCCTGGGCCTAAGGACAGAGACAGTCACAAACCAGTACAAAAGCACCAGATCATTTCCACTTTGGGGTAAAGAAGAAAAGAAGGTGAGGTCACACCATAAGGACTGTAACTTGTTGTCTTTGTGGTATTAATGTAGAGTCTCTAAAAAGCCACTGTTTTGTTAGGCTCTGGTTTCTGCAGAATTTTACCCTAACATTGACTAGCTGTTTTATCCTCAGTATTTCACAAGGTCTGTTTGTGACTCAGGTCCTTGTCTATAAAGCTCAAGACTTTATAATGGAGAATATAAGATGGACACATGATTCATATTTTTCATGTATAAGCATCTCTACTATAAAAAGGGACTAAACAGATAAATAGGTAAATGGTATGTAAATGGAAATTTGTAAAAAGACAAATATAAATAGGCATTAAGCATATTATTTCAAAATCATTAGCAATTTTTATCTACCAAACTGTCAAGTGTGTAAAAATAACAAATGTTCAGATCATTCTTACTTTACTGTAGTTATTAGAAAGCAAGATGATAATAAGTATGCATCATCTTTAAAAGTTATATATTTTTGTAACAGAAAGTCCATATTTAAGAATTTATATTATACTGGGGTGCCTGGGTGGCTCAGTCAGTTAAGGGTCCAACTTCGACTCAGGTCATGATCTCACAGTTCGTGGGGTCAAGCCCCTCATCAGGCTCTATGCTGACAGCTAGCTCAGAGCCTAGAGCTGTCTTCAGATTCTGTGTCTCCCTCTCTCTCTGACCCTCCCCTGTTCACTCTCTCTCTCTCTCTCAAAAATAAATAAAACATTTTTAAAAATTAAAAAAAAGAATTTATATTATATAAGAGATACACAAAGACAGTGTTGAAAATGAGCACTCATTGCACTAAGATTTGAAAACAATGTTACTTTCTAACTATGGAGAAATCTTAAAATATAGGACATCTTTAAGATGAAATAGTTATATACAGTAATTAACATCACATTCCCAAAGAAAAAATTAGCATGTGGGAATATGTTCATTATACATTAAGTGCAAAAGGCAAATTTCAAAAGAGGAGTATGATTCTTATTTTACTTAAAAAGATGATAAGTATAGGAAAAGTACTGGAAGTATAAACTAACATTTTAACACCAGGTGTCTCTAGGTTTGAAAATACGTTTTGATTTTTATACTTGTCCTAATTCTTCACTTTATTTTAAAAAATAAAATGTAGATTACTTTTAGAGTCATATAAGACAAAGAAAGTTAGTTTTCAAAAAAAAAAAAAAACCTGGGATAGAGTAGAATGATCTCTAATAACCTCTCATTAACAATACTTCATGACTGATTTTTTGGACTGAAAGAGCATGTTACCACATTTATCACGCACCAATCGGTTGATGGGGGGTTGATTTGTATGGTAACTGGTCCTTCATGACATACCCTTAAAACTTGCTAGATGTGAGGAAATGCACATCTTGATTTGGGGGAAAATGGAGTCCAAAATTTTAGGAAGCGTTGGAGCTTTCTTGGAAGCACCGCAGCACAGACTAAGTGCTGGCCAGGAACTGGGTCTGTAGGGGCAGAAGACACCCTTTTTCTGTTGTGCTTGTCAAATTCTGAGGGCAAAGCCTTGGCAGACATCATCTGGTAAAGCATTCATCCAAATTTTAAAGTAACATCCACAGTAATAGATACATACGTTTTATAAAGCAACTCAATACACTTAAGTGCAGATGAGTACATGTGCAAACACACACACACACACATGGAACAAAAGTTCCAATCACACACCAAAACTTACTACACTCGCCACATACTGATACTGCTAGTCTATTTCATTATAAAAAAGTTCTGGGGATAATAGCATAGAACTTTTCATTGTGAAGGAAGCTCAAAATATCATGAACACACACAAAACACAAAAAAACCTAAGCACTGAAGATAGAGAGAAGTTCTACTTTCTCCAAAGTGAAGCAAACTTGTAAGGTGAGTGAAAAAAAATGTTTGAGTTTTTTCCATATTTTTATATTAGTTTATATCTGTTTATCTTATTTATAATATAGATATTAGTACTACACACATATAATTTATAAATAAACATAAATTAACATAGTCTGAAGAAATGTGCTCAAATTATTTTTTCTTTGATAGGCCTTTATGATCAAAAAGTATGGAGAACAGAATATAGTGTATATGAGCGAAAAGAGTTGAGAGGAAAAGAGATTTCTGGGAGAATGTAGTTAGGAAAGTTCCCCAGAGAAGAATGTTATTTGATTTGAGCCTTGAAAGATGAATTATATTTGGCCAGATATATGTGTAGAATACGTCATTATAGAAGTTTGATGTTCAGAGGATCAAGTTGCAGGGCAATGGGCAGAGGGACCTTCGAGAATACCAAAGAGATGGGACCTGAATCTTCAGACAAACCACACAGGAAAGCAGAGGCACAGGGGAGATCAGAAAGTTTCCCTTCCTTTTAAGGACACCAGGGCTAGGGGGTTATGGATGGTTTCTGAAGCCCTTTTGTTACTGGTGCCTTAGAAGTTGTGGTGGATGCCTCCATTTGCTCATACAGATTTATTCTCCATTTATCTCCATCTGCTTCATGACCCAGAAAGGCCCAATTTGAAGTGTGTGATCTATTTCATGGGACCCAGATTGATAGAAGAGCAAAACAGAGGGGGGCGTGGATTTCTAGGAGGCAGAATGTGGAAGAACTGTAGACTGAGCACTTGAAGGCTGGGCAGCCCAGGAAGAGAGATGTATGTTAGTGAGGGATGCAAATAAAAGATTTATCATTTCCAAAAGCAATCATATGCAAAAAGGTCCTGAGGAGGCATGTGCACTCACTGTAAGGTATCACTCTTCACACCCCCACAGCCTCATGCTCCCACCTGGCCCCTCTCCCCTGCCTCCAGCCCAGGAAAAGAACAATGAAGGGAAGGACAGATAGAGCACTTCTTAAGTTCTGGCAGTGTCCAATTTCTTGGTCTAGTGGTCTAGCATTGATTTTATTACTCTATCTATATTTTTGTAGACTCACTTGTATGCTTGTTTTTCATAATTAAATAAGTGGAGGAAGAGTGAATAAGCATATGCTGAAAAAATCACCCAGGATTTCTGCCAACATCATATTTGATATGTCTTAAATACTCTTTTCTGTTATTTGATCTTCATACTAGGCTCATGAGGTAGAGATATTCATCCTTTATCTCAGATATTCTCAGGAGTGTGGGCAAGTGGTATATATTATATGGCAAATTCTATGAAAGGACTAAACCAGAAACAAAATTGTAAAAGATTGCCCAGATTATGATGTCTCCCTTTGGAAAACATCGTTACTTTCCATTTCAAATCAATTTGTGAGCCAAGAGTGTTTTTAATAAGTAATTATTATCTTTTTAAAAGAATCTTTAATCATTAACAGGAAATTTTATAGTTCAGTGAATGCAAATTCAAAACTATTGCCAACTTGTGAAACAACCTTAAAATATTTACCATTATTTTTATCACTCTGGCTTTCAAGAGCAAAGAAAATTTCCAATTTTTCTCAGTTATCAGAACAAAGTAAAATGCTTATAAAAAGCTAGGCAGGATGAAGTTTGGCATTATATTCGGCTTCTAAACAGAAAGTTCCCCAGTACATATGTGCATAAAGTCCCCTTGAGAATGACCTAGCAACAGAGAATAGTTTCAAGGATAAAAACAGAAAAGTGTTTATTATACTCATTCCGTACCAAGAATATAAATGAGTAGAGACATTATTATTAAACTTCTTTGAATTGGAGTTTTTCTCCAACAACTCACATTTACTACTGTTAGTTTCATTTTAAAGTCAATGTGAATTCAGATGTGAGGAAGGAAATGCTTTATTCATATGAAATTTCTGCAGTGATTTATATACAAGTGCTTCAGGCAAAAAGTGAGATGAAAGCATTTTATTCCCCATTTAGAATTCTTTTCCACAGTTCATAAGTAAAAGTCCTTCTCACTGTGGTTATTGAGTTTAAACTCACTTAGAGTCCTGGAAAAAATCATGGAAGAGGTACTCTCTACTTGGGCTCAGTCCCATCCTTCCACAGAAGTTGCTTCGACAGAAGGTTCAGAGAAGGGGATATAGGAAAGTCATCTGGATATATAATAGCCTTCCTTGATTATTTTCATGGAGCAATGGGAACAACCACAGGGAATTGGATTATGGAGAGCCTTGAAAATTCTACTGATAACTTAGTATTTTTCATTTATCCATAGTAAATCTTTAATATATTCTTGAGAAATAGAATAGTCCAGTACATGTACATGTAGTACTTTAAGAGAGTTAGTCTGATAGTGTACCAGTTAAATTGAGTGCAGAGAGGACAAATTTGGAGTAACCCACAACTGCAACAATAAAGAGCTGTGTAATTATGAGGAGGGATGGACAGAGAGATGAGCTTAAAAGGTAATTCAATACTTTAGAGAAAGAAGAAGACCCTGATGGAGATATAAGACATATAAGGTGATGGAAGAATAGGACACAAATAGGGCATAATTGGGAAGCTTCCAGCCTTCAAGATCAGAAAGATAATGGACAGAACAACACTGTTGGGAATGTGTTTGTCATTTGCATTTCAGTTTGAGTGAATTTGCTCTGGGCCTGTGGGGTTTGTGATGGCCATGGGACATCCAAAGAGGCATTTAGTAGAAATGGTAGTCATCTATGTAAAAGTATTGATAGTCATTAGTTCCTCAGAAGAATTAGAATGAGAGAGAACAGCAGAGAGGATAAGAAAGACCTTTGGTAAAAGAAAAAAAATGTACCATAAAGGAAAGTGAAGGAATAACAAGAGAAGTGGGAGAAAAAGGCAAACAGAGGAATGCTATGGAAACAGAGACAGAAGAATTTTAGGAAGTAGGTGGTTACCAGGGTCACACCACTCATTGACGTCAAGGGCATGAAATTTCAGACTAAGTCACCTGGGATAGGGCAGTTGTGTTCAGTGGAGTAGTTACAGAGAAGGCTGAAGGTGGAAGAAGACAGCTGAAGGACAGTGTTGGATGTAGGTCACAGTAGGAAATGAGCAGGGACAAGAAGAAACTATAAGGCACCAAGTAGATTACAGCTACAAAACCAGCAGGGTCAACTGGAAGGGTTTATTTTAGGACTTGAGAGTCTTGGGACATGGGAACACTTTTGAACCTGAGGGGAAATGGCCACATATTTGGAAATGTAGTACTGTGGAGTATCATGAGCCTGGTAATGGCTTCAATGATGTAATCTGATGTCTGGTTTTCTGTTTGTGGCTTCAATGGATGAGTTTCAGAGACCAGCTCACATGATAAAAGAGAGAAAGAAGAAATGCTAAAATACCCTTTGTACTCCATTTCATAGTAAAAGACAGCCTTACAGCCCCCTTCTAACCGGTTAGAAACCGGTATCTTCAGAGCTTACTTACTTCCTGCTCAAACTGTAAGGATAGACTGGAACCAGATGTGCTGTGACCTTATCAAAACCTACACACAGGCAGGAGGCCATAACATACTGTTTAAATACAGCCCACGT
The DNA here is from genome assembly GCF_006229205.1 of Suricata suricatta. Classification (NCBI taxonomy): domain Eukaryota; kingdom Metazoa; phylum Chordata; class Mammalia; order Carnivora; family Herpestidae; genus Suricata; species Suricata suricatta. The sequence continues at coordinate 34,777,418 of NC_043700.1, read as the reverse complement.
GTCGCTAATACAGGCTTTCATTTTCCATGATGTACTGAAGGTCTGGGACCCAGCCAGCTGCAAAGGCTTCGGGCTAGAATTTTGCAAAGAACCCGTTCCCCTGAGAGAAAAGCCTGTGCCATGGACAGATAAGTCACGGAGTGGCCAGTCTTCCACACGGAGATGTTTCACCTTAAAGCTTAAACCACTAGGAGGAATGTGACATACAATTTTGACCTGCTTCAATTTTCTCATAATGAAAAGAAGACATGAAGATGGGTCCCTGAAAGGTCAACTTTGAAAAACTGGAAAAGACAAACAAAATAATGTTTTGTTTGGAGTTTTTTTCAACATGACTCAAGTATCAGACTCCCTCCACTTCCCTTGTGGTTCAGCTCCGCCATCCAGTGTATCTCTCATTGGGAATTTTCTTTTCTTTTAAATGTAGCTTTGACATTATTCCTAATTTGTTTCCATCACTTATTTTAGACCACCCTGAAAATGTTTTTCCTTTATTTTCTGTATGCTCTCTCTCTCAGACACACGCACACACTCATGTGCACACACATGCACACACACCACAATCTCTCCCTCTCTCTCGCTCACTCTCACTCTCTCTCTCCCTGATTTTAAAGGATTTCAGCTATATGTCATTTCTCACCTTCAAATTTCAATTTGAAAAAAATGAACTGAATACCAACTCTACAGTAATCAGTCACTTATTATTGTTTTATCTTGAAAATAGCTATACTGCTTTTGGGGAAAATGTAAAGGGTTTAAGGATACAAAGGAGAAAAATGTCAGAATATCTTTCAGATTTCCACCATTCAAATATAACCAAACCAACCATCCATTAGCTATTTCTTCAGGCATATTTATAATACATATGCTTATAATTTTGTAAAATGGAGTCATAGATACTTTCCTATAAGCTTCTTTCACTCACTATGCTGAGAGTATCTTTCCTAGTCAAAATGTATGACAACATCATCATTTTTCAGTTACATCGTGTTACATGATATGCAGTCACTTGAATTTTCTTAACTAATCTCCCAATGTTGGTCATCTAAGTTCTTATGACTTCTTTTTCCTATTTGAATTTCCAGAAGCAACCTTTTGCATATAAAGTTTCTCAGTTTTTTCTCTAAGTGCTTATTGTTTGTCAGTAGGTCAGCAACTCTTTTCCCTTGATGCTTCCTCTTCCTACCCCAGATGGGCTTATGAGAGCTTGGTAGTGATTTAAAAAAAATTAATGTTTAATTTTTGAGAGAAAAAGAAACACAGCACAAGCAGGAGAGGGGCAGAGAGATTGAGAGGGAGACACAGAGTTCAAAGTAGCCTCTGAGCTGTCATCACAGAGACCGACACGGGGCTGAGCTCACAGCCTGCAAGTTCATGACCTGAGCTGAAGTCAGACGCTTGACCGACTGAGCCACCCAGTGCCCTGAGAGTGATTCTTCATACAAAGATCTTTCATGGAATCCACATTTTATTAGCTGCTCCGGGCAGATGAGATCACAGGGTAGAAGTTACACACAGGCAGATTATAGTTCAACACTCAGAAGTATGTCCAGAAATAACTTTATTAAATAAATGGGATACTATAGATTTAAAAGCATGCTGGAAATTGATAGCCCAATAATACCAAACAAATACGATTATTATACTATAATTATGGAAGGATTTGCTTCATTAAGTGGTGAATTCTTAGGTCCTTGCTATGTTTGTACTAAAGCCGGATGAACGACTTTTAGCAATTACAAGACATGTTCATAGGTGAAAATTTGAACAAGCTAACTCTTATACATTATTCTCCTGTAAGTTTCTAAGCTTCCAAAATGTAGCTAATATTGAATGATCTTTAACCTCACCACCACCTCCTTAAATCCTTCCCCTCTAAGGTTTTATTTGTTTGAATGTTTATTTATTTATTATTGACAGAGTGAGCAGGGTAGAGAGTGAGAGAGAGAGAAAGAGGCAGAACATTTCAAGCAGGCTGATAGCACAGACTCCAACACAGGATCTGTCCTCACAAACCACGAAAACAAGAGTCAGTTGCTTAACCGACTGAGCCACCCAGGCCTTCCTGGCATTAATGCTATAATAAGGGATTTGGGAATATTTTAATTTTGCCAGATTCCTGGCAAGTAGATAGAGAAGTTTGGAGGCAGGGAAGACTTATGGAGTGTCCCATAACTTTTCTATTTATATGTTCCCAGCTTAGATTTCACAGGTTTCACATGGGACTGACTCTCCTCCTATGTACACACACACACACACACACACACACACACACACACGCACGCATGCACACACACACACGCTCACACACACACTCACACACACACACAGGCACACACAACCAGTTTTAGTCTATAAAATGTTCTAGTTTGGGGGATTATTGGGTGGATGAAGAAGAAATAGCAACAGGAAGAGACATGTATATTCCAAGAGTCCATTATATCCCCAGTTATGAATTATGAAAAGACAGGATACGCTAGACATTGAGGCACATGGAAGTAAAAGTTGCCAATGCAATCATGCGCGTGGGCGAGCATAGACAACTCTGTCTGGAATTCCCCACAACAACCTCAAGAAAAGCTCTCTTTTCAAAGAAACTTCCCTGCCCAGCAGCTAGGAACCCAGAACCAGCCAGCATGCACTCATGGAGTCTCAACTACTGTGTCCTTAGCCTTGTTCATACAAATAAATTAATGGAAAGTAGGATTACCCTAACAATTAAGAAAGGCCTCATGATTGCAGAAAAATTTGTACTTGGAAATTTAATATTTCCCAAAGTAGAAACTTTTTCAAATAAACTCTTGACTTTTTAATAAAAGAAATAGTGTTCTCAAATAAGAAACAAAATGTACAAATTTTCCCAGTGGTCAACTTTTTGTGACCTATGAGTCTTTCTTTCTTTCCTGTGGTCATAGGTTTTGTTTTGTTTTGTTTTAATTTTAATTCTAGTATATTCTAGTATTATAGTGTATGTGTTACAGTATTATATTAATTCAGGTGTACAATATAAGGATTCAACATTCCATATATTACCTAGCACTCATAAAGATAAATGTACCCTTCACCCCTTCACCTGTCTCATCCATCCCCCCATCCACTGAAAGAATATGCTGCAATAAAAATGAAACCATGCATGTGCAAGTGCTTTAAAGAAATAAAAACTGCTATTTATCAATGGCAATGATAGTCTTTATCTTCTTCGTTCTGTGAAGTCTTCAGGGTGTGAGGAAGAAGTCAGGAAAAGGAAGGATCTCCTAGAACAGAAAGAATTTGCATTAGTTTGAAGCTCGAGTTTCCTTTTAAAATTATGTCATACGCTGCAATAGTGGTAATTCTCTTCTTTTCAAAATGTCTGCAACGGTTTTCCATAACTTAAGACTGGTGCTTTTTAGCTGGGGTAACACCTCCAGGATTATTGGGCTGTAAGTACAAGGTACTTAAAGCTCCAAGATAAAACATTTGCCTACAGTTTAGATTTCCTGGAATTTTTGATAAAAGAATGCCATAATTCTTATAATCAAATGAAATAGATATTATGAGTAGAATACAGTATTGACATACATCATTTGATTTTATTTTAAAAGTTATCTATATAAATTACCATAAAACTTTAAAACTTTCCCTTTATAGTCAAATGAGAATAGGAGCATTTACATATTCAAACCAGCCTTGGAGATACTTCTGTGGAAAATTGGGAGAGGCATTAAGCTAAGCGTGGAGCATGGACTCCCAGCCTGGTACTCAAAATCCTTCATAATGTGGTCTCAAATTCTTCTCCAAATATTTTCTGCTACCTTCTATCTCAGATCTGAACACCAGCTGGCAAGTTCACCCCCTCACTAGTCCTCAGACACACCAGGCTCTACAATGCCTCAACTAGCTTCTCTTCCAGGATGTTCCATTACCTCCTCTTCTCCCTTCCTTCTGGTCTTTAAAGTTCAGGTTTCCTTAACTCCTCAGCAGCCCCCACTCCCTTAGTGGCCTTCCTCTTCTCTGTCCCACATCTGTACCTATTTTTTCCATGTTATTTGCCACTAGTGACAAAATACATTGCTTAATCCAAAAACATACAACTTCTTTTTTAAATTACATTTGTCTTGCATTTTACATAAGATGAAAGAAGCTAAAGTTAGAAAGGTGACCACTGATTGAATGAATGTGAGAAAAGAATGAGGAAACTTGGAGCATAAGACAAGAGTGATGTTCATGGAGTCCTTCTTTTAGTTCTGTTCGAGGTTAGCTTTGCATAATACCCTCAAGTAATTGAGAGGCAGGAGGGACTGTTGCTTAGTCTACGGCACACAGATTAGGTCAGAAATAAGGAATTTTGCCTAATAGAAAGGATTGTTCCATTTGTTTCACTCTGGCCTCTGGGGATCTTTCATGCTGATCTGAGAGAGGCCTGGTATTTCCTGATAGGAGGAGGCACCACATTCTTGTGATTTCCCTCATCTATACTCAGCACTGGTTTGGCCCTCATTTTTAGTGTGGCTTTATTTCTGGACTTCTACCCATTCATATACAAAACCATTAATCCCATACCAATCCTCTGAAGGTTTCTTTACAGTCCTTCTCCATGACTCTTACATCACCACTACGTTTGTTTGTTCAGGTGTGTCAAGCCTCCCTTATTTAGCATGATGTCATTTGAGAGGCTGGTGGAGGGTGAAAGTTGAAAGAAAGGCGGATGTTGGAGGTGGGAAATGAGGCTTATCACTACCAGTGTACAACCCAAGAGGGAAGGCAAAATGAGTATTTCTTTATTCACTCCCTTTCTCTCTAGAAGAATAATAGCTTTGGTCTCTGCATTCTGTATTCGTTGACTTACTGAATCTTCACAAAAATCCTGGAGAGATAGGTACCATTATAATCAGGAACAGAGGCTGAAATAGTTATAACTCACCCAAGTGGGTCTACTTAATAGGGGTCAGCATCTGTATTTGTACCCAGGGGTTCCAGACCCACAGCGATGCTTCCATCTATGATGGACACTACTTCCAAGACCTGGAGACTCAGATAAAATGAGGAGAGAAGGAAACATGGCTTTTTTTGCATTACTTGGCCCATGCTGACCTCTCCTGGACAAGCCTGGCTTGTCAGCACGCGACGGATTCTCTCCTCACATTTGCCCACCACCCCTGCATAGCCTATCTCATGGTCTTCGAACATTCTGGACATCTCAGCTCAGATATATTGCCACAAGGGAAACTCATATAAGGTTGAGTCCTCTCAGTGATATCTTTTTAGAACCCCTTGTTTGCCCATCACAGCCCTTATCTAACACGGCTATTTGATTATATCCAGCAACTTTGCAAGACTGGAAGTTTCACGGGGGGTGGACATCACCTCTACTTGATTTGCCACTCTACACCAAGTGTCTAGAACAGTGTTGGACCTAAGCAGTCATGGAATCATTAGATATTGAATGAGTACATGTTTCAATGTAGGTATTGACTTGCTTTTTCAGCACATCAAGTTTATTTTTATGTTTGTGTATTTTTAACAGCTAGTAGCAGGGTATGGTGGAAAGATCACAGGCTGTGGAATTAGACACACCTGAATTTAAATCGAGCTGTTATATTTTGGTTGTCTAGATTCAGATGAAAGAGATATCAGTTGCTAACCTTCAGTTCTCACTTCATTTGATCTTTCTGTCCAATGCTCACTTTTACTTTAAAGTGTTCTCTGCCACTTTTATGATTCTCTTTCTAAATCTCTGAGAACTTCCTCAGTTTTCTTCCCTTTGCCTTCAAAGGGCTACTCTGCTTACCCCCACCAATTTATATCCTTTATACCATGTTTTTATTTTCTCTTGTGGTTTCAACTGCCCAAACCTGAATCTTTCCACTGCTCCATTAGGATCTCCATAGGAAGTCCTGTGGTTAACCCCAGAACCACGTTGTATGATGGTAAAGCTTACAGTAATATTTTAATGAATTACTCATGGTTTACTCCCAATTTCTATGAGAAATGTATTTGGCAAAGTCCTAGATTCCTTTACTTTGTCATAAGGACAGTTCCTGTGCATGCACAATCTATAATTGATGATTGTGTATATTACCTAGTGCAAGAAGGAACATCCAATATTTCACTGAGTGATTGCAGAGATCAGAAATCCCTTCCAGTCCACCCATAGAAATTATTGAGTTTGAGTATAGTCCTCTTCAATCAGATACTTAGACAACTTCTCAGGGCAGTAAAATCCATATGGAGGGAGATATACACTCTAAAAATAATTTCCAAAGAAAGTTCAGGTATAAAAGTAAGAAATGCATCATGTAGACATATATCTGTGTTAAGGAAGGTATCTCCAAACTTAATCTAACAATCTAAACTGGAAAGGCCTTATCCAAGAGGAGGAATAAAGATTTGACTAATAATGACCCACCGAACTCAAAGCTGGCATTTATTGAAGAGAAATAACTTTTCTTTGTGTTTAAATACTTCTGCTAAGTCAAGACATTTTCTTTGATTAAAAAAATGTATTAGTTACATTTTTAGCTTCCCATTATGAGCCTTTGAATTTTCTACAGATTATAGATAAATATACTTTTAAGTTACTCTAAAGCCCTACAGAGCAAGAATGACAAAAAATTATCAGGCCATAGTTGGGAAAGCCACCCTTGGACAGACCTGAGGCATTGAGCCTTGCTCTCCAACATACTTTGGCCATCACCTTTCTCATGTTATCTTTGAAATCAGTGGCTGCTTGGATACATCTGGAGACTAGGTACATAAGAAAATAAAAGTTCCATTGTGGCTTTTCTAAGCACCTATCTTTCTGAAGTCATAATAGGAAAAGGAGGGAAAGAAAAAAAAATATTGAAAACATTTTCCATGCTCTTTCAAATCAGAAAACAGTTGTCCCACATTCTTATAGAGCCAGACATGGAAGCAAAGCCTTTAAGCAACTGTCTTTGATGAGATTTATTCACTTGACTTGTAGACTATACTTTTCAGTCATTTATTCAAGCTCATTTATAATTGTTTTATGCAATTTTAAATAAATTTTTACATTCGATAGCTGAGCCAATATCAGTTTAAAATACAGAAATTGGAATATAGAAATAGGAAGGCCTTACTTTCAGCAACGATATAAATCATTGAAATCTATTTGACAGAGAAAAGAAGGAAAAACTAAACAAATCTGTAGTACCTCAAAGAACACAGAACATGTGACACTGGGGACATGCGACACTGGGGACATGTGTCCTGCATAGCACACTACATCCTGATGAAACAATGCATTGTAAACAGCAAAAACCCATGCTGATCCTAATAACCAGGACACATGAGTTTTAAACCTTCTGTGAAAGACAGTGCAATTTAAAAAAATTTTATTTAAAATAGACATCATTGGAATTTTGATTCCAATTTTAAAGAAGTCTTCAACTACTCATCAACTTTACTGTGCTAATTATTTACTATTTTCTCTCATTTCCAAGCCCATCCTCTGTCCTCTGGTATGTGATGTTGGGGCTGAAGTCTCCCTTGTCTTCTTCTTTCTCATTAGCATCTGACAATGGGAGGCACTGAGAGTCAGTGGAGACAGAATGGAGAAAAGAAGTCACGAAACACTCCTTCATGTTTTCCAGTGCCCATCGGCTTTCCTCTAGCCGCAACAGACAGTTGGTCCCAGCTCTCACCACCCCAGCACCTGCCTCAGCTGAGTCTTTCCTCAATAACCCATCCACGAAGTAGTGAGCACAATTAAATGACTGTTTAGTACCACTAAGTTTTAAGATAATTTCTTGTGTAACAATGGTAACCAGAACAGTAGACGTCTTAAATGTGCCCTCATAGTAGGTGCTCAAATAGTATTTATTGATGAAAAGAAGATATGCAGAGAAAATAGGTGGTGTCAGGATGCCAACTGTATACTCTATTTACCCCCTAAGTTTGCATCAGACTGGCTGTAGAATGAAGAAGCTAGAAAGAGTTCAGAAAACAAGTCTTATGACACAAAGTCATTGTTTCCCCTTTTGTTTTATGAAGAGAGGAAATTTGCATTAACCTTATAACTGAGGAAACCTGCTTTTTGAATATTGACACAAAACAGCAATTTCCACATTTCCCATCCCATCACCTCAAATTTCCTTTTATTTTCATTGATTCCTGAGAGTAGACTAGATGTTCATGTTATTTCAGGAATTCCAGGAATTGGTGCTAATAAAGTGCTTATACTATCTCATAATTCCAGAAATGGTGGTCTTCTGAAGAGTGATTATTAAGAAAATTTTCACTCTTAATAGATTAGCATCTTCATTCCAGATGAAACTCAGATTTTAAATGCTTACTAGAACTTCACAGTAGCAACAAGAACATCTAGCACCCAGATCTTTGTTTCTAATATAATAAAAAACTTAGGGCTCCTTGAAAATGTGGCCAATTCTTAGATTGAAACAGGAAATATACAAGGTGAGTTTGGACCATCTTGTCTTTCCAGAAAATAAGAAACTGCTCAAAAAATTCAAGACCCAAACTGATGAGGGTGTGAAGAGACATAGAACCCAAATAAAAGAGCTCCCAACAGTCAAATCTAGAATAATTTGAGCAACAAAATAAATGATTATTGGATTATAATCCAAACTATAAAATAAATATCCATCAATCTATACTTAACATAAATAAATCATTGCTCAAATAAATGGGGAAAACAGATTTCCCATGTGGAAGAATTCAAATAATTAATATTAATATTCCATTTTTAGGGAAGTGTACCTTAACTCCTCCCTTCTTACTTGAGGGCTGTGTAGAGTGACTTCTCTCCTAGGAATACAGTATAGAAGGTGGAGAGTAACTTTACAGTGGAGAAACTGACCAGCACTACCTCAAACCAGATGATCAAGATTAACATCAATAGTCATAAGTAATGTGATAGAATTACCCATGATATAATGTGAAGAGAAGGGCATTTTACCTCTATGATCTTTTTTCCAAAAATAATTGCCCCAGTCTAATCATGAGAAAAATAGACAAATTTCAATTGAGGTACATTTTACTAAATACTTGACCAGTTCTTCTCAAAACTGTCAAAGTCATCAAAAACAAAGACGGTTATAACCAAATGGAGTCTAAGGAATATATGACAACTCAATATAATGTAATATCCTGAATGGAGTCCTGATACGCTGAAAGGACATTAGAGAAAAACTGAGGAGATCTGAATTAAGCATTTAATTCATAATAATGTACTAATATTGGTTCATTAGTTATGACAAATATAATATACTAATAAAAATTTTAATAATAATAGCAAAAGAAAACTGGGTGGGAGTATAGGGTATCCCTCAGTATTATTTTCACAACGATTAAATTTATTTAATTTATAAGTATTAGATAAATAACACTTAAAAATGTTGACAAAATTCAATGCAGTAGCTTCACTCTGTGTACAACTGACTGCCATGTACTTCAATGACTGGGTTTACAGGTACAAAGTTAAACCTATACATGTGGCTACACATAACAGACAGTATTAAAATTCTGCTAACATTGGTGATTAATAGTCTGAATGCTGCCATAGCAAGGCAAGTATTTAGAAGAAGAAGCTTAGTCATCTGCCCACTCTCTCCTTCATTAAATTTAATTTATGAACTATGGATTTCAGTGTAGTGGAATCTTAAAAACAACAGCAAATTGTTCCACAGAAATGGGATGCCATGGGGGCTGAGGCCCACGAATCTCAGAAACAAAGGGGAGATACAATTACTGAAAACTAATAATGGGATCACATTGTTGAGGTGTCCCTGCTTTGTGAAGCATTAAAAATGTAATTTAAAGAAAAGTTAAGGCAGAAACATATCCCAGGCTTATTTATGTATTTGCAAAATTTTTTCAATTGTAATATTTAAGATAAACTAAAAAAATACAAACACAAATGGGAAAAGTCTATGAAACTCTTCCAGAAGAAGTAACTTTGAAGACCTTGTCTGTATCGCTTGGGCAACATGTCTGTCTTAGGGGACAGACAGTATAAACCAAGACCTAACAACTGACCACAGAGAGGTTAAAGCCATGATTGAAGATGGAGAAGTTATTTCCATCATGGAATTCTATGGCTTTCTCCTGGCTCCAGGTCAATTTTCTTTAAAACCAGTGTCCTAAAAATGAATTCAACTGAAAGATAAATTTATTTACTTATTGAAATTAATAAATTATTAAAATACTTTTCAAAGTTTTTCTTTCACCTCAAACTCATGTCCATACTGCTGTCTACCTCTTCCCACAGCTCTACCTTGTATTTGCTTCTACTCCAGACTGTTGTTTGTATGAAGATAGGTTGGCTTTCTTTTAAATGCTCCACAGAGAGCTCTGGCATATAGTGTCAGAATCTATATAAAGGTAGCATTTTTTAAGTTTATTTATTTGAGAGAAAGAGACAGAGCACAGGAGAGGCAGAAAGAGAGAGGGAGAGGAGAGAATCCTAAACAGTCTCCACACTGCCAGAGCAGGACCCAACGTGGGTCAATAATGAACTGATCCGAAATCAAGACTTGGATGCTTAACCACCTGCACCACCGAAGCACCGAAGCATTTAACCTCTTGGGCTAAAATAGGTTCAAGATGGAAGACAGTGGCAGGATTTAAATCCACAAAACTAAAGAATAAACTAAAAAGCATAAAAGGAAAGGCTACCATTTACATATAAAATGGAAAAAATAAGAACCAGAAGTGTAGATGCAAGTGCTGGGTAGGAGCTGAATAAAAGCAAAACTTTGAAAAATCCTCAATAATTTGACAGTTAGGATTCTTAAAAAAAAAAATCGATCTACTGGCAAAATGACTTTTTGCAAATTGCCCTACTTCTTTTTTGACAATTCCTTTATCATGAAACAAAATTGGAATGCATTGAGCTTTACCAAGAAGACAAGAAATTACTTGAGACAAGCTTTTAAATAGCCATGCACATGATCCTCTTTCTGATTTTCCTTGCCAGTTTATGTGGGCCTTAAGTAAGAGCCCAGAGCTGTCTGAGTTTCAACATTTCTATTTTAGGGAGTAGAGACAGGAGAGGAGGGAGAGAAGAACTTCTTCCTTTTTTAACTTCTGGATAAAATCACTTTCTGCATAAGTAGTTGTTGCTGTCATGCTTTAAACAAACCCACTGTGACCCCAGAAACTTCTTTGAAAGCATAATGTGATTTTGTTATATAACCATTTGATCAAAAGAGTGAAGAATATGCCAGCAACCTGGGGCAGCACCAGCTCTATATTCTGCAGGTTAAATTCTCACATCCCCCAAATAATATAAAGTCTTTCCTAATATTATTGTGTTCTACCCAGCAATCAGTTGAAAGGAAGAAGGGACTGGATAGATGGGTGGAGAAAGGAGAAGAAGACAGGAAAAGACATTGACATTAAACTCTTCTGATATGGCCAACATGTGGAAAGAAGACAAGATAAATGTTTTTCACCCTTTTCACACTAGGATCTCCCAGAAACAACCTCCTCACTGTTGTCTGAAAACACTGCACTTAACCTGACTTTCTCGCCATGATTACCTTTCCTTTCTGACTCTCTGAATCCCACCTATATGTCTCAGTCCAGTTCAGTAGCCTCTCTCCTATGCCTTTCCCAGACACTCTGACCAACCTCATCTCATCTACCCCTTCCAGTGGATTTAGGAAAGAAACTCATCTGAATTTTCTTTTAGTTTTTATAACTTACTCAGAAATTAATGAGCAACAAATGAACAGGATAGTATTATTTCCTGTGTGTATTGTATAATAAAAGTATGAGCAAGCCCACAAAATTCACTGTCTTGCAATTCTTTTTTCTTCCAATGTTTACAGCCCACTTGGAGAACATATAGATTAATAAACAAATTGAACAGTGAATGGATGCACTGACCTAACAGTTGCAGACAGAAGTGGAAGCAGCATGAGGAAGGGACAAGCAATAGAACAAAGAACCAGGTCAGAACAATTTCATTGGCTCAGCTCTCCTTTCCCCCAGAGCTCTCAGCTTTCTTTAGAGATCGGAACTCTCTTGTTTTGAAATGGTCATGGCAAAGAAAGGAGTGGGCCTCAAAAGAGAAATGAATGAATTCATAAACATGGATCTCTACCTTAACAACCCTTTATGAACAGTAAAAGGTCATAGGAGGCAAACCTAAAATAAGTTTCCCTTCCCAGAGCCCAAGAGAAAAATAATCATTGAACATCTTTTTTTAATCAAGTCTACATTTCCAGTAATGGGGAAGCTTAAACAATTCCATTTCCTGTTTATGTAAAACCTTTTGCCACTGAATTTGGGGGGAAATATTCATCTTGTTGGCCTTCCCAAAAAGGTATCACCCACTCACCAGTGCCTTGCTCTTTTAGAGTGTAATTTATTAATGTCAGTACCAGTTACTCAAAGACCATATTGAGACAAACTTCATGTTTCCTTTGTGTCCTGCAATCCCATAAGGGAAGAGATTCCACTTACCTAATATTTTATTTTGTTCCATGCCCAGAAGTTTTGGAAAGCATACTTTAAAGTCCAACATGGAGTCTCTCTGAGTGATTTGGGCTGGTACAGTTTTCTACAGCGAGCTTGCTTGAGTTGGTGCCTTTTAGAGATCTCTTTTGTTGTAAAGTGAACGTGGGTTAATAACTATTTACATGGCATTTGTTTATTGCCTGTCTTAAGGTGGCAGATGCCAAAACTACATATTTGTTGAAACTGTAGTCTTATTCTGCCAACGCATTTTGGAGATAGCATCAGCTAAAGCTGGTCATTGCTACTGCTGACTCCATCATTCAAAGAAAGGGGACAGCGTGTAATTCTGCCTCTAGCAATCTGCTTGTGGTAGAGTTTTTACTGCCATCATACTTTTGCTTACTGTGCCCAGATGTTCCATGATACTTTACCAAAAAATGCATATTGTAAAGAATTTGTGTTAACTGTTTTGAAATAATTTTATGCTTACACCATGTTTGTTTTATCATTCTCTATCTCCCTCTTTCTCTGTCAATGTGTGTGTATGTAAACATTTTTCTCTGAATGATTTGCCAACAAATTGTAAAGATAATGCCCTTTATCTCAATGTGTATTTCCACAAAACAAGGGTATTCTCTTATAAATCCAGAGTACCATTGAAAAGAAATTCTGACACATTACATGGCATTGGAAAAACCATAAAGATACACATTTGAGAAAATTACTAAATTAATCCATAGTTTTCAACATTAACAGAAATCAAATTTATATGGATTTGAGATCTACATGTCTACATGTAAAAAAGTACACAAATATAAGAAGAAATATGAGAATATATCTACTTACATAGGGCAAGATTGTTCTTAACTGAACACATAAAGCAATTGATATAATGGAAAATATTGAGTTCAAGAAAGGTTCCAATTTTGTAAGGTGAAACACAAAAAAATAAAACCATACTTCATAGACTATAAGAAATATTGGCTATAATGCTATACATCAATTATTTTATTACAAATCAATAAAAAAGATAAATAATGTGCAACCAATGGAAAAATTGGCAATAACTATTAAGAAAAAAATTTAAGAGGAAACAATGGCCATAAATGGCCATTAAACATACAAAAAGTAAAAAATGTTCAGCTTCTCTAGTGAGAAAAAAATGCAAATGAAAATAAAAATAAAACACACTGGCAACAATTTAAAAGTTTGATAATAGAAGATATTGTCAGGTACATAAGAACTCATTGTCATAGATGGGAATGTAAATTGGTATCACCATTTTTTGTTTAAAATTTAATAGTATCTATTAAAAGAAAAATGTGCATATCTTATGTCTCAGCAATTTCACTATCAGTATGTACTCTGGAGACTTATTTGCAATATTCATGATAATGTATACAATTATATTAATTGCAGATTGATTTCTTGTAAGAAAATATTGAAATAATTATGTGTCCCTCAGTATGGGAATGACTATGAAATCTTTCTGAACTAGTTAACATGTATCTCTATGGTATATCATTTAGTGGAAAATACAAATTTTAAAGTGAGATATATTATATCCTTTATGCCATGAAAGAAACCTAACAAATACAAATTCTATGGTAGAAACAGATGTATGCAAATATAAGAAAAAATAATGAGAATATATCTCACCTAGTACGAAAATCTCTGAATGGGTTAAGTGTCTCAGAGTAAAGATTCACTTACGAATGTAGCACCCAGTGAGCCATTCAATTGGATGGAAAGGGCTCAGGTAAAAAGGAAACTAAACTATGTGATTTTCCCATCAAATACCAATGTAGGTGCAATTGAGGGAGGAAGCCAAGCATGAGAGATGGAACTAAGAAAGCAAAGGGAAAACTGAAAAGGAGAACATTAAGAAGAGTATAGACTTTTGAATTTTTGAAATATGACCTTCCCTGTTTACTAAAGATCTGCATTCAAGAAACACAGAAGGATGAAGCTAAGTGATCCTCATGCCTCCATACTAGTGCATCAGTCCTACAGGCTCTCTTTTATTTATGCGTACAACCCAAGATTCTCCTACAACTCTACCAACTCTCCAGAAATTGTTTTGGAATCCTCAGGGTTCTTAAAAAGTAAAAACAACACATAATATGTATTTCCATATTTTCCTTATCTGGTTGTTTACTTGTGCCTTCTCCAACCAGATCGTGAACTCCACAATGGAGACGGGATCTCTTCTTTCCTCACCGGTCTACTGCTAAAGCCCACAGCACAGGCAAGTAGCTTCCTAAACAAGTTTGGTGACCACTTAAGAACTTCAAGAAAGAGAAAGATTGTTCCCCAACTTATCAGTTATATTCCATTTCTGAGGGATGGAAAAATTTCCTTTATATCCAATTTTCATATGCTTTCTTTCCAAGATCACTTTAAAATGCCACTTCTCTCAAGAAATCGATGATAATCTAGGGCCATCTTGGGGGCCTAGTTGGTTAAGCCACAGACTCTTGATTTCGGCTCAGGTCATGATCTCACAGTTCGCCTTGGGCTCTGCACTGACAGTGTGGAGCTTGGTTGGGATTCTCTCTCTCCCTCTTTCTCTGCCCCTCCCCTCCCTGCTCATCTGCTCATTCATTCTCTCTCTCTCTCTCAAAATAAATAATTAAAACTTTAAAAAATCAATGATAAATCTATGTCATGGAAAAGAAGCTTCTTCCACTTACGTTTCAGCCACCTCTCTCTGCCCCTTGGTAGTGGAATATTTTCAGGGGACCAGCTAGGGCCTGGTAAGTGTGATTCATGAACCAACAAGAATAGATATTATATATTTGAACCCAATCTAAGTATACATTTTGAAAAAGAGGAGTCGTAATAAATAAAACCAAATATGCAATTTGAAAGCAAGGGCAGACATAATGAATAAGGTAAATGATATACATGGAGAGAGACTTAAACATTTAAAAAAGATAGTCCCAGGGTGCCTGGGTGGCTCAGTGGGTTAAGCATTTGACTTCAGCTGAGGTTGTGACCTCATGGTTCATGAGTTCGGCTTCTGTACTGACAGCTCAGAGCCTGGAGCCTCTTTCAGATTCTGTGTCTCCCTCCCTCTCTGTCTTTCCTCTGTTCACGCTCTGTCTCTCTCTGCCTCAAAAATAAACAAACATAAAAAAAAAAAACAAGTTTAAAAAGATTGTCCCAATACAATATTCATTCAGAAAGACCTGCATAAATATATTTTATAGATAAAGGCATCATGAGTTTTTTCAAGGGGTAAAACATTGTGTATTTTTGGAGGCACTTATCTATGCATTGCAATTAATTCCATGTGCCAATAGCCACAGTTAGACAAAACCAGACCCTCCATATTTAATAGAGTTTGTATCAAACATTCTAAAAGTTAAAAAATTAACCAAAGTCTAAAATGATCTTTTTCTTGAATTTTCTTGTCAAAATACTCATGTACTGGATTAAAGTATACTGTGTTTGTTCAAGTTGAAATAACCCTCATACATCACAATGGTTCCTGGGTAAGAGATGGAACTTTAAAAGAAACTTGCTAGTCCCTAAGGAAGGTATATTTCTCAATGTTCTTTTCATAGTAATCAAGGAGGATAATGGGGGGAAGAAAGAAAGAAAGAAAGAAAAAAAGAAAGAAAGAAAGAAAGAAAGAAAGAAAGAAAGAAAGAAAGAAAGAAAGAAAGAAAGAAAGAACAGACTTCCAGAAGGCCTTAGAAAACAGTGCACAAGGAAGCATAAGATACCGAGGACCAAATCAAGGAACATTCCACACTTCCAAGAGAGGGTGCCCTTAAATATCCCCATGACGCTGATGAATTGCTACAAATCTTTTTCCATTCTTCTCCTCTCAGAAAAGGGCTTAGTGGGATCTCTTATTCCTCCTCTACTCCTGCATATTGACTGTGTGTGTGGAGATGGGTCAGTTAAACTTGCTTTCTAGCTCATAAAACTGTGTATTAAGAGGTCCTATATTTGGACCAGAGGTAGACACTATATTGCACATTTTTCTTGGTGTTGAGACTATTCAGCCTCATCCAGAGGTCATGGCCCTTGAGCTTGATGCCATAATGAGAGTTTTGGCCTATTTCCTGATTGGGAGGGATGTGGGCATTTTGCCTGTGGAAAAGGGGCTGGACAGAATGTTTAGTGATCAAAAGAGGAAACTATGATTTGTCATTAAGGCTGGTCACAAATAGTCAATTTCTCTCTCCTCGGGCATATAGGAGGAATGAATTTCATACTTAATTCCCACGCTTGCAGTTAAATGTGACCAAGTGTCCTGTGTAAAATGTAAAACAGGAATCTGTGCCTTGCCACATGCAAGCTTTTGGGGTTAGTATACTTATCACCGTACGTTTTTCCTCTTTGCCATGGCACTACCTACGCTCCAGACTGTGGCTGCTCCATTATGTGTCCTGGAGTGAAGAACAATGGCCCTCAGGGCCCCTATGAGGAGAACGAAATAAATCTTGTTTTACTAAGCTACTGAGATTTTAATATTATTAGCTAATGCATCATCTCCTAACTTGTGCTAACTAGTTCAGTGATTATATGTTTTTTAAATAAAAATACAATAAAATATTACCTTATAGTGTTAAAAAGAAATCACAGGCCTAAAATGACATCACTCCAGCCAGGCCAACTTACCAAACCAGAGCTTTAACCTATCCCAGAAATGCAGGTCTTAACCTTAGTCAGGAATTTTCTGATAAACACCAATGAGGTGATCTGTCATGTGGGCCCTCTCCATTCCTCGAAGGAAGATGGGGGTGGTAATCCACTAATACGACCACTTGCCCTTCCACCTAATGGAAAGTGACCCTTCTTTTCTTCTGCTAATAATTTCTTTCCCCACCCTCTTCCCTATAAAAACCTTCCCTCTCATACAATTCCTCAGGGCTGCCCTCTCCTTGCCCGAAGGGATGCTGCCTGATTCATAAATCACTTGATAAAACCAATTAGATCTTCAAATTTACTTGGTTAAATTCTTTTTTCTTTTTTAGCAACAGTTACACTTTTTATAACAGTAAGAAATCAGAGAGATGCCTAAGATAAATGAATTAAAAGAAGAAAATGCAGATGATTGGTCTTTGTGAGAGACTCACAAAGAGCTGGCAATATGGCATTTAGCCCAAGCTGCTTTGTGAAAATTTCATGGTCATCCAAAAATAACTAATTGAGCCCCTAGTACAGCGGTCATGTGCAAAGGGGACTTCCTATAACCTACTGAGCTGGGAAGACGGGACAGCAAAACCCCAGTCAGGTCTCAAAATAACAAGGGTTGACTTCTTGGACTTTTTCTGACTTAATAGCCCTTTGTGGTTAAATGGATATTCTCTCTTTTCTCACTATCAGTGAGCAAAAACTTCTGGGAGACAGGCAAGGGCAAGACTTGTTTACCTTTACATTCCTTTGCTATGCGTGTCAATAAATAATTATTAATGGAAAAATAAATATGAAAGAACGGATAAATGAGTGAAATCCCTATCAGGGGTTTGGGCGAAGACACACCCTTTGGGGTATGTTCAACTCATTTTTCAGTAACCAAGTAAAGGGTATAATGAAATACCTCCTTTTACACATGCATACTTATATATACACATTTAGTTCCTTCCAAAGGCTATTGATTCCATCATTAAATATACTGTATCTGCCTCCATTCTCTAACTTCGTGGCTTAATTTGGAACCTTATTATCTCTTCCTAAGGCTATGACCATAGCTTGTTAATTGGACCACAAATTTTCTCCATCTTTACCCTGCAATTCAACTCCACATGGCCCTCTGAATGTAAAACAGATTATGCTACATTCCTACTGAAAGAAAATTTTAGGCTTCAATTAGAACAGAATCAAATTCAAATCCTTAGCAAGTGAAAGGAACCCTCATCTTGGTCCATTTATATTCTCCAGTGAAATTTTAACTCCTTTTTGGCTAAGCACGAAATTTCCTGTACTACTTCTCTTTTTGCCTTTACCTCAGTATGTAGTGAATGTGGCTGAACTCTTTCATTGGGCGTGCTATTCCTTTAGCAAAGACCTGTCTGTCCGCCTGAGACCTCTTACACAGAACAGAACAGAGCATCAGCTAACTGCTCCTCTCTATTAAGTGGCTGCTGTGTTCCAGGCACTGGGCTGTCCTATTAGTTCTCACCACCTTCTGAGACAAGTATCCTTAGGACAATTAGATGGTGAAAAAACCTGAAGCTTGGAGATAAAAGAATAAACTCACGTTCACACAGCTAATAGATTTGGGAGCTTGAATAGACCCTGGGCTGACTCCAAAAGCCCATTAACTGCTGTCTGATACTCCCTCGCACCAAACTCCAGTGTTAACTCTTACCTCCATGCTGTCATTTCTGGCACCCTGAGGCAAATTACCCATACGTTTTGTCCAAAATTCTCTCACAGAACTTAACATATTATAATTATTTGTCACACATCTCTCTCTTTAAATAGACTATGAGCTCTTAAAAGTTAAGTAATGTATCTTATTGAACTTTGAATTTTCTTTTCAAACTTCATTCTGAGCTGAATGGCTAGGCAAGAGAACCCAATAAATGTTTGGGAAAAGAAAAGTGGGGGGAAGTGTGAGAACAAAAGTTTGTTCATAGTGCCGAGACAGAGACACAGAGACACAGGGGCTGAGAAAGGGAGAGAGAAGGGTGGGTGAGGAGGAAGGAATATGCACAATTTAAAAAAGAAAAATGTTACCAACACTGTAACACTCTGTGGAAATATTTTCTGGAGATCCTCCATATTCCCAGAGAAAGGGAGAAGACATAACAGATTAAAAATGACAATACGACAGGAAGTCATAGAGTTGATGAAAACAGTTGGGCAGTTTTTCATTTGGTTTATTTTTATAAACACTTCTCTGCAAATATCACAGCCTGTGTTCATAGCTGTCACTGCAAGCATATAGTGATCATCAAAAGGTAAATAGGTTCAAAATAGGGATAGGTGGAAGATCTTGTCAAAAAAAAGAATATAAAATTAAAATTAAGAATTAAAAGTGCCAAAGACTCGAAAAGGGAACTGGTAATAACAAAGTGACACTGAGCAAAGATGATCTGGATCAAAACATTAGTCAAGAGGGCAATTCAAAGAACTTAAGGATGACATTAGACGCTTTTCAGATACTCCAGGAACATTGACCAAAGAATATTTTCTTTTTTTTTTTTTTCAAAGAATATTTTCATTACTGGAGAAGACTTTCAAACATCTTGGAGGTAGGCTGAATAGAATATTAATTGAGATTAAGGAGCAGTATACCAGTGCAAATAAATCCCTAGGCAAACCTGACTTTGAAAGCTAGGGCAGAAGTGCTCTTACACAATTTCTGGAAAAACAAACGCAACGTCAACAGCAAAGCCTGAACCATCCGGTGCATCCACACAACCTGGTTCTAGGAAATTAGCCAAAGGTGATAGAAGCTGTTCAAATTGGGAAGCATCTAAAATGCAAGTGTTTTCAACCCAGTTCCACTTCAAATACTCATAAATATGGAAGTCAGAGATGAGAAGCAGGAGAATACTTCTTTGTTTTGTGCCATCCGGCTTCAGGGATTGTAGAAGGCTCTGAGGAAAGCAAGTAGAAACATGGGCAGGGTGAGAAAACCGATGGGAACAATTTCAGAAGCAGTAGGTTGTGCTTGAAATGGAAATTCAGCTTTGTGGAATTCTAAACAGGGGGAAAGGGCGTCCGAGGTTAGCCAAAGCTGGCTGAGGAGAGACACCAGCTGAGTGTGTGAGTAGACAGTGAAGTGCTTACAGAGTAAACAGACATCCCAGACTTTCCAAGGAAGCTTTTTTAAAGCACAACGTGCACTAACTCTCATCTGTTTTGCTCTTGAAAGGAGTGAAATCAGGGCAAAAAGCCTTCTTTTCCTAATGTGATACACAGGGTATCAATTTAATACCAAAGGAACACCTGTGAGGCACTTTCTGAATTAATAGGTTTAATCTGGTTTATTATGGTTTAAACCAGATTGCAAATGGCTCAGTCAACACGCATTTACTGAGGAAGTGCAATGCACAAGGCGGTAGATGCCCCAGGTAATAACCAGAGTGAGGTGCGTGTTGAGAACGGACTGTTGTGGGTAATTTTACCACCTTAGTGGGCACATTAGTGTTTATTTAGAAGAAGAAAAATGAAAAAGTAAATGTTATAAAGGGCTTTATCTAGTTTACAACCTCATACAGCTTCATTAGAAAATACACAAACTTATTTCTTAAGAGTAGCCTATACACTCTGACTTCCCTTCCTTATACCCAACTCATCCTTTCAAAAATTGGACTCTGCATCTAGCTATTAAATTGCAGGTATTTAGGGGCGCCTGGGTGGCTCAGTTGGTTAAGCATCTGACTTTGGCTCAGGTCATGATCTCCTGCTCCACAGTTTGAGCCCTGCATTGGGCTCTCTACTGACAGCTCAGAGCCTGGAGCCTGCTTCAGATTCTGTGTCTCCCCTCTCTTTCAACCCCTGCCCCGCTCATGCTCTGTCTCTCAAAAAAATAAATAAATGTTAAAAAATTTAAAGGCAGGGGTTTAGGAAATGCTAAATATATAGAAAAATAAACAGCTTTAACAAGCATCCCTTTTTTCCATATTTGCCATAGATTATTGTTTAAAAAGAGAAAATATCACAAAACACTTAAAAATTCCTTCCTGCGTCCACTCCTTTCCTCCTCCCACTTAATATAGAACCATTATTTTCAAGTTGCTCAGTGAAATTGCATGTTCTTGTTTATAAATTTAGTAAATATGTGTATGGAATTTTTTTCCTAGCCTAGTATCCTATGTCCTAAAGTTGCTTCTTAAAGTTTCAAGATTTGTTTGCACCTTTAAGACCTTGATCCATTTTCATCCCAATTGCAATAGTCTGTGGTAGTTAAGGGCTCAGGAGCCTGACCGCCAGTGGTGCGCAGAGAAAGCACAGCTCTGCTTTTACTGCTAGTTCGCTGTGTGACTGCAAGCAGATTCTGCCTCTTTCTGAGACTCCATTCAGTCACCTGTAAAATGCCTCACTGACATGTAGAAAGGATTAAATGAGCTAACACGGATACAGCATGTATTTAGACCGGTGCCTGGCATGTGATGAGCACTCAACAAATGTTAGTTATTATCATTATTGTTGTTGGTGCTGCTGTTACTGTTATCGTGTGAAGTAGAATTTGACTTGTCATGAAGGGGGTAATTACTCCAACAATATTTTTCATACAGTCAATTACTTTTTCACCCCTGATTTCTAAGCCATCTCATAAACAAGCTTTTATACATGCGCGTGTCTGTTCTGGGCTCTTTCGCTCTGCAGGTGTTCTTATTGCCTGTCACTGCACCTAGTCCACACTCTGCTAATTAGTCACTGATAATAAACCTGTGTCTGGGGAGCTAGACCATCCCCCTCTTCTTCCTCTTTTGTGTGGTTTTGGCATTTGTGCTCCTTTATTCTTGCATGTTACGCTTAGTATCCATTCGTTAATTTCTTTAAAAATAACAAAGAACTGGGGCCCCTGCATGGTGCAGTTGGTTGAGTGTGCAACTTCAGTTCAGGTCATGAGCCTGCGCTTCAAGAGTTCTAGCCCCACATCAGACTCACTGCTGCCAGTGCAGAGCCCGCTTCACATCCTCTTTCCCGCTCTCACTCTGCCCCTCTCCCACTTATGCTCTTTCTCTTTCAAAATAAATACATATATACGTACATACACACATAATAAGAAAACAAAGAACTAAAACAATGTGGAGGTGGGATTAGAGTTACAGGTATTTAGTCTATGGCATACCAACCTGAACCTGCCCAATCTCGTCTGATCTCCAAAGTAAGCAGGGTCTGGCACGGCTAGTACTTGGACGGCAGAATTCCAGATATTTAGTATTTCCATACATGAACATGGCTTCTATCACCAATTCTTTCTATCTTTTTTAGAATATCAATACATTTTTGTAATTTTTCCATGAGGTTTATTCTCAAATTTTCTGAAATATTCCTATGTACTCTTGCTGCCATCATGGATAAGCTTTGTTAATATGTTTTTTATAAGTTTTACTGTCAATATAAAACCATTGTTATAGTCAGTGGTGTTGATGCACTTCTATCAATTCTAATAACTTGTGCATTTTCTTTCTAATCTGTGTAGGTAACCATGCCATCTTTGTATAATGTCCATTTTGTTTCTTTCAAATTGAACATTTTTGGCATTTTCCTATCTAATTTGTCTGCCTAAGACAGAGGGTATAATTCTGAAGGAAATTGCTGATAGCAGACATCCTTATGTTGTCTTTACCTTAGTGAGAATGCTTTAAGGCTTTAGCATTAAATACAATATTCAATTTCAGATGTTGATTGACAAGGCTTATAAAGTTAATGCCACTTTTTATGCCTAGTTTGTTAAGAGATACTTTTAAATCATGGACATTGAATTTTAAACATACAGGTTTTTGCACTTGTTAATAACAAATTTTATATCCTTTAATCATTAATTTGTTAAAGTAGTGAATTATAGTTGTAGATCTTCTAATGTTAAATTACCTATGAATTATTGGGATACATACTACTTGCTCATTAAAAAAAAGTGGCTGGATTCAAGAATCTACTAATATTTTATTTAGAATTATTGCATCTGAATTCTTCCATAAGATTGGTTTATAATATTTCCTTTTGATACTTTCTTGGTCCAGTTTTAGAACTGATATATTAATTTCATAAACTAACTTGGAGAGCTTCTTCTCTTTGGCTATCTCCTAGATTATATTGTATATTAAGAATGTTTTAATTTAATTTCTAGGTAGGATTTGTGTGTGAGTGTGTGTGTGTGTGTGTGTGTGTGTGTGTGTGTGTGTATGGAAGGAATGAGTAAGGAGAGGAAGGAATAGGTATATTTTTGACCATTAATTGAATAACTTTAATGACATAATTTCTGTCAGTATTGTCTATCTGTCTCTATGTTTTTGCCTTTGTCTCTGTATATCAGGGATTTGCCTGAATTGTTAATTTTTTCATAAAACCAGCTTTGATTTTTGTTAATTTTCTTTTTTCTTTTGTCTTTCTCCTTTTAACTGACGAGCATGCTCTATATTTGTTGGTATTGTGGATATGTTTGGAATTTTGTATCATTTTGCTTTGTGTGTTTTCATGCTATTTCTTGATTCTTTTTCACTCCTTTTCTTAATCACCCTTCTTTGGATGTTTTAGAATTTTTCTGCTTTTCTCCTTTCTATCAAATTAAAAGATATTCAACATATTTTGTCTGATAGAATGATGTAATGTTAAAATGCATACCCAAATTAACAGGTTTCTTTCATGAGTAGTAAGGAAAGATCAAATGGCTATATCTTCCACATTATTGTTGTGTGGCATTTTAATGACATCTTGTGTTACCCTTCCTTCCCAATTAGACATTATTTTAATTATAATTATTAACTTTTACAATAATTATTTTGAGTTACTCACATTGTTCTGATATATTTCCTAGCCATTCAATTTTGTATCCTATTACTTCCTTAGTTTCAATTCCTGTCTTTAAGCCATGGATTCCCATTTTTTAATTATTCTTTTGGCAGGATATATGAATAATAAAGTTAGTATCTGTGCGAAAATATTTCTATTTTACATTTGCCCTTGAAGGAGAAGGTTAACTGGGCCCAGAAGTCTAAATTCACATTATATTCCCCAGCAACTTTAAAATATTATTCAATTATCTCTATGAAATAATTATCTCTATTATTCAATTATGCTGTTTCTCCTTTCCTCTGTGGTTGCACTATGATGCATCTCATAGGATGTTTAGTTTTATTTATCCAGCTCAGAAATTCATGATTCTTTATAATGAAGATTCATAGTTTTGTGTCAAGTCTAAAAATTCTCAGCCATTTATCAGTTTGTACATCTTTTTGCCTAACTTCCACTTATTCTTTTCTATTCTTTTCTTCTGGAACTCTTAGACACATACCAGTCATCCTTACTCTATTTGCCAAGACGCTCACTCTACATTTTCCACGTTATTGTTTCCTGTAGTTTATGCCACCTACTAATTCTTTAAGCAGCTGTGTTAAAAATTCTTTATTCAGTTGTGTTGAACATGCTGTTTAACTAAATCTTTGAGTATTTAATTTTAGTGACTCTATTTTCATTTTTTAAAATCTTTGTTTTCTTTCAAAAACATTTCTAAAATGGTACCTTTTATTTTAATTTTATTACTTTTAATACTTTAACAATTTTAAACACATTTTATGATCTTTCCGTTACTTCTAATTATTTTTTTAATGCTTAATTACTTTGAGAGAGAGACAATGGGAAAGGGCAGAGACACAGGGAGAGAGAATCCCAAGCAGACACAAGTTGTCAGCACAGGGCCTCGACATGTTTGGACTCACAAACCAGGAGATCATGACCTGGGCCAAAACCAAGAGTTGGATGTTTAACTGGCTGAGCCACCTAGGTGCTCCATTTCTAATTCTTGAGACTTATTCCTCGTGTTTATTAACCAGATTCTCCCTCTGGAGAGATTACTTTCTTGTGTGGTTTGTAATTTTTGCATGTGCCTTTTTATTTAGGTGAGATATATTTGTGTGTATGTGTGCATATGCATGTGTGTGAACACTGGGCAAAAAAATCCTAGAAAACTTTCTTCTTTTTCTTCTTTCTTTCTTTCTTTCTTTCTTTCTTTCTTTCTTTCTTTCTTCTTTCTTTCTTTCTTTCCTTTCTTTTTCTTTTTTTTTTATGCCAGGTTTTATTTTTCTGCATTTGGCTAATATTCCAATGAATATTTTTTTTACCAACTTATATTTCCTTGAGTTAGTGGATAGATTTAATTTTCCTTTTACTCAGTTCTGGACTGTATGCAGAAGTCTTGATTACATATTGTTTTTTCAAATGTGCCTGATGTCATGAACCCCACCTCTCCTCAACCCACCATTGCCTTAGCCCTGGAAATTCAATGCCCGACTGGACACCATTGCATCATTCATGAGTTTTTCTCTCTTCTTTGTTTCTGGAATGTAGGAATTTTACCATTCTTTTTTTTTAGGTCAGATATATATTAAAATATTTTTGTTTAGATATTACCAAACACGTCTATGTATTTGTTGCAAAAAGGTAGGCAAATACCTCAGTGTGTCATGTTGTAACAACCAGAAGTCCAATTACTCTTCAAAAAACAATTATTGTGAAATAAATCTATGTACTGAAATATGCCATATTTGTGTGTGTGTGTGTCAGTGTGTGTGTATGTCTGTGTCTGTGTGTGTGAACATTATTTCCAGCACCTGAAGTTACCCTGTCTCTCTCTCCATAATGATACTTTTCTCCTTCCTTCACAGTAACTACAAGCTGACTTTTGTGACATGCATTTTCTTGCTTTTGATTATAGTTTTAATACATTAATCATGAAACAAGAGAGTTTACTTTTGCTTGATTTTGAACTTTATAGGACTGGAATGATTCTCCATTCTTAGATTGTGCTTCTTTTGATCAAGAATACATTTTTAACATCCATGTCAGGAGTTGACAAACTTCTTCTGTAAGGGACCAAATAGTAAATATTTTATTCTTTTCAGACTAGATACATTCTCTGACACATATTCTTTTTTGCTTGTCTGTTTGTTTTTTTACAAGTCATAGAAATGTAAAAAGAAAACATGCTTAGCTTGTGGGTCATGCAAAAGTAGGTCATACTGGGTTTGTTTGGTCCATGGGCTGTAGTTTGCTGATTTTGGATATATGTTATTACAGGAAACTGTGGTTATTTGTTTATATCACTCTATAGCAGGCTACATTTATTCACCCTAGTGTTGATGTGCTTTTGAGTTTTATCAAAAAATTTTTATGTTTTCTTTTTAATTTATTTTTGAGAGACAGAGAGAGACAGTGCAAGCAGGGGAGGGTCAGAGAGAGATACAGAATATGAAGCAGGCTCCAGGCCCTAGCTGTCAGCACAGAGCTCAATGTGGGGCCCGAACCCACGAACCCTGAGATCATGACCTGAGCCGAAGCTGGATGCTTAACTGACTGAGCCACCCAGGTGCCCCCAAGTTTTTTGTTATTATTGTTATTACTCTTCTAGGAACATACTTGTACCTATTTCCTGGTGTGTGTGTGTGTGTGTATGTGTGTGTGTGTGTGTGTGTGTGTATGTGTGTTTGTATTACATGAGCTTATATTAAGAGTGAAAATGCTTAGTTTGCATATACATGACTTTTGAAAACATTGCCAAACATTTTCTAGTGGTTAAATGAATTTATATTCCCACTAAATAGTATTATATTTTTTACTATTTTATATCCTTGCCAACATTAGTATAATGAAATGTTAGATTTTAGTCAATCTTGTGGATACACAATAATATCCAATTATGGTTCTAATTAATGTTTTCTTGGTTATTAGTGAGGCTGACTACATTTGCAAATATTTATTGAATATCTTGATTTTTATTTTGTAAAGTACCTGTTCGCATTTTTGAGAGGGGGCATTTTTCAAATTGGGATATCTGGGTTTTTTTCAGTTTTTTTGGGTAGGGATTCTTTATGTATTTTGGATAGTAGTTTTTGACCAGTTATATAGGTTGAAAACATTTTGTTATACTCTGTGTCTTGCATCTTCTCTCTATAAATACCATCTTTTGGTTAATAGAAGTACTTAACTTCCAAGTATCTCAATTTGTCAATAATTTTGTTCAAGTCCCCCTTAATAAATACTTTCCCATTACTGAATGATAAATATATCCTTTGGTATGTATGAAATGTTTGTATTTTGCCTTTCATACTTGGATTGTTAACTCACATGGAGCTTATATTTTGTGTATGGTATGTGGTAAAGTTCAAATTTATTTTGTCCACATGGAAACCTATTTATTCTAAAACCCCATATCAAAAAAGTGATAATTCTGTCATATATTAAATGGTCACATATTTGGGCCCAGTACAAATGTCCTCTATTGTGTTTCATTGCACTATTCAGCACAAATAGAAAGCTTTTTAATTACTATAATTTTATAATAAGACTTGAAATCTGATAGAGCAAATTCTTCTGAAGAGTTTCTTTTTGAAGAGTGCCTTTGCTGTCCTTAACAATTTCATTTCCATGTTACTTTTACCATCATATTCTAAAATAAAACCACAACTGCTGAGTTATTGATTGTGATTGCATTGAATCCTTTAATCTTGTGCCTTCCAAGCCATCAATAGGATCTATTCCTTCTTCTATTTATATTTTTCTTCTTTAATGTCTCTCTCAAAAATGTTTAATGCCTCATAATTTCTTCACAGAAGTCTGTCACACATTTTAAAGATTTTCTTAAGTATTTCATATTATTTGATATTCTAGAAATCATGAAATGCTTTTTGTAAATTTTATAACTTCTAACTACAAAATGATCACTTTTTGCTATAAAATAAAAGTCAAATTCATTGTTTTACATTTATTCAGTACTTGACTAGTATTCAGAAACATTCCTATCAATTTAATAATTTATCTACAGTTTCTTAGAATATATATATGTGATCATATTATCTGTATAAATGCTCTTTATTTTCTTTCATGGCAATCCTCGTGCTTAATTCTTTATCCTGTCTTGTTCTCCCAGTGCAGTGTTGGCTGGGGGCAGTGAGAGCACACGTGCTTGCCTTGCTCAGCTTGCAAAGGGAAAGCTCTTACTGTTTCACTAGGATTGTGCTACATGTTTTATGTAGATTTCTCTGAGGCTAAGTTTCACGTCTACTCTTACTATGGGAGTTATATCATGAATGAATATTGGATTTTACCAAAAGTTTTGATAAATGTTTTAAAGTCTTAGGAATTTTCTCTTTTAACCTGCTTATATTGTTAATGATGTAAAAAGCATGAAGATAAAAATTTAGAAATCATTGGTAGATAAATTATTCTGGAAGCCAGAGGATTCATAAGCTGATGCATGGAAGAGTGTAGAGACACAGGAGAAAAAGTCAAGGACTGAACCTTCGGTAAATTCAAATTTTGTAAAGTATAAGCAGCTGGAAAATAATATTGAGAAGGAATATTTGGTGAAGTAGGAGAAATACCAGAGTGTTGAACAGTCTAATAAAATATCTCTTGGTTGACAACATAGAGGTACTGAAGTGACTTTTGCATTCAACATCTTTACAGAGTGGTGAAGAGTTGCAGAGTAGACATGGAGAAACTAAATTGAAAAGAATCCAAATTGGAATCAGATTAAAAAAAAAATTTTTCCAGATCACTGTTCTCAATAAAAGCAGTTTCAAATCTAGACTAAAATATTTTCAAAATCTCTTTAAAAGCCCTAAAAAGCTCACCAGACAGCGTAAGCTTCCTGTAAGATTTCGGCAGGAAATCTGGAACCCACAAAATTAAACTGAATATGAGGTAACCAAACCAATTTTCTCTGAGACTATTTTGAGTATAGCGACAAGGACAAAAAGTGCTGTCTGAGATTTATCCATTGGCCCAGTGCTGTCCTCAGACCTAGATAAGTAGGCTTCATACCCTGAACCCTGTGCTTCAGATCCCGTCTCATGCCGCAGATCCAATAACAACAACGTTACCATTATGAACTCTGCTTTGAGCACCTCTGTCATTTGGGATCCAACACCCAGGGCTGGCCCAGCCCTGCTCATAATTGGTGACATCTGCTCTTTGAATAAGAAGACTCAAGAAAGTATCTTTTATATCTCTTGTCTTACAAACTTGAAAGAAAAGACAATTTTCTTTCAATTCTATAAAGATTTGAGTGTTGTACCACTGCTGAAGTCAGAGAACATAGCTTTGAATTGTCTGATGGGTTGGAGGAGAAGCACTTACCTATATTGTTTCACCTATCAGGCCCTACCTCTTAGACAACATGAATGCCGTAGACTTGTATATTCTCGACAAATGTGCAGGGCCCAGTTTTGGTTTCTTTTTGGTTCTAATTTAGTTCAGGAGATATTTACAAACAAACATGGGATATGGTACTCTCACAAGTTGCACATAGTTTCTGAGAAACATTTCATCATATTAAACAATTTACAATGCTCTTAAATTTGTGTATATGCCAGACTAGATGTAAAATGCATGAAAAGTGATAGCCATTATTTAGCCTTGCAATGAAAGGGATACTAAATGGTAAAAGTTACTTTTGCAAAACTATTTAATGAGGCTTACTTACATTTGAAAGAAAACAGATTAAAGTTTCACCTTTTCTCAAGTTATTTGCATTTCTTTATAATTTCGATGTGTAGACCTATAGTCTGCAGGCCTCCCTCTGTACTTTTGGCCTAGACCTTATAAATGTGCGAAACAGGATTTCACATGGGCTAGATCACTAGGGCCTAGTGACCCTATGACTAGGGTCATAGTAAGACAAGTTAATTTTATTCTTTAGATAACAGCATTTTAAAGCAGAAGAGTGATGTTAGTTAACTTTGAGTTTAAAGCAATAGTTTCCATGTTATATGGAAAATTTACTGTGGGGTATAAGAATAAATGCAAGGCTAGACTAGGAGAGTCTTATGGTCATCTAAGCAGTGTGGAATGATGGTTAAGACCATAGTCTCTGGAGACAAACTTCTCATGTTTGAGATCTGCTCCTGGACACAAGTTATCTCTAGGACGTCGTGAAAATCACAATGCCTGTCTTTTCACTTCCTTGTCAGGAAAGTGGAGGTAAAAATAAGACAGTTTACTAATTTTTTTTTTGGTAAAGATTAACTAAGTTATGCAAAGCACTTGCAACTGTGCCTAGAAATGAGTAAATACTGTATGCGTATTACCTATGATTATTACCAAATGTGAAATAGAAAAAAGAGTGATATTGATGGCAGTTTTAATGTTTTTGGTTCAAACAACAAGATGAATGGTGGCAGCATTTACTGAGCTAAGAAACACTGGGAGATGAGTTCATTTTGGTTAAGAGAATGGAATCAAGAATCCAACTTTAGACTTACTGGATTTGCCATTTCTGTTCGATGCTGAAGTGGAGATTGGATGTTGAGCAAGCAGCTAGATAAATGACTCTTGTGAGAAAAACAATTTATATAAATTGGGGAACCAACAGTGCACTGGTTGAGAATACCTAAGAAATGAGTGTAGACTTTAAAGACAAGAGGTTCCAGGAAAGGATCTTAGGACACTACAAAGTTGAAGATTTGGGAAGAGGAGAGGACCCAGCCAAAAAGAGTCAGAAAAAGCAGTCAGTGTAGTTGTAGGGAAACCAGAGCAGTATGGTGACATGGATTCTATATGTAAAAAGGGTCTTACTAATGAGTGGCCATTTGTGTAACAATGTCCTGAGAGGTCAGATAAGTGTGAGAATAAGAATTGACCATTAGATTTGATATCATGGAGGTCATGTTGGTTTCAGAGGTAAATGTATTGAGTGGATTTGAGACAGAAAGGAAAAGAGAAACGTTAGACCGAGTATAAATACACTTCTGACATGGCATCTGCCAGGCTTTCCCCTGGAAATATACTCTTTTCCTATTTGAAGTAAATAAGTTATGGGTATTTTCTTTGATATTATGTAAATATTGAATTTTAAATAAAACATTCAATGTATTCATTTACTTATATCAGAATAAGACTCATCATTTCCTATTTTATTCAGTTAGTCATAATCTGTTTTATACTTATTTATTTTGATGCCCAAATTCTTTCTTATTTGGCCAATGGGACCTTGTTCAAGCTGGCATCCAGGGCCTTTAGAGATGCACGGCCTCTTTATCCTGCTTGACTTCAATATGTCATGCCAGTCTTCCCCTTGCATGAATGCCTTCCTTACCTCTTCTTGGGATATGACACCCCCCTCCTGCTGCAGATCCCCCTTTACCCTGCCTGGATTTTGTCACTGCTCTGAGCTACCACTGCTCTGAGTCACCATCATTAAGTGACTCCACTTAATGATTTGTGCATAGAATTATTCCAGAAAGGAAGAAGATGGAATGGAAATACAGATGAAAGAAAGGTTAAGGGTAGAGGATAAGAAAGAGAATTAAGGAGAAAGGGAAAGGAAGGGTTGATGAAGGAAGGAGAAGAAAAAGAAGGGAAGGAAGGAAAGGAAACAGGAAGGGATGAGGCAAAAAGACAAAGGAAGCACAAGAAGAAGAGGAGCATAAATAATTTCTTAGTCTTTCCATATTCACTCATGTCTCTTTCCCAGTAGCTGCTCTTACCCATAGAGCAGCTGAGTGACATTTGAAAACTCTGCATAAAATCATGTCAGTATGTCCTTTATTCAAACTGTAATATGTTTTAAAAGACTGAATTTTTGTCTTCTGCTGACTTCTCCATCCCCATCTCTTCTACTGTCCCTCTAATGCACTGTGAAGCTGCTGTGCTCAAGTTGCTCAGACCTTCTTTTACATTCTTACGCTATTGGACTTTTTTCCTTCCTTGAGAATCCCAGTGTGTGTCTCCCTGTGTTTGGTATGCTTTGCTTCCTGTCCTTTGCCCAGAAAACTCCCATATAGAACTCTGATCTCAGCTTTACTAGAACTTCCTCAGAGATGCCATCTCCAACCTGCCAACCTATAAAACAGCTTCCCTGGTGTTTTCTCTCACAGAACCCTGTGCCCACCCCTCACCACACTTAACACATGGGTAATTATGTGTATTTATTTTTTAAACATCACTCTCATTCAGCAGGGATAAAGTCTACTTTGTATATCATTATGTACCATACCTAATGTATATAAGGTACTTTATAGATACATGTGGCCAAATGAATGTCAGGATAAATGAATAAATAAAGATAGCTGACTTCAAAACCAGGTTGAGCCACTATTCTACTGATTGTCTACCACTTCTTTCCTAGAAATCATGCTTTCTGTCACAGCATGATTCCTTTTAAACCTGCCACTTTGATCTTTAATGCTGGTCTGGGTGCCTACACCAGAAAGAATTCTTCCTGTGCTGTCCTGCCATATCTTATCTCAGAGACAGCTCCCAGAGGAGCCTTTTGGATTATATCCTAATTCTGAGACTCTACTGCCGACACAGTGTGCATCATGTTTCAAAATGGAAAAGATTTCCTTAGAGCAAGAGCACAATGAACTAAACTTTAGATCAACAAGCCCTGGTAGGCCATACTACTACTACTCCTACTCCTCCTCCTCCTCCTCCTCCTCCTCCTACTACTACTGGTGATAATATTCTCATGTATTTAGGGCTTCCTACATGTCATTTTCCATATAGTTTCATTCATTTATTTCAGCCGTAAGTTAACTACTAGGATGGATGATACTGTTTTCTAAGTCCATTTCCGAAAATTAAGTAACATCATATGATCCTATTTACCTCCAGAAGAGAAAACTGAGCAGCAGAAGAGTAGGTTCCAAGGTGAGATTTGAACCCTGAGTAATCTGACTCACAATATCCTAACTCTTGACTTTAAGGCACTCCTCAGTATTTTCCTCAGCTGCCCGCATATTCCCACACAATAAGCTTCCAAAGAAGGCACAAACAGAAGGAGAAATAAGAAGCCCTTCATCCTATGATTTGCCACATGTGTTGCTAAAAGAAGCCCCATCCAGAATTATGGCACCTGGGGCAGGTCAGGGTGGGAACGATGATTTCTAAATGTTAAAACTCTTTATTCTTCACCACCTTTCTTTTTCTCAGAGTCTGAAATGATATTACCTTACTGTAGCTGCACCTTTTGAAGCAAGACATTACCATTCTGTGCTCAAAAAAGGAAACCTTGAAAGAAGGGGTCTTTGTCTATTTGAGATTACTGAGGAAGATCCCGAAGACATTCATTTTCCCTTTCCAAGTGTCTCCACTGATGTCTGGGAATAAAAAGCACAAGGCTTCTCCAGACAAGTGTCACCGAGTTACTTGACCCTTCCTGAAGTGAAAGGCTCTCAATGATGAACAGTCACTGGGCTGAGTCACCTGCTGATTAGCACTTTCTAAAGGAAGTGCCTGTAGACAGTGCCTTTAGATGCAGGATATGTTGGTGTTTGTTTTGGAGACTGTTTACCCCAGAAACTGAAGAAAATACACCTTGGACCAAGAACTCTATAATGACCTGTTTCAGTTCCTGGTAGACTCAATGCTAGACTTGGGGACTGTGGTTTTGATTTTTTTTAAATGTTGAAACCTGAGTGATGAAATGACCAAGTGTTTCTGTCTTGCAGTTATTTCTCACAAGTGGTACAATGCCCCCCACAACTTGCTCCTTACTTTAGAGACTCAGATTTACTAACCTTATAAAAAACTTCATCATCCACGCATTTGGGCTGTATTATGATGATGTCTGGTTTCATCAAACATTGACAGAAATTAGAAAAGCATTTTGTAAGGCCTGAAAGTATTTTTTTAACTACCATGGTATTGGCTGTGCTAGATGTCCATCTTCAATTAACATAATATATTTTATAGTCTGATATCTAAGTACAATGTTAAGTACAAGTTTTTGTATCATTCCTCATTGTGACTTGATTGAGTCAGCTTGCAAAATTGCAAAGGAAAATTTTGATTGGAATATAAGATTGAGCTTGTGAGGAGAGCTAGAAAATAGTCTCCTGGGTCATGGGGATAGGGAGTGTGTCTTGGCTTAAAGAAGCCTGAACAGAAACAAAGCAGCAGACCTAAGGAAACCCTTTCCCAGGCTCTGCTGGCTTGTGGTAGGACAATGGGAATATTTCACTTTTGTATCATTTCCTCTCCACCCTAGTTTTGTGTCCAAAGCTAAAGAGTTGACTTTGGTAGTCCATGTGAGGAGGCACCCTGTGGTCCTGACCACGCAATCCTGGGGCTGCAGCATGGAGGGGTGGGAGATTCCATGCAAACAGTGTTTTCTCTGCCTCTGGTCAGATGCCCCCAACTGGTTCAGGCCCGACATCCCAGGAATTCCACTCACCCTTGCTGACTCACACACTTGTAAAATCAAAATAGCTTAGTAAATACTTAGAAAACTAATAATCACTATTTTCTAAACATCACTTTGTATGTGCTGAGCTCCTAAACTATGTCGGTTATATAACACATGATAATATCATGATAGTGTACAGCCATCGGTAAGATTAGTTACATTCTCCTCATTTGAGAGAAGAGTGCCTGGCTGGCTCAGTTGGTATAGCATGTGACTCCTGATCACTGGGTCATGAGTTTGAGCCCCATGTTGGATGTGGACATTACTTTAAAGAAAAGAGAGAGAAAAAGTGAACTGACCTTAAAAAGATAAAATGACTTGCTTCACTTTACACAGCTAATAAGTGCAAGTATTAGAATTAGAACCCAGTTTTAGTGTTTGGGTCTACATCCCATCATTCTATACTGCCCACCAGGATAACAGGACTGACAGGGGCTTTGAGGAATATCCCCAAAAGGAAGAGAAGTGTATCTATTGCAGTATACTCTGTATTCTCTAATAGAAAAGAAATGCATATGCGACACTGGCCAGAAATAACAAAGGGCAATATATAAAATGTTTCAGAATTGAAAGCAGGGACTTGAAGAGTTATTTGTACACTTATCTTCACAGTGGCGTTATTCTCAGGAGCCAAAAGGGGAGAGCAACCCAAGGCTCCATGAACGGATGAAAGGGTAAGCAAAATGTGGTATAGACTTGCAGTGGAATAGTATTCGGCTTTAAAAAGGAAAGGCATTTTGACTCATGTTACATGGATGAACACTGACATTGTGCCTAGTGAAATAAGTCACTTACAAAAGAGAAAACACTATATAATTCCACTTACATGAGCTATTTAGAGTAGTACAGTTTGTAGAAACAGAAAGTAGAATGGTGGTTGGCAGGTCTGAGGGAGGGAAGATAGGGTGTGATTGTTTAATGGGTACAGAGCTTCAGTTGTAATTACAAGTTGTGGGGAAGGATGATGGTTGTGGCAGTATAATAATGTGAATGTACTTAATGTCATTGATCTGTACACTTAAAAATGATTACCATGGTAAATTTGATGTTGTGTGTATTTTATCATAGTTTAATGGAAATATGTGAGATCATGCAGCAAAAGATCTTGGTTGGTGAGTGGTCTGTGGGAGCCATGGGGGAGAGAAACACAATACCATAAGAGATACTTTGAAGGAGTGGATTAGGTCTGTGCTTTTCCCCATTTTGTGATGGTGTTGATGCAAAGCCACAGGACCAGAACAGCCAAATTAAGTCATCCTTTCCTTTTGCAGTGACCAGGGTAACTTTTCTGTGGTGCAAACATGGTCACCTCTCTCCTCTTTTCTAAAAACTGCTATTGACCCCTATTGCCTTCCACAGAGTCTAAGACCCCTAATCTAGCTCCCAGGGGCTTTGTGATCTGAACCCTGGGGAACTCTAAGTCCCTGCTCCCTCTTGCCTTTTTCACTCCTTACCCCCTGAGCTCTGGCCCAATGGCGATGTTTTCAGACCCTTAGAGGTACTAGATTCTTTTAGAGCTCTGGGCCTTTATATATTTCAAGTTCTCTCTCTCTCCCCAACCCTCTCCATGAACCCTTCTGGAAACAGGCTTCTTTCCTGGTTCCTCTCACTAACACACATCCTCCTGAAGGGATGTAGACATTATCTTCTCTAGGAAGCTTTCCCTGGGGACTCTTCCCTGCCCAAGCATGAATAATGTAGTCCTATTTGCATTTCTATAATACCTTGTACTTCCTCAACACTTACTATACTTCATTAAAACTTCCCTGCTTTGGGTCTACATTCCCCCAAAGACTGCAGGCTCAGTGAGAACAAAGACATTATTTGTCTTACTTACTGCCCTATCTTTAATGCTTAGTGTAGTGTCTGACATGTAATAGTCAGTTATTCAATAATATTGGTTGAGTAAATAAATTCAGTGTATAATAATGTTTAGTTTCATGCAAACTTCTAGGCAGGCACTTTCTCATTTTGTCTTCTTAAAATGTTTGCCATCAAGATTGAGTAGATCCTATAGCTATCAATTTCACAGACGTGGAAATTGATGCCTAAAACTATATTCAGGCAACAATGTAGGACCACACAGATAGAAAGTGGTGGAGTGATCTCTTGTTAGCCTTTGTTTACATCACAATGCCTCACATCTTTACTTCTTACTTCACATAAAGAAGATTCCTCCTCTTTCAGTATCTCTTCATTTGTTTCCCTCTGGGTGCAAATTTTGAATGTCTCTGCTGACTGTAGCAAACATCACTGATGCGCTCTCTCCAAATCCACAGGCTACCTCTGAGTACACTGTGGTGGTGGTAGACAGTTTCCTGATTGTGGGGAATTTCCACCTCCTGAAGCTACATTTACTTCCCTTCTGCCTGAGGGTTTTCTTCAATACCACCTGCACTTGCTCTCTACATTCCAGTGCAGCCTAGAAATGTGTGCCGGGGGATAATGCCTTTGAGAGCAATCCCTAGTGAATGTGGATGGGAGCTGGCTGTTACAAAGCCTCCTCCGTAGTCTCTGGTAAAACAGTTCTGAGGGTGCTTTCTCCTCAAGGAGTTTTACAGGGTCTCCTTTGGGAGTGAGCCCCAAGTGCCTACAGAGCTTTGCCTACACAATAACATGCACTTTAATGGTAATTTTCTCCCTCCCTGAATTGTTGTCATCACTTTCTCATTTGTGCTTCTAGAGGTCACTACACAAGTAAATTAGTGACACCCAAGTCTTTGTCTCAGGGACTTCTCTCGGAGAAAACCAGTCCAGGTATTGACAAATACACAACAAGTAAGAAGGATTGGTGGGGGGCAGGGGAAACACAGCTTTATCTCCACTGCTAATTAAGTGTCCTTGAAAGACACTCCTTTGCCATGTTCCTCACCTGCCTCCTCACCAGATGATCTTTCAGGGGCTCTTTCATCTCCAAGAGGGCACTCATTCTACTCTAGCGTGTGACTGTTTATCAAATGCCAGATCTGGACGTGGCTGTTCTTCCCAGTGTGGTGATCCTATAGTTGCGCAGACATCCTGAGGGCACTGACCTATGGCACACTGGCAACTGGCGCAGAGCAAGCAGTTTTCAACCTCTGTGCCAGTTCTCTCTGTCCTCTGTTTATCAGAACTGGCTGGAATTACTGACCAAAATCCCTAAGGGGAGGACAGAAGTTGCAAATGGCCATGGCTGTCTACACTCCATTAGCCAAGCAGACAAAGCCAGCAGCACAAGAGAGTATTAACTTCCAGACGTACACATTTAGCTCTAGACAGTCCATGAAGAAAGGTAGTTAGTGTACAGAAGAAAATGTACCAACATACTGAAGTGTAAATGAGCAGAGCACCAAATGCCCT
This sequence comes from Suricata suricatta, assembly GCF_006229205.1. Taxonomy (NCBI): domain Eukaryota; kingdom Metazoa; phylum Chordata; class Mammalia; order Carnivora; family Herpestidae; genus Suricata; species Suricata suricatta. The sequence goes on along the minus strand of NC_043700.1, from coordinate 34,739,827 downwards.
TGGTCAACTGTTGCACAACGGGTTTCCAAAACCAGTTTTCCCAGAGTTGCTGAAATGTTTGTTTGTTGAAAAGACATTTCTCTAAATTCCAAAGGTCAATTTAGCTGACTCATGTCAGCACCACCTCCACCACAAAATGTGCACTTCTGACTTGTGCCCTCCATTCACCTCTCTCTCCCTGGGGACAGTGGTCGCCACCTGCATAGCACCACCTAGGCACCAACTTACTATTTTCCTTACTGCAACCACTTTAACCTGATGACTGCTCCACCACACACTCTACCCTAGCAGAAAGAAATCACAAGTGCAAGGAGACAAATGTGTTCCATAGGTGGTGGCTGACACCTGATCAAACTTTGGGCACCTAAGTAAACTTTTGTCTTATGTATCTTCATATGCCATTCCTAAGTAGAGTGTCTGGCACTTAGCAGATGCTCATTAAATGTTTGTTGAATCCTTGGAAACATGCATGAATGGATTCATGAATATATGCATAATTATTTTAGCTTGAAGGAGTGAGGCTTATGCTATGAATGTATTTTCTGAATAATTAGCTCCATGCATAGTGGGTGCTCAATAAATGTAAATTTATGGATCAATAATGTACCTGAAAGGGCTTTGCAGACAATAAATCACTGTGGAGGCCTGTGGATATGCCCTGACCTGGCTGTTGGTGGATTGTATGTAGTACCCACTCAATGATTATAATCACTATAAGTGATTCTTGTGACAGTTTGTACTACTGAGATTAATAAGACATCATTTTACCTGAGCTTTCTCTTTTGTCATATGCCCTTTTCCCATATCCCAATTTGAGGAATCCAGGCAGGGTTAGAAAGTGGGGGAAGACCAGGGCTATAATAAGGTTCCAAACAAATCCCTTAATTGAATAAGAGTTTGTAGTGTTAAGTGTAGGCAATTAGTCTCCAAGGGGAAGTACTAGCTATGTTGTCTATGGTACACTGTGGGCATGTAATACATTTTTATAAAGCCATAATAAAATAATAGGTACAATCATCCATTGTTATCTTTATTCATTTAAACTTGATTCAAAATGCTCTACCAAATATAGTTTCCTTATTTCACTTTATAATAATATTGTAGAACTGAGATAACTTGTTTTTCTACTCTCACATAGCATAAAATATTTCCAGAAAGTTGGATAAATAGTATACCTGCATCAACATTTCTTATATTTAATACTAATGATAGTCATAAAAGTGGAAGCAGTTGCTGTTTTTGAGCATTTAATATGTGTTAGACTCTGCACTAAATGCTTCATATGCATCATCCAATTTATCTTTGAATTTTTTATATTTGATTTGGATACTTTTGAAGTATTGTTTTCAGTTTATGTGTGAGGAAATGGATATTTCAAGAAACAAGTAATTTGATCAATATCATATAGCTGGTAAATCATAGCCTATTTGATTCAAAATCCTTTGCTCTTAATTATTTTACTAGCATGAATGCAGGAACACTTCCCAGAAGGTGAAATTAGGGCCATCATTTAAAAAATGGGACTTAGAATAGAAACAACTGCCATCAGATGCTGTGTTAAGCATATTATAAGTTTTCTTATTTAATATTTAGACTGGGCGTCTAATAAATTAAGTTTTATAGCTACTTTATATAGATGAGAACATGTACAGATGAGCTTCTAAAAGTCATGTGATATGCTATAGACAACCTGCAACTGGGTAGTAGAGCTGTAATCTAAACTAGTCCTGTCCGACCTTGAAATTTTACCAGCGTCCCCATAACCCTATTGTGTCTAATAAGGTGAAGACTGGCAAAGTATCTATAATGAACATTTGTCATTTTTTGTCTGTATAACATTCATTTCCCCTTCCTATTGACTCCTTGATTTTGTAATATTTTTGTTGTTGGGGAAGGGAGCACATATCACTTCTCATGGATGCAGAGTTATTGAGATAGAGGATCCATGTTCATACCTTCCACTAAAGAAGATACAAGGACCACTTTTTACCTACTATCATTTCACATGAGTAAGATGTAAAAAGATGACCTAAATTTGACAGTTGAAATACTTTGTTACTGTTGTTGCTGTTGCTGCAGGGACTTGAATCTTGATGATCTGATGTAGGTAATAAAGAGACAACTGAAATGTATTAATCTCATTTGTCTTTTATCAAATTTTCCTGCTATGAGAGTATTTTTGTGATTCCCACATCACTATAACCTCATTCAGGCTTAACCCTGACACATGATGAAGAAAGAAAATCCTTCCACGAGCCAAAGTCTACACAGCATATTTCATCAATGTTGTTTAGAAGAGATGGTATGAGAAAAGATCCTCACTTAATCATGGGCAATGGATAAGTCTGGTCAGATGATGAGGAATTTGGAAGGACACTTATTAGAAAATTATTGAGATAAAGTTTTGAGAAGTATGTGGATGGATCTTGAAGAATGTATCTTATATTATTTAGAATTAGTTTCAGCTTATTACAACAGAAAACCCTACAAATAGTAACCAAACAAGGTTGAAGGTCATTTTTTTGGGTTCCATTTGTTTATTTGTCCTCAGACAAAGGAGGTTGTAGGTGGACATATAGGGCTGTTATACCTGCTCCAAGGTCATCACAGTTACTTTATGGTCTAAGGTGCATGCTGGAACTCCAGCCATAATGCTCTAGGCATTGGAAAGGAAGAAGAAAAAAAATCAAAAGAGAAACAACTGCCAGCTGAATTAGTTTCTTTTTGGCAATCTCCCTGAAAATTCCCTGCAATATTTCCACTTATATCTCATTGACCAGAATTTAGTTACATGGGTACACTTAGATTATATAAAAGATTTGCTAGGAAGTATAACTTTTTGTTTGTTTTTTTGTTTGTTCGTTTTAGTGAGATAGTTTGATACTCTAAATAAAATCAACTTTCTTTTTTATATAAGTTATTACCAACAGTCTGTCACTGCAAAAAAGGATTTTAATAATCAGGTGGACAGATATGCATTTTTACTAAGTTCCTTTTTCTAGTCACCCCAGAATTAGCTCACTGCACTCACCGACAAAGTAGCCATGTTGGCAGGCATGGAAAACGTGTATTGGCTCAGCCACAGGACATCCCCTCACCAGGGTTAACATGCAACCAACCACTACTGAATATCCAGTCGGCCTCCATTTTAGCACAATTTGCCAATAAGAGAATCCAGTGTGATTACAGTAGTTTGCTCATATTAAGCCACCTCCATCATGAAGGAGGCAAAATTTTTATTTTACTGACACACACATTTTTTTTCTACATTTGGCTTTTCTTTCCATGTCTGTCATGCCTTTGCCAGCACTATAATCCATGAGCTTGTAGAAGTCTTCATATACCATTAAGGTATCTCACACTTACATGATATCAAAGATATTTCCTCATTATCAAAGCAATAAGGCAGTAATTCTATGCTAATGGTATTCATTGATCCTATTCTCTGTCTCATCACTCTGAAGAAGGAATTGTACCATAGCTAAGAGACAAACCTTGCTAAGTTGAGGCAGTGACCTAAAATATGATGGGGTTTCACCCACAGCTAGAATATGTGGTTCTTAAAACTAAAAGATGGAAATGGATTTGGTGCTTCATGGGACTAAATATCTACTTGCCATCTACAACATCATTGCTTCCTGTTTCAGGACTTGAAAATCTGAAACTTTTAATGTTAATTCCCTTGGGAACTTGGGATTCCCCACGTTCCTAGGTGAAGAAGTCAAAAAGGATGTTATATGGGGAAATTGGATTACTCAAACACAAACATGAGTCAGAGAAAAACATGGGTGAAATCCAAGTTATTCCTTTGGGAATTTCCTTATACAACAATGCCTAGTAGTAAATGGTTAATAGAAGTCTTTAATATAAGGACTGCCAAGGTCACAGTTCATTGGCAAGGCAAAGGTATTGGTCACCATAGTAAGCAATTCTCTGATGAACCAGTTGTTGGCAGGTGGCAAGGGGGAAAAATATACGTATGGGAGAAAAAGAGAGGGAAATTTTAGTTATTGTCTTGTGATCAGTTATAGAAATGAGACCTACAATCCCTATCTTCACAGATTATGTGCATATCATTGTAGAACTAATTGAGGAATAATTGTCATCAAACAGTTTTTTGATTTGAGGATAGTTATATAACTTAGGAGACTTAACTTACATAGTTTTCATTGTATGTGAAATAGTTGTAATTATATTAGTTGGGTAAGGTCTCCCAGAAAGTTCAACCAAGGGAAAAGTTCTTTGGATATGCAGATCACATTTGATGGATATTATGTGTAAGTGAGAACTTCCCAGTATTTATTCCCTTTTCCCTAAAGCATTCTATTTTCCTTCTGGATAAGTTTTTATAGCATAGAAAATCCAGAAGCCTAATTCAGCAGTGAAAGCTGTAAAGGCCAATGCAACGCTCTTGTTCACTTTTGTTATCATGGGGTAAGCACATATTCTAAGCTTTGCCAAAGCATATACTTTCCTCTGTACTTTGAATTTTAATAGTTAGAGATTATTTATACCAATACTGGAAACTTGACCAGCTTGATGGAGATCAGTATTGGAGTTCTTGTTCCTTAGAGTTCCCTGCTGAGATGCTTACTTCATGTTTTTTCTTTGAAGTCTATAATCTGACTTTTAATCATAGAAAAATGAAAAGACATAAGTTCACTGTTCCCCTACCCCAATTAAATAGAGAAAAAGTCCCCTGACACTGTATGTAAAAGAGCATAAGGCACTGAAAAGCAACAGATAAGAAAGCAAGCAGACTAGGGACCTCAGGACCCATGTAATGTCATGGTAGTAAACTGAGCAGGTTTTCTTTTTGCTTCATATATCCCTAACTGGATATGAGAGAAGCCAGCACCCCAGACATGTCAGTGGATACAGACAATACCCTCCCAAAGTGTGCTGACTTTAGCCAAAAAATCAGGAAAGGGACAACCTGAAGGACAGAAAATTTTTAGAAATTAGCCACTTTACTTTAGCCAAATGCCACAGAAAAACTATTGCCTACCACCATATTTGCCAACTTAAGCCAATGTTGTAATGAGGCTTCCTAACCTTCACTAGTGTATTATCAGAAAAGGCAGAGTGCAGGCCCAGGACTTTCATCCCCACCAGACAGTAATTAGCCTTCCTACCCTATATGACGTCAGCTGGATAACCACCCCCACCCAACAGAATTAAGGCGCCCCCTATTTCTTCGGTTGTAGCCGTATCAGAGGGGGCTAATGAACATCAGCACCCAGTGACCTCAGTGGGGAACATGGCCTCAGGGAGGAGGAGTAAGAAGATACCCTTTACCCTTCTCAACCAAGGGTTGAGAAGCAGACGTGTCGTGCAGATTTTGAGCTTTCCGTAATAAAGAAGAACACCCCCATTCCACGGTGTTGATGAAGCACAGTGGGGGGCTCGAACTTCGACACCGTCTGGCAGTGATGAGAAGGTGCTTCCCCTCTGACGAGATGGTATCAGCGAAGGCTTCCTACACTAGCAAGTGTAAGTGGATCTAAATATAATGCATAAAGTATCCAAGTGTATTCATAAATCACTTGTCATACAAGAACAGGAGAACCTCAATTTGAACGAAGAAAGATACTCAAAAGACACAAACAAGGAGATTACAGATACGTTAGAATTATCTGACAGAGATTGTAAAGCAAGCATCATAACAGAATGCTTCAACAAGCAATTACAAACACAGCTGAAACAAATAAAAAAATATAAAGTGTCACAAAGAAATAGAATACATAAAGAATAAGCAACTGAAAATTTTAGAAGTGAAAAAAAGAATAACAACATTTAAGAAACTCAACAATGAAATGGAGAGGGAAGAAGAAAGAATAATAAAACATATTGTTTCTTTATTCTTATAACTTATTAAGGAGTTAGAACATTAGAAAATATGCAATCTAAAGAAACAGAAAAAAACAGACTGAAATAAATACATAAATACATAAATAAATAAATAAAGTCTTGGAACAATAAAAAAAATCCAATATTTGTGCTCTAAGAGGAAGAGAGGAAAGAGGTTGACACGGAAAATTATGTTATGAAAACATTTTCCAAATTTGTCAAAAGATACAAACACAGATTCAATGACTTGAGCCAACACCAAGAATAGATTCTTCAAAAGTCAAACTTCTGAAAAATACAAGCAAAGAAAATTCATGAAAGCAGTAAGAAATGACACTAACTTTAGGAGAAAAACAACTTGACAGACAGCAGATCTATCTTTGGAGTCCAGAAATGCCACGGGAAAGTGGCACACCATTTTTGAGTGCTGAGAAAAGGAAATGTCAAGCCAGAATTCTATTCCCAGTGAAAACGTTTTTCAGGAATAAATGATAAATGAAGACATTCTGAAATGAAAGAAAACTAATAAAATTTATCAGAGGCCAAACTACACTAAAAGGAATTTCCTTAAGAAGAAGGGAAAGATAGAAAAAAGAAAAATCTTGGAACATTAGCAAGAAAGGAAAAAACAGTAAACAGAGTAAAAATATATGTAAATATAATAGAGTATATTGTGCTTTAATTTTGAGTTTTCTAAGTTACATTTGATATTTTTAACAAAATTTATAAGTGTTTGATACAGATCTCAAAGTATGAAGAAAAACTTAAAATAATTACATTGTACATGGAAGATGGTTAAGGTGTGTAAAGTGAGGTGACATTTCTACACTTCACTTGAACTGATGTAATGTTCATATTGGTAGACTTTACAGAGCTCCTTGCATATATAATGTGATAGTGTGTATATGTTATATAATAAATCAAACACTATAACTTCTATGCAAAGAGATATAGTAAAAAATACTGAAAATAAATAAAACTAAATTGTAAAAATGTTCAAGTAACTCACAGAAAGATAAAACAAACAACAACAATAATGACAGGCATAAGCCCTACAATATCAAAAATTCCATTAAATGTAAATGCTCTAAATATACTAAAAATCAGAAAATAACTCGGTGAATTAATTTAAAAAACAGAAACGAGGGGTGGCTCAGCGGGTTAAGCATTCGACTCTGGACTCTGGATTTCAGTTCAGGTCATTATCCCATGGTCCATGAGATTGAGACAACAGGAGCCTGTTTGGGATTCTTTCTCTCCCTCTCTCTCTCCACCCCTCCCCTGCTCATGTGCACACTCTCTGTCTCTGTCACTCTTTCAAAATAAATAAATAAGCATTAAAAAAACTATCACCTAGCCATGTGCTTTCCACAAGAAATACACTTCAAAAGTGACAGTATAAACAGGCTGAAAGTGAAAGAATGAAAAAATATATAGCATGGAAACATTAATCAATAAAAGTAGAAGTAGCTATATGAAATCAGATAAGGTGGATTTCAAAGCCATAAAAGCTATCAAGGACAGAGAGGGAATTACATGATAAAAGGATCAATCCACCTAGAAGATATAACAATTCTAATTGTACACCAAACAAAAGAGCTGCAAAATGTATGAAGAAAACATTGATAGAACTGATAGAAAATATAAATATTAATTCACAATTAGAGTTGCAGTCTTCTTTTTTTTAAATTTTTTAATGTTTTATTTATTTTTGATACAGAGAGAACCAGAGCATGAGAGGGGAAAGGGCAGAGAGAGAAGGACACAGAACCAGAAGCAGGCTCTAGGCTCTGAGCTAGCTGTCAGCACAGAGCCTGATGCGGGACTCGAACCCACGAATGTGAGATCTGACCTGAGCCGAAGTCAGAGGCTTAACCAACTGAGCCACCCAGGCACCCCAGAGTTGTGGTCTTCAATACTCCTCTCTCAACAATTGATAGAACAACTAGACCAAAGAAATCAGCAGGTATATAGAAAAAATTCAACAACATAACTGACATGATCTAATTGACATTTATAGAACCCTTCATCCAGCAGTGGCAGAGACATATTCTTTCAAGCACTCACAGAACACATCTCAAAGTAGACTATACCTTAGGAAACAAGTCTCAATAAACTAAAATAACTGGAACCATATAGACTGTGTTTACTGACTACAATAGAATCAAAATTGAAATCAATAATAGAAAGAGGAAAATCTCCAAATAGTTGGAAACACATTTCTAAAGAATCTATGAGTCAACAAGGAAGTTTTAAAGGAAAAAGTATATACATAGCTTGAACCTACTGAAAATGAAAATCCAGCATATCAAAATGTGTGGGACAGAGTTAAAGTGCTGATTACAGGGAAATTTATATAACTTAAATGTTTATATTAGAAAAGAAGAAAAGTCTGAAATAAATAATCTAAGCTCCCATTTCATGATATAGAGAAGATCAATACTTACCCAAAACAAACAGAAGGAAGGAAATAATGAAGACCAGAATTCAATGAAATTGAAAACAGGGAACAATAGAGAAAGTTAATGAAATAAATGTTGGTTCTTTGAAAAGATCAATAATATTAAAAAAAAAAACAACAACCTCTCACAAGACTGGTAAATGGAAAAAGAGGAAAGACATAATTCACCAACAAGAGAAACAAAGACTACCACTACAGACCTTGCAAATATCAAGATACTAAGGGAATACTATAAAAACTTTACATACATAACTTGACAACTTAGATAAAGTGACCAATTTCTTGAAAAGCATGAACTCTCATGATTCATTCAATATGAAAGAGATAATTGAATATCTCTATAAATATTAAGCACATTAAGTTGCTACCAAAACCAAAATAAAACTTCTCAATAGAAACCTCTTGGACCAGATGGTAAAGAATTCTACCAAATATTTGAAGAAGATTTAACCTAAATTCAACACAATCTGTTCCAGAAAATGGAACAGGATAGAACACTACTGAATTATTTTATAAACCCTATATTAACTTGAAACTATAACCAGACAAAGCTTGTACTGAAAAAAGAAACAAACAGCCCCCCAAACTATAGACCAATATTTTTCATGAATATAGATGTAAATATTTTTAACAAAATTTTTGCAAATAGAATCCAACATTTTATAGAAAAATTATGCACCTTGATTAAGTTGGTTTTATTCCAGGGATGCAAGGCTGTTTCAATATTTGAAAATCAAATGATGTAATCAACTATATTAATAGGTAAGAAAAAAATCTCATGACTATATAATTTGATATAATAAAAAAAGATTCGATAAAATTCAACATTTATTCATGATTAAAATTCTCAGGAAACTAGGGATAAAGAACTTCCTCAATTTGATAAAGAACGTCTACAAAAGTACTTACAACAAACATACTTAATGGTGGAAGACTGAATACTTTTCTCCTAAGAATGAGAACAAAGTAAAGATGTTCACTACATTCAACATCATCTAGAAGTTCTAGCCAGTACAGTAAGATAAGAAAGGAAAGTAAACAGCACAAATTGAAAAGGAAGGACAAAAACTGTCCCTATTTGCAGATGACATATTTGTCTTTGTAGAAATCCCGAGGAATCTACAAAGGAACTTTAGAACAAATAAGTGAATTTAGCAATCTAGGGATAACAAGATCGACATACATTTGACTACAGTAGCATTAACCTTATTGAAACTAAATAGAAAAATACAGTATTTTTGACAATCGCCTGATAATATGAAATATTTAGGCATAAGTCTAAAAAAGTATGTACAAGACTTTTATACTGAAAACTACAAAACACTGATGAAAGAATTCAAGGAAATCGAAGTAAATGGAAAGACATACTGTTTTCATTGATTTGAAGACTCAACTTAGTAAAGATATCAGTTGTCTCAAATTGATATATAGGTTTAATGCATCTCCTATCAATATTCCCACAAGACTATTTTGTAGATATTGACAAGATTATTCTAAAATTTATATGGAAGTGGAAAAGTACTAGAATTGCTTAAAAATTCTTTTGAGAAGAAAGTATAAAGCATGAGGAATAATTACTTCATTGTCAGAGTTATATAGCTAGAGCAATCTAGCATGTGCAGTATGTGAGGAGGGATAGGCACAATGTCATTGGAAAATAATAGAAAACCCAGAAGTAACCCCGTATCAGTATAGCCAACTAATTTTTTTAAGTATAATAGGTGGAGGATGGAGAGTTGTTTTAATAAATGATGCTGGAATAATTATATATCCATGGGGCAAAAGCGAAGATGAAAGAAAGAAAGAAAGAAAGAAAGAAAGAAAGAAAGAAAGAAAGAAAGAAAGAAAGAAAGAAAGAAAGAAAGGAAGGAAGGAAGGAAGGAAGGAAGGAAGGAAGGAAGGAAGGAAGGAAGGAAGAAGGAAGAAAAAAAGACAGACTTTCGACCTAAACTTCATACCTCACACAAAAATTAACTCAAAATGGATCATAAATTTAAATGTAAAATGCAGAAACAAATCTGTTTGGAGAAATCATAAGAGAAAACCTCTGCAACCTAAGTCTTGGACTGAGTTTTGGAATGTACGACGAATCTGTAAAAGAAAAAAGTCAATAAAGTGGACTTCATCAAAATTAAAATCTTTTGCTCTATGAAAAACCATGGTAATGGTACAAAAAGACAAAATACAGACAGGGAGAAAAGATTCTCGAACCACATGTCTGGCAAAGGACTCATAACTTGAATACATAAAGAACTCTTAAGACTCAACAATAAAAAAATCCAATTAGAAAATAGGCATCAACACAGAGACATTTTACCCAAGAAGCTACAAGGCAGGCAAATAAGCACACTAAAAGATGTTCAACATTGCTAGCCATTAAGGAAACACAAATTAAGACCAATATGATATATCATTACAACTTTTCAGAACGGCTAAAATTAAAAATTGTGACAATATCAAATTCTGGCAAGGATGCAGAGAAGCTGGATCTCTCAGACATTGCTAGTGGACATGTAAAATACAGTCACTTTGGAAAATAGTTTGGCAACTTCTTGAAAAAATAAACATGCATTTACCTTATGATTTAGTAATCACACTCCTGGACATTTTTTTCAGAGAATTGAAAACTGATGTCCACACAAAAATCTGTACAATGACTGTTCCTAGCAGCATTATTTGTAATAGTCAAGACCTGGGAACAGGTTAGATTCCTACAATAGGTGGATGATTAAAAAACCTGTGTTCCTACAGTACCACGGAAGACTACTCAGCAATCAAAAGAAATAAACTATTGATACATCAACAACTTTGATCAATGCCAAGGGCATGATACTGAGAAAGAAAAAGCCAATCTCATACTGTGTGATTACATTTATATGGCAATTTTGAAAGAACAAAATTATAGAGGTGGAGGACAGATAAGTAGTTGCTGAAGGTTACGGATGTTGGGGAGGAAGGCATGATTTTATGTAACCATTAAAAGGAATAAAAGGGATCCCTTTGTGATGACTGAACAGTTCTGTACCATAATTATAGTGGTGGCTATATGAATCTACACAGTTGTCAAAGTAGCATAGAAATACAAACATGTACACACACATACACCAACATGCCAAGGTCGATTTTCTGTTTCAATGTATAGTACTATTATATAAGATGTAATCATTGAGAGAAACTGAAGATTTACAGAATGGTTCCATACTATCTTTGCAATTTTTTGTAAATCTGTGATTATATTAAATAAAATTTTGAAAAAATGGTTATATAGCCTTTCTTCAATTCTACAAATTCCCAATATCTTTTAATAAACCCCTCTTTTGCTTAATATAATAGTTCTTGCTCTCATCCAAATTATCCTAACTAAATACGTGGCATTTATATAAATAATTCATCTCATCCTTGGGAGAGTAAGAAAAAGACTTGTAGAAGGTATGTATTGGAAAAAGGGATCAGGAATTAGAACTATCCCTTTCTTCTCTTATGTCAAAATCAGGTTATATTAAATTCGACTTGTGCTCTCCTTTCTGCTAAACACAATCATGCATTTCATACATACATCTTCACCCTTAAGTCCCTCCCCCCAACCACACTGCCTTGGCTTAATCTGTTGAGATGATCAAAGCCATCCTTATATTTGGTAAACGAGACATTATTTTTTTTTTAACATTTATTTATTTATTTTTGAGAGACAGAGAGAGAACGATCATGAGCAAGGGAGAGGCAGAGAGAGAGGGACACACAGAATTGGAAGCAGGCTCCAGGCTCTGAGCTGCCAGCACAGAGATGGATGCAGGGCTCAAACACATGATAATGACCTGAGCCGAAGTCGGACACTCAACTGACTGAGCCACCCAGGCACCCCGACATTATGTTTTTATAGCATTTGTTGAACTGGTTTGTTGCAAGGGGCAGAGACTCACCTAGCTAAATAAGCATATCTGAGCATCTGAGGAACTCAGATAGAGAATATTAATTTCTCTCACGTATAATGGTTTGGGAAATGGGCTTTCCATGGATATTCAAAATCTTTTTTTTTTTTTTTCCGGTCAAGGATCCATGGCCTTTGTTGAAATTTTAGAGTGTTTCTCTTTCAGTATGAGTCAAATATTCAAAATTATTCTCTTTGTCGATTCTACCATCACCTGCTTGACCCTGAATTTCCAGAGGACAAGGTAACACAGTAGAAAACATGGCCCACTAGGTAGTGGGGGCGATAGATGGAGTGGATTTCCTTAGACAGGAATGTGGGCAGAGCAGGAAGAAAGCAACATCATGTGTGTGGCTTGCTTACAGAATGCTGGGAAAGCTCAAAGCCCCCCGACCTGTTGAACTGCTTGAAATCATATCTGTATTCCTGTTTACTTAAAACATCTCTGCTTTCAAAATGCAGAAGTACAACTGGCAGTACTAGTGTGAATATACGCCTTCATTTAAGGTAGTTTCTTTGCAAGTGCTACCCAATATTCTGAATGCACATTAAATCTTAGCTTTGTAGGCTGGTAGAATTTCTGTGTACTTTTAGGCCAAGAGGGAAAAACAAAGAAAACCACGGGTGGAATGAAAAAGGTGGGTGGAGGGTGGTGTGCCCATTTAAATGAGCTGGTGTAGCTGCCAGATTGGGAGCAAGACTGAAACTTACCTACAAAGCAAAAGCAGAGGCAGAGCCCTGGCCAGCATGAGTAACCCACCTAGCACCAGGAAGAATATGAAACCTCATCCAGGAATCTGTGAGTGTAAAATTCTGTTAATAACTCTTGAGGTCACATCTGACAGAATTAAACAAGGAAGCCAGGTGCAGATTCTAGGACGGGTACATGGTGAGGACAAGTGGTTGTAGACAGTAGTTCATTGTGTCTAGCTTTTTTTTTTTTTAATATAATGTATTGACTTAAGAAACTGGAAAGTCCATGGGCAGTGCCGGCTTCAGTTACAGTGGCTTGGGACAAGTCCTCTAAGCTCTCTTCTGTCTCTCTCCCTTTCTCCCTCCACCTTTCTAACTGCCCTCCCCTCGTCTGCTCCACCTCCCTGTTTCTATTGGTTTTATTCTCAGACAGGCTTTTACCTACATTTTCATAACTTCTCTCAGCAACCCAGATGTCCAAAGTCAGAGAAGAGTCTGACTGACTCTATGTGAGTCACAGGTCAACCCTCTGGCCTGGGTCATTGAGTACCCTATTCACACGTGATCCAGTCACCCCACATCTGTGGGCAGGAGAGCTGGAACTGGCTCCTCTGGTATGAAATGAAATGCAAGACAACCATTCTCACCTTGATCTCTACTTGAGTTGTAGTGGGGGGGTGCTCTTGCGGTAAGAAAGAGCCAGGCATGTGGGGAGTTAGGAGTCAGGTACCAACACATTAAAACATTTAAGAGGATTACATAAAAAGAAACAGAGAAGGAAGAGGGCTCTGCAAATAAAAAACATTTTCTTCAGCATTTTTTTGGAAAAGGTATGTGTGGAAGTAAGCCACACATGGAACAATTTTGACATAGAGATACCACATTAGGATAGTCACACAGAAGATCGAAAGAGGAAAAATAATTTCCCTCTGACTACCCTGGGCTGTCTCTGGATATAATCATTACCCCTAGGGTTTGCTCCTATGGACTAAGAAATCTCCTGTCTCAGAAAGAAATGAAAGGCAGTTTGTGATTGGCCAGCCTGTGTATCTTACTGAAAGCCTGGACTCTGGAATAGCCTACAGCCTCCCTTAAAACCATGGGTGACACAGCAGAGGGTAGGCCAGGAATAGAACCCAGAGAGCTTAATACTCAGTGCTCATGGAGTGACGGAGCAGCAAATGTTAATGCATCATTGTATGCCCACAACTCATGGTGGTCTCTAGATACCAGACAATGAACAGAGCCATCCTGGTGTTTGGCAAGGGCCCACATCACACCACTAGTGTGAACCTCACCTTGTATCTAGCTTCTTAGGTAGACTAACAGCTCTTTGAGAACATGTCTTGAGACCCTTCTCTGTGTAGATTATATATATATATATATATATATATCAAGTACTAGGCATGTATAATGTAAAATGTGCTCCAAAAATTATCATGTATTTGATGGTTGAGAAAAGAATGCTCTGAGGATCAAGCATCTGAAATATGTCCTTTGGAGGGGCGCCGGGGTGGCTCAGTTGGTTAAGTGTCTGACTGGCTCAGGTCACGATCTCATGGTTCATGGGTTCAAGCCCCATGTCGGGCTCTGTGCTGACAGCTAGCTCAGACCCTGGAGCCTGTCTTTAGATTCTGTGTCTCCATCTCTCTCTGTCCTTCCCCTGCTCATGCTGTCTCTCTCACTCTCTCAAAAATAAATAAAACATTTAAAACTTTTTGAAATATGTCCTTTCAAGCATCTGGGTGGCTCAGTCAATAAAGCATCTGACCTTGGTTTCAGCTCAGATCATCAAGCTCTGTGCTGACAGTGCAGAGCCTACTTGGAATTCTATCTCTCTCTCTCTCTCTCAAAAATAAATAAATAAACTTTAAAAAATTGAAATAGATTCTTGGCTTGAAAGCATGCAGTATACTCCCTAATATTTCATCCCTTTCTAAAGTCACTAATCTTCTTGCTAAGTCTGTATGCTGACCATGATTCAGCACTTGAGCTGTAAGTGGCACCCACAGGAGGCAGCTCTTTGACAGTGTTGCTGAGGATTTCCGTTTAGGATACACATTTTTATGCCTGGATTAGTAAATCAAGCCTTATTTTGCTCTTTAGACTGAACAGTCCTTGGTGATATCATTAGAGTTTTGGAGATGGGGAGTAATGGAGCACCAAACCAAATGTGTTCCCCTGTGCCCCCCCCCCCACCGGGGAGGCCCTATGGAGATGTGGGGGGGGCGGGCATTTCAAAGTCTCGCCTACAGAGCTCCTCCGTTACTGCTGCAGTAACCGGTGACCCCTGTCTTTGGATTAATCCCAGAACCAGGAGGCCAGATTGCAAATGCACTTTGGATTGCTCCCTCTTTCACCATTGAGGAGTCCTGGCGGTCACCACAAGGATGGGGAGGGAGGGGCAGATGCTATATCAATGGGTCTTTCTATTGAGAATGAAAAGGGACATCTGCTTTCATTTTCTGCTCTTTGTCTCTGTGCGGGGACTTAATGCCACTGCTGTTGCCACTGCCCCTAGCTTTCAAATGAACGATGTCTCTAGTAAATGGAACTGTTTTGAAGTATGAATTTAAGATTAGAGTTAAATGGCCTGACTCACTGGTGATTGAAGGGTAATTCACTGTGGGGGGGATCTCTGCCCAGAGCCATTAAGTGCAGTCTCACCAATTAAGGCCATCACGTTGGGATCCTGTATCTCTGAGATGTTGCTGCCAGAGTGACAGAGGCAACTGTTGGGACAGGAGACCAAGTGACCAAATGCTGAGGCAAAAGAACCAAGTCCTCTGCTGAGCCATTTGGGAGAGACTGAGGCAGGGGTCTGACAACATTCTCTTTCCACAGCCCACCCCCACCAAGGAAATAGGCATCCCAGTGTTTGAAATTGGTTTTCCTTTGACAACCCTGTCATCAAGGAACAATACAGATGCCATTGCTTTTGGAGACAAAGAAATCTGGGTCGGGTTCTAGTTCCACCACTTGCCATGCTCCTGGGCTCTGGGAGGTCCCCTAACCCCTTGGAGTTGCGTTTTCCTTACTAGCACAGGTGGGATAACGATAGTCCCCACCTGACCGAGCTGTGGTAAAGATCAAATGGAATAATATCTGTGAAAGCACCTCACAAATTATATACATATCATAATTATTACTGTTGTTACTACTATTGTAGTAATAGTAACAATAGTAATGACTGAATGCTTCTAAGCTATTCCCGATGCTGATGCTATGTCTGTCAACCTCTAAAGTTTTACTCAATGGAAATTTAAATAAGATGTTACCAGCATAAAAGTGTGGTGAAGGAAGTACTCATGAAGTCATTTGTCCCAGGCTATAGATTTACAGAGATAAGTGGACTCCTGTTTCCTGGCAAGGCAGTTTTTTTCCCCTTTTATCAGAATTTCTTTTTTTTAATTTTTTAAAATGTTTTTTATTTATTTTTGAGAGACAGAAAGAGACAGCATGAGCAGGGGAGGGGTCAGAGAGAGAGGGAGACACAGAATCTGAAGCAGGCTCCAGGCTCCAAGCCAGCCATCAGCACGAGCCTGACGTGGGGCTCGAACCCACAAACTGGTGAGATCATGACCTGAGCCGAAGCTGGACGCTTAACCACCTGAGCCACCCAGGTGCCCCTATCAGAATTTCTAACTGTGTTTGCATTGCAGACTCTACCACAAATGGGTTCCGTCCCTATACTCTCTGAACTTATTCATTCCTTCACTCATTGAGAAAATATTTACTAAATACTCCTATACTGGCATAAGAGACACAGAGGTGGTTTCATGGAACTCATAATTGAGTGGAGGAAGCAGTAATAGAAGGTAACTACAACTACCCTGAACCGTCTAAGGCTTAGAATAATTCCTGATCAATATCACAGATAGAACTAATTCCCTGTGCACGTCGCCCAGGGCCGATTCTTGCACACTCCGAAGAGCATCCCTGAATGTTAGAAGAGACCCAGAGACCATGCATCCCAGAAAATTCACTAGACAATCCAAGGCCCTGAGGCTCAGTGAGGTAAGGCCACGTACCGAAGATAGGCAACAGAGAGGAGTAATCCAATCATTTGGCTATGCAGGGTGTATTTATTTGCAGAAGTATCCTGATTTGTATTAAACGTTTTCCAGCTCTGCCTCTTCGCACTAACTTTTGAAGGTATCTTATTCATTAATGTTAGCATCACTAAGTCCCAGAACCAGATTTCCCTCTGATAAAATCACGGTGAGTCCCAGTTGATTTGGGATTGTGCCATTACGAGGAAGCCATCCTTCTCCTTTCCTGTGTCTTTTGGCCCAAGATGTCTTAATTTTTTTTTACCATGTCCTTCATTTAACAATAGGATTGCTTTTTTCCTAAAACTTGAATTTGTTTTCAATTTTGTTAAAACTTAATGGTGTGAGAGATGATCAGAAGGAAATATATCCCTTTATAATATAAGCAAACAGTTTCTACATGGTTTTGTTTTTTGTTGTTGTTGTTGTTGTTTTTGAGAGATGCATACGCAGGCCACCAACACAGCTTAGGTATTTTGCGCTTCATGTTCAGATGATTATAAGGAACGTAAGGTTTCCTCCTTCAGAAAGCAACACTCACTTTCATTACGTGGAGGTAACAGTTCATGGTGCCCTTGGTAACAAGGAAAAGAGGAAAATAGCATAAACCAGTGGTTCTCAATCTTCAGTTTATGATGTCATCACCAGTAAATTCTCAGGCTAAACCCAAAACCCACTGAGTCAGAAACTCTAGGAGTGGTCATAGAGATCTGTGTTTTATCCCATTCTGGGCAATGCTGACATAGGGCTAACATTTTGGTTGTAGACTGCTATATGCTTATGGAATGCAACGCATTTGAAGAATTTACTCTTGACCTTCAGAATTAATGAATTTACTCCTGACCTTGAGAACAAGTAGAATTTCTTCCAACCTGAAAGCAGCCATTTACACAGGCAGGACATTTTCGTACCAGTGTAGCTGTTAAGTTGAAAACAATATTGCAATTCTCAGTGCCGGCTGCCTGGCCTCAGGTGAGGTGCGGGCCGTCTGTGTGCAGGGACATCATCCTCTCTTCCTGTCCACACTGCCTCTGCTCTCCTTACATCCCCCTTCTCCTTCCCTTGAAAATTTATGAGCAATGTTTAATAACTGTACTTAGGGCTTTCATCCTATGGTAATTCACATTCCTTGGGCAAGGTTAATGCCTTCATGCCTTATCAATCTCTTCTACAACAGCGTGAATTTTAGGTTCTTTTCTGAGGAAAAGTTTTGAAAAACATGAAAGGCCCTGAGAAAATCTGACTGTGTAAGGAAGATATAATACAAATGGGGATTTTTTTGCTTACCTCAACATGCATTCATCCCCTTCTTCCTTTTTTAACAATGCTGTTTTTTTGCTAGGTGTGTAGTTGCTTTGTGTGAAGACTAGTTTGGCAGTCTATCATAGCTAGGAAGGCTATGAAAACTAAGAGCTAGTCAATAGAAAAAAAATATATATATAAGTATGTATGTATATGCGTCTGTGTGTGTGTCTATAGGGGCTTTCTTGAAAGTTTCCTCACAAACACAGATGACTGTCCTTCTTTCCCCTTTTCTTCTCACGCCCTACAGGGCATATAGAGTGGCTGGCACTCCAGCAGCCATCTTAAGCCAAGAGGTAGAAGACCTCAGGGTACAGAGAGAGCAACTTGAGTCATTAATGATCCAATGGAGCCTCCTTTCTCTCTCTGGATGTTTTAAAGCTTGAGAGAACAAAACACTTCTCTCCTTGGGACATTTTTGATTATATAAAATACAACATTGTTCTGATAGGAGAGATGTCACCCAGATGGGGGTTGACAACGCAGGAAGGGGAAGTTCAAGTGTGGGAGCCAAAGTCCCCATGCTTCGCAGCATATCCAGTTGTGTCGGGGGCTAGGCTATCACGTCCTTGCCCCTGACAATCAGCCCTGCTCGCCAGTATGCTCACGAGTCCTTAGCTCTGTCAATCCTCGTTCTAGGTTTTCGTTTTCATTTTCTTCTTCAAAATCTACAGTATCTCCACTTCTCTCAAATCATGTTGTAAGGTCTCATAACAACACTGACATGATTTTAGTTTGATTGGAAACTAAAAGTTTTATTTTATTTAGAATTTAGAAGGAATGTTGGAGACGTTTTATATAATGAACATGAAACAATCAAACAGTGTCAGAAAATATTTCCCTAAAAATGATGAAAAAGCAACACTCTAGAAATTTCTGTTTTTCCCAAGGCCTTCCTCTTGCATTATTAGATCATAAATTTCCCCTTTCAGGTGAAGCATGAGAAGACAGAGATCAGTGGAATTCTTCTGAGACTCTTTGTCCTGAGTTTTTGAGAGCAAGCTTTCCTTCCACACTGTTCAACAGCGTGGCTAAGTCCTTGGCAATTAATAATAGCAATAATAATAGCACCAAATAGATAAATAATGTTGCTCTACATAGACACTGGTCTACTACCACTACATGTAATAACTTCTTTAATTATCATACCCTATAGTGTTCTTATTACACTAAAATTGACACACAAAGATGTTACAAATTTTTTGAGTAGACAAACTGGTATTTGTACCCAGATAAGTGACATAGAAAGGATGTTATGAGTAGATTGGTGTGGGTTTTGTATTCTGTATTGAGCTCACTAATCTCAAATTTTTATTTACCATGTGGCTATAGGGGATTGCGTGGTATATAGTCTAGATTTGTTGTTTCCATTAGTTTCATATTAGAATTTTAAATTCTCTGTTCAGCGTCTTTATTAGTCATTGAAAATTAATAGACATGGGGGATGATAAACAAGGACACTATAAATATGCTTTTTTTAATGCTTCTTTTGTATTTGCAAAGCAGGTTGAACTTGGCAACTATGAGCAGATCAGCTAGAGACGTGCCTCAGTCCATCCGCATTTCCCTCTCCAGAGTTTGCGTGGAATCTGATGCTTGCCACAATAGGACATTTTTAAATGGACTGCCTGCTTGCAGGTGCAGATTGCATCACAGAGCTATTATGAGAGGAGGTGTTCCCACACAAATCACACATGGCCACGTGCCACAGAGCTGGGGTGGGTGTGAGGGGGACAGTGAGGAGAGAACTTATTTAATGAGTGGTGACATTTGTTTTTTCTTATAGATAAAACCCCAACTAACCTCTTTCTAAGCCCAAGGCAGTTGCTTGGCTTTTCCTGTTTCCTGTATTTATGTGCTCTTTCTTGTCAATGTTCGGTCCTATTACTAATCTTCTCTTCACAATTTGGCAGCATTTAAGCTTCCCTGACAGTAAAAATTCTCAGATAACACTGGTCAGTGAGGTAGGATGAAAAATTCCTCTCTAACCTTTACAAAAGCATGCTTTAATGTTTCTTTTTTTCTAATAAAGAAAAATATAAAAAGGGGAATGCAAAGTTTCCACAGTTGTAGCACCCAGAATATCCCTTTTAAAATGTACAAAGGAATAGAACACGATTAGCTTTTGGACACCGGTATCTATCTGGAATGAGTTAGTGTGGTTCTGTCTGGAGGCATGGTTCTGGGTGATAACCTCTCCGGATTCCTCCTAGTCCTACTGTGGAGAAAGAGACATTCTGAAAAAGGAAAAACCTGCCTAGGAGATCAGCTGGGAATCTGTTCTTTGCTTGAAGCTTTGGGGCTGAGCATTGCAGGTCATGATTGCCCTCTGGTGGTCGTAGGTAAGACTTACAAGCAAAGTTTAAATGACAAGCTTGAGACTTGGCCCGGCAATCCTCACCCCTAATTTGTTGTCGGGGCCTGGGGTAAAAGGACAAATGGGCATCCACATCCTTTTCTTTTCTTCACATACATACATTAGGTTATAAATCTGGCTAGCAAATAAATAAAAGGTGTTCTATTATACCACCTAGAAAAAAGGTACTTTCAAAATAACCCGAAAGCCCACGTTCATTTCCATTAATTCTCTCACTCCTTAGATTTCCATATCAAAGAGGGAGACATGGGGATAGTCCGTCTCAGGTCTAGCCTCACTCTTTCCAGCCCTGCTCTGCTGCAACTTCCTGGGATCGCTCCATCTTGCTTGTAGACACCCCAGCCTCCTGACTGAGCTCCACCCACATGCCTGCAAAGAGCCCTGTCCTCACTGGGGGCATAGGGACTGGAACCAATGGCACGCTCAGGAGCAAACCCAGGAGAGGGGACTGTGCAGATTCAAGGCCTCCGGAGGCCATGTGTTCAAGGTATTTGGGCGTTGCAGGCACCCAGAGGATAATCTGGGAGATGGTGGTAATGGAAGTGGTATGGACCCTTACTGGGCAGGTCTGGTGACCAAACTGCGTTGCCTGAATCTGACTTGCTTTTAGCATTGGAAATCCCATGTCCTTCCTGCAAACCCCTCCACTGGGATGGTAAAACCTCCACTTTCCAACCTTGTGTCAAAAAATTAAAGGAAGAGTAAAAAATCCATATGACAGTAACACTGTTTTACTATCAAATGAGTATGGCGCAGATCATCCCTCTCCCATGCTCTTTGTCATGGGTTTTCCCTTGATCACTGATGTTGGCAACTGTAGTCCATGGTTCACAGTGATGGCCCGTTGTGGCTCACTCTGAGTGACGTGACCTAAGTGACGTCTGAAGCGGGTCCTATTCTTGAGCAGATCAGGCTTGTTCCCATGGATGACCTGTTGTGTGTGGGTTTTTAAAATTTTTTTTAAATGTTGTACTTATTTGAGAGAGAGAGAGAGAGAAAAGGAGAGGGACAGAAAGAGAGGGAGACACAGAATCCAAAGACAGCCTCCAGGCTCTGAGCTGTCAGCACAAAGCCTGATATGGGGCTTGAGCCCACCAACCGTGAGATCATGACCTGAGCCGAAGTAAGACACTTAACCTACTGAGCCACCCAGGCGCCCCTGACCTGTTGTGTTTTGTGCTGATATAGTAAAAGTGTGATTTTTCGTACTGTGAATATTGTGATCATGTTTCCTGAACTCTTCTGAAAAGCATAGATAATAAAAATGAAAACATTACATATTATTTGTTTAAATAGTCTTACTAATTACTACTTACTGCCACTGTGAAGTAGCCAATTGTTTTGTTTAAATAATAGCATTTATGCAACAGAGGAGTAAGTAATGCAGAATATGGTAATATAATTTCAAATGGATGTTTATTTTTCATATTTTAATGACAAATGAATAATATTATTACTATTGTTGTTGGGTTTTTGTCTACTATGGGTACCTCTGAGTATGGATCCTTCTATGAGAACCTCTGATGGGGTTTTTTTGAAGTTGATGGTCCTAAAGGCAGGTTCTGCTGGCCCCAGGACTCCTGGCCTTGTGTAGAAGGATATGGCCTGTGAGGGGTCAGAGTCCAGTCTAAGACCCCACTACAAATGACTCCCAATGTGCAATGCAGGTCAAATTCTTACTGATACCTTAAAAAAACCCATTTGTGGATAATTAACGGCAAATACCATAATTGAGTTTGGTTTAAAATCTATGCAGCTGCCGTAGAACCATGTGGGCCGATAGATTTGTGAGTTTACAAAGGAAATTACTTTGCAAAAAAAAAATCATTTATTTTTGATGATGCTTACATTCAAAAACTCAGTTTTTTAATGTTGCTGAGAAACAGATGCTAAACTGCAAAAATTAACTAGCAATTGCATTTCAGAAAGCAATGATATCCGACTTCTTTATTAAGTTTACTGTTAAGTGAACAAAGAAAGAGAAGCGCGCTTCTTCCATTAGCAAAGCAAATAAGGCATCTGTGCATAAGAAACTGCAAGACAGAATTTCGTGGGTGAAATTCACCGTTGTAGGAGGAATAATCGGCTTGCAGGTACCACAAGTTTTATATCCTAGATCTTAAATTGGATAGGATCTCACAGGTTTCAAGTATTTCTCTATGGCACTTTATTTTTATTTTAACCCTACTTGGGTTGTACTAAGACAACAAAACACAAATTTCAGACTGACAAGGAGGGAAGAAAGCCTCAGTCTCTGAGACTGTCTTTGCTTGACACTCTGTACATTGAGGGCTTGGGGGGTCCTGTCCACCTGCATGCAGCCTAAGCCTCAGCCTAAGAATGAGGAAAGTGTAGGGCCTGTGTGCCCCACAGCAGGAATACTGAATGTTACTCATGCCATCTCACTGGTGTTCCTTTAGGATTTTTGTTGGCTTGCTTTTAAAATCATCCCTGAGTCTTTTCTAAAGTCTCCTAAAAATTACTAAATTAATCCTAACTGTACTTGGGCCTAGGATGAAAAAGAGTCAGCCTCCCCTCGTCCCCAGCAGACGTCTGTGGAGGGGGTGGTTTAGGTGAAGGTGACTCTCATGTACAAGGTTTCAGACTCTGAGTCTTTCCCCCTTTCCCAGGTGAAGATTAGCCCTATAAGCTCAACCTTGAAATAGTGGGTTGTTATTTTTATTAAAAGAGACAATGGTTTCATTCTACACGGAGTACCCAGCATAAAGAGCCTTTAGTTCCCAACATAGCCAGATTTTTCTGCATTCTGTCCTTTCCTCTAGGGGTTTCCATCCAGTGTACTGCCTGCAGCCCTTCCCCGCATCTCCTGGGGAGAAACTGGACATCATTTCTCTACCTCCTGCGCATCATTACACAAGAGGGTTCTTCTCTAATAGAGATGTGGGAAGGGTGTATGTCAGATACCATAACTTTATCCTAATTCAAGCTCTTATAAAGGAGGCTTATGATGGCTAATTTTATGTCACCTTGGCTAGGCCACGATACCCAGGTATTTGGTCAAACATTATTTTGTATGTTTTTGTGAGGGCGTTTTGTTTGGAAGAGGTGACCATTTAAATTAATGGACTTTGAGGGAAGCAGATTGCTCCCATAATGTGAGTGGGTCTCACCCAATCAGTTAGGGGCCTGAATAGAACAAAGACTGACCTTCACTGAGCAGGAAGGAATTCTGCCAGCAGTCAGCCTTTAGATGGTGCTTCCCGGGTCTCCAGCCTGCTGGTCTACCCTGCAGATTTTCCAGCCTCTATAATCACATAAGCCAATTTCTTAAAAATCTCTCTTCCCCTCTCTCTCACTGTATATACAGTAAAAGTAGGGTTTAAGGGCCTGGACGATGTTGGACGTGGCCAGATGTTTTTCCAAGTGATACGATAGGACTTTGAGGGCTTAGTAATCCAAAAGGTTTCTTTGACAGGATTAGACCAGCTGCAAGCTCCATTTGACCAGTACCCATATGGGGAGTTAGCAGATGTTAACTTGGGCAGAGCCTGCTCCTGATGATCAGGTCCCTCTCCTTGATGCCATGTTACTAGATTGGCCCTCTGAAATGTAGATACTGTCCCAGATATACGTGTGTGTGCACAGTGTGGGGACAAGCCTAAATTAACGGAGTTTACCCTAAATTGGCAAGATTAAAGTTTTCTAGCTTTCTACTGCTAGATGAAAATGAGATCTTCGGATAGAAAATAAATCCATTGGGTCATGTGGATGGCTCAGTTGGCTAAGCATCCGACTTCAGCTCAGGTCATGATCTCACAGTCTGTGAGTTCGAACCCCTCACCGGGCTCTGTGCTGACAGCTCAGAGCCTGGAGCCTGCTTCAGATTCTGTGTCTCCCTTTCTCTCTCTGCCCTTTCCCTTCTCATGCTCTGTCTCTCTCTGTCTCAGAAAGAAATAAAAACACACACAGAAAAAGAAAAGAAATCCATAAAAAGTTACATTTATTTATAAACTAAAAATGTGGATTTACTGTTTATTCCCATTTTGATCGTTTACTTCCAGTGGGTCAATTAATTCATTTTACAAATCTAAACTTTCAGTGTAAGAATAAAGAATCATTCTTCCAAAAATAAAGAAGGAAACTAAAATAGAATTTGCAAATTGATGAACCATGCAGAAGAGCCTCATCCGTTCCCACGTTACCAACCATTCGTTGTTACAGTGGAGACTTCCAAGTCTTCCGTGAGCCTCCTCTTTCCTCCACATCACCACTGGGGCATTTCCAACCTCCTGCCACAGACTCAGCACACTCAGGGAGAAGAAAGCGGGATTGGGGCCACAAAAAATCGCTACGCTAATCCCTAAACTAGTGCTCAGTAGGAAAGGAACAAGCTGTTAACTGAATGAATGCATGCATGAATATTTAATTTGCTTGTAAAGAAATCAATAAGGGGACCTGTCCACAGGCAATTTTATTTGGTTTTCGAAATTTAGGTTGATTTTCTATTACTTTAAAAACAGAATAGGGGTACACTGGCACCTCAGTGGGGTTCTGAAAGAGGAAGTGTCCAAAGCTTTTTGCTATTAACCAGTAATTGGATAGGGAAAGGGAAGTTTCTGGCTGGTCATGGAAATTCTCCTCTGTGAAGACTAACAGCCCTCAACAAAGGAGAAGACGGTGTTCTGTAGGCAGGAACATAAATAGGGCTGAGGTCCCGTCATATTATTCCAGACATTCTCATTTTCCAAGCCCACATGCCTTCCAATGGGAGAGGTTTTTCCTTGTTGGGAAGAGGGGGGGGTCTCTTAATCACTTTGGTGGAGAATTGCCTCCAAGGTCTTATTCCTGACACTCTTCAGAAAGCTCAGAACTACAGTCCCTCCCGTGCCCCTCTCTTCGAAGGCCAGAGGTGGCCCAGGGAGATATTTCGGCCTCCTGCCCTTTGCTTTGGTGGCCGCTGTGATGAGGTATTTGGTCACCACGGTGATGTGGTAGCTGCGTAGCTCCGCCAGCGCCTCCACACACTGGTTGTAGGCTGCCAGAAGTGGGCCATTTCCAGAGGACAGGATGTGGTCTCTCAGTGAGGGAGCTGAGTGGATTTCTTCTATAAAGGCCTTATGGGAAGGAGGCATGTACTCCCTCATCCTGTGCAGAAAATCAGCTGAAAGAAACAAACCAGAACAATGTCATAGCTCCACACGGAGAGAAACGAGAGCCTTTATGGTTTCCTGGACATCAGTGCGGTGAAAACTTGGTGCCATCCTAACTTTCCAATCTACTTTGCTGGCTCTTTTGCTTGTAGACTTCAAATACTACATTCCTGACTATTGATAGGAGATGGGGAAGGAAAAAAGAAACAATCACATCCCAGATAACTAAGTAGGAACCAGATCTATCAGTCAATGTACAAATATGTATTATATACCCAAGGTAGGCAAAGTATCTTGATGAGACTGTCATCACGAGAGATATTTACAAATGTAAGGCAAAACCCTTAAAATGATTTGCTAAATACTCTGCTGAATTTTGCTTTGTTTGGAAAGCACTAAGGAAGGGGAAAGTAATAGAGTTTTTTTAGCCTCTTGAAGTCAAGTTTTTAAAAAATCAAATCAATAGATATGTATAGGAAATACAGATAGGTTGATCATCTATAGGAAATCCGTTGTGTGTTTAAGATCATCATAGTTCTTTTTAAGTGACTTTTGTGGATGAGACTGGACCTTATTTAACTGGACATCAAATTCTAGTCATTTTTCCCCCTAAATCTGACTTGGAAACTTCATACTTGAAGTGCCTTTTTGTAGCTGTTAAACATTGGCTTCTAAACTGGTAGGCTTGTCTTCTGGTCTAAATAGACCTGAAGTTGCGGCATTTTTACAGGGACGGGCTTTCATGGACGAGCTCAGACCCACCATCACTTATATCCAGACTTAGTAACTTAATGCCACAGCCTTCCAACTTCAGATCTTTCCCCTATTTTAGACAAAAAAACGCTACTGCCTATGGATCCAAACAAAACTACAGGGAACAGCTGGATATATGGCAATATTTTAAGATTTGGAAATGAAAGCCTGATATCTTGCTGAGATTGAATATTAATTGACTTGATGCAATAACACCTGGCAGAGACACGGCCTCCTGGTTGACTTAGAGAAGTACAGACTTCATGACATTTTAATTTACATTCGGTCTTACCAATTGGTAAAAACATCTCTGTTCTTCCTCCCTGTTAAAGAACAAAATGAACAAGAAAATATCTGACTTACCACTTTCTTTGCTGTGATGAATGCCTAAGAACTCATCAAAAGCATGAAGCACTGTGCTCTGAGCTGCACTCCCTCCAGAGTATTCCAGGGGCTCTGGGGAGACTCCTTCATAGATCAGCCCCACAGGCATTGATGGGTTATCCTTCCATCTAAGCAAGAGTAAAAGTTAAAGAGAAGAAGTAGGTGCTAGAGCATCTTTCCTGATATGGAAACAGTGAGTAAAAAAGCAAACACAATTTCAAAGGTAATTTTAGAGCAAAAGACTGGATATTTTTGTAGAATATGTACTTGAACATACTTCAACTTTATAACAGGCCATAGAATACATCTCTTCCATTCCCCAGTTGGAGGATTATTCCAGAGGAGTAAAGGAATCCTTGGCATTTATCCTATGATGTGTTTATTAGAAAAATTCAGTCATAAAGATGACACTAGTGCTGATCAATAGGAACAGTTTAGGGATGGTGGAACAAAATTCACTCTTGCTCATCTTGACCTTGAACACCTCATACCTTTAACTCCATAAGTAGAGCTTTGTAAGTGTACACACACACACACACACACACACACACACACACACACACACACCTTTGCTTTTCCCTGTAACAGTTATAACAGTTGTCATGTTGAACTACCAGTTTTAAATCATACATGACTTTTTGGGAACACCTTTGTCAAATGCCTTCTCGACAGCAGGCATTGATAATAAGGGAGCAACAGAGAGAACACAATATCACCTTGCACGTTACCAGAGGGACAGGCAGATGGACTGGCATTGAGCTCTGGGTCTTGCTCAGATGAAGTGGGTTTTCTCCTTTCCTCTCTTATTTCCTTTCTTCTCCCCTTCTGTCTCCTTGATTCCATTTTTTGTCTTTTTGTGTCTGAGTACCCCTAGTTCTACTCCCAACTATTTTACTCATTTTCCTGTCACATTTTTTATAGAGTCTTAAACAACTACAGAGTGTATGTGTGTGGACTCCAAAATAAGATAAAAACAATAGCACCAAGAACACCTTCTACTTGTACTTCTAATGTGTTAGTCTATAAACTCCCTTCACATTCATTTTCTTTTTTTTTATGTTTATCTATTTATTTTTGAGAGAAAGAGAGAGAGCACAAGCAGGGGAGGGGACTAGAGAGAGAGGGAGACATAGAATCTGAAGCTCCAGGCTCTGAGCTGTCAGCAGAGAGTCAGATGCAGGGCTTGGACTCACAAATTGTGAGATCAAGACCTGAGCTGAAGCCGGATGCTCAACTGACTGAGCCGCCCAGACGCCCCTCACCTTCACTTTCTAACTTGACCTCTTTTAAGTAGAATAAGGCAGATGTTTAAAAACCCATTTCATAGATAAACAGACAAAGTCTCCAAGTAGTTATTTCTCCAGGGCCATGCTGTTCGAAAATGAGAATATCAGAACTTAAATCCCGAACTTGTACTTTTCTATGTTGATTTTCTCAAGACCCCCACATATGGATTTCCACTTTTACTAAGGAATACAATTGTTTTGTCTCTTATTGCCAGGAATGAGCCACTGTCCCTGCTGTGAACACTTTAAGTAATAGGCTTACAGTGATGTCTCACTTTCTTCCTATAATTCTAAAAGTCATTTTGCTCAAGAAAAGGGAAATGTATCACACACATACAAAAGCTGTAGCCAGACTGCTCAGCTGGCTCTTCATGACCTTTGTCAAATATTTCCTTGTGGTAGGAAATGCTGTAAGGAGCTGGGTTGTTTTCATTGGAGGCTGGTTTGATCAGCTCTTCTACAGTTTCCACTGGAGGAATGTCAAAGTGGCCTTTGCATTTGGGGTGACATCACTCTGGAAACAGATGAGGCACAGAAAGCAGAGCAGCAGCGAGAGAGTGAAGGAAGGATTCTGATTGTAAGAGGAAAACATGAGAGGCTCTATTTCAGGAAGATAGAGAATTTAATCTCAATTTTGGTACTTATTAACTGTGAGTCTTGGTTAATTAACCTCTTTGAGCTTCTGGTTTCTCATCCAAGTGATATTAGGATCTACCTTACTGGGTTAGTGTGGAAGCTAATTAAAATAATCCTGCTCAGTGCCTGGAACATATTAAGCATCTGCTAATTATTAGCCATTTTATATTATTCAGAGTGAGTTGGAACCCTGCTCCCTCCATTCATTATTTTATACATTTGTACACACCTTCCTGAGACACATTCCTAATTTGCACCTACTTCCTAAATCTGCTGCATAATTAAATGGGTTCCAGAGAAGTTTCATGACTTGTCAGAGTTCAATAAAATTTCTAGACAGCTCTTTAGAAATATTTGGAAATAGGGAAGAAATATTGAAAATGTAAGTATGTGGAACAGAGGCAGTGGCCACACTGGTCCAGGGTTGTCTCTGCCGTCCTGTGGATGATCTCAGACGGCCACTTTGGTCTCTTTCAACGGTCCGTCCTCATCACGACCCCTTCTAGGTGTTGGACTTTCTTGGGGCTCAGTCCATGGGATTCTTGCTACTCTCACTTCCCAAGTGCTCTTATCTACTTCTCTGATTTAAAAACCAACTACATCAGGAGTCTTTAGAAATGTACACGTCTACCTAGACCTCTCCCCTACGGTCCAGACTCATATATTAAACAGTCAACTTATAGAAATCTCCACAGGAATGGACATGTCCCAAACTGTGCTCCCGATGTCCCCTCACTTTTGCCAGATTTGTTCCTCCTACAGCCTTCCCCATCAGAGAAAAGGGCAGCTCTGCTCTTTCAGTGGATCGGGCCAAAACCCTAGAGTCGTCTTTGAGTGATCCCATTCTCTTCTTCCCGCCGGCCATCCAGTAGCAGATCCCATCAACTTTACCTTCAGTCGTGTCCAGAGCTGGACATTGCTCCCCGCCGCCACAGCCACCACCCTAGTCCAAGCCACCATCCCCCTGATTGAGGAAATGGCTTCCTAAACGCTTTCCTGGTTTCCATTCTTGCCCTCATATCATTTATTTTCCACTTAGAAAATGGAGCAATGATTTGAGATTTAAGAAAGATCGTGCCATTTGTCTCCAGGGATGCCTCTGCTGCCCTTGCCTCTCAGAAAGGAGCCGACAAGCCCGGACATGATCTGGTTTTCTGCTGTCACTTGTATCTTTCCCATTCTCCCCCACGCACCCTCCATTCCAGGGCCTCCTTGTAACAATTCTTCCATGACAAGCATGCTCCAAAGTCAGTTTCACTGCAGTTTTTATTCCTTTTGCTTGGAACAAGTATCCAGGTGGCTTAGCCCTCACTTCCTTCAGATACCTGCACAAATGAGGTGTGGCGTTCCCAGAGCATAATAAATAAATGAGGAACCTCCACCATGACCTTCAATACTCCATGATGCCCTGTATCTTACTTTACATATCCCTATATCAATTATTGCTGTCACATATATTGTATAATACTTTATTTAATTATATTTGTTTATGTGTGATCTGACTCCTATCATTAAAATGTAAGCTCCACAAGAATGAAGTTGCTGTTTTGTTTTATTGCAACATTCCCTGTACCAGGAACTGTGTCTGGCATCTGATAAGCACTCACTAAATAGTTGATTAAGGAATGAAGGAAAAAAACTATCATTCTGTAATTCTCTATTATGTATCTAGAATATATAAACCCAAATGTTTTTCGGGAAAGGACCTGCCAGCTGTAAAGAGCCATCAGATGCTCAAAGGGCAGGAGACATCAATCTCTATTTGGCGCCCCAACATGAAGGGGATGACTTAAAGCCATATTGAAGGTAACAGAGAAAATACCAGCATGTAAGTCAAAAATGATGAAACAAGGGAATCTACTTTCAAAATCCATATTCTCCACCTGTGATACAATTAGTCTGAGGGAGGGAAATATGGTTTCTCTGAGAAGTCCCAGGCACTCTCAGGCCGAAACTACTGTTTGCAAAGGAACGGAATTACTTCCCTTTCAAATCTCTGTAGGCAAGAATATTTTTAGCCTTTCTCGTAGCATATTTTTAGGAAACTCAAGAAGTATAAACAGAAGAAAACAGAAAGAAATGAGATGGCATTTTTCCACAGGGGCTGATAACATCCCTGTGAAATTTACTGTGAGTGGAAAATGCAAAGAATATGTTTAAGCTACAAATGATGAAACTCTCCTAAATAAAAATGGTTTTAAAAAGTAAATGAAAACAATAAATCGAACATAGGACAATCAAGAACATAGGAGGAGATTTCAATTTTTCAAGACACTGAGATTGGAAACTCTCAAAAATCCAGATGATTTTGGCCATCAACACTTGTCAATACATTTAAGATTTGGTGCTGGTCACTTAATTGTACTACATGGGAAATATTTTTGAGGCTCAGATAGAGGAGAGGCACTTATGAAGATCACAGATAAAATGCATCACTGACCCAGAACTTATTTTAATGAAAACAGAATTACTCTCTAGTGACCATTTAATCATGATAGGCAGAAACTGAAAAAGATTGCCCCAAGATTTCCATTCTCATTCCTAGAACTGTTCATATGATAAACTACCAATACCTGTCAATACCTGGTACACAGCAAGGCAAAAGAGACTTTGCAGATATAATTGAGGTTACTAATCATTTGACCTTAACATAGGGAGTTATTCGACATTGTCTAGGCGAGTTGAATCAAGTAACAAAGACTTAAAAGCAGAGGTTTTCTCTGGCTACTGGCAGAAGGAGAAATCAGAGATTTAAGTACTAGAAGGATTGGAAGCGTCATTGCTGGATTGGAGGCTACCGGGTGCTAAGGATTGCAGAGCCTCTCTAAGACCTAGACGAGAGCAGATCTTACCTGACAACCAGCAAGGAAACTGAGACATGAGTTCCAAAACCACAAAGACTTGGATTCTCCTAAAAACCTGAATGAGTTTGGAAGCAAATGATTCCCCAGATTCTCCTGGTAACAGCTCAGTTCAGCAGATAGCTTGACCTCAGCATTTTGAGGCCCAAGCAGAGAACCAAGCTGAGTTTGCCTGGCCTTCTGGTTAACAGAAATGTTAAGATATTAAATGTGTGTTGTTTTAAACTGCTGTTTTGATTTGTTAAAACAGCAGATTTTCTGTTATCTTTTTGTTATATTTGTGATCTGTTATGTGACATTGGAAGACTAATATAAATTTAGAGAGCTAAGTGAAACACAAAGAGATTTTCCAGAATTAGGTATTTCCTAAACCCCAATCTATTTTAAAGGTTTAAAAAACGACCTTTTTTTCTCTAGTTCCACCCAAACATATCTTCATGTTTTGTTTAACATTTGTTGGTAGAATCACTTTGTGCAATCATATCTTTGTCTTGACCCTGATCACGTGTAAAATGCGCAGAGAGAAGAGCCGTGAGCACAGGCGCCTCTCCGGGGGGCCCTGGCGTTGAGTGGGCCACGCAGCAAAAGTCTGAATTCTGAGCAGCAGTCCTAATTCCCCCCCATGCTCTTCCCCATTTATCTTGTTTCCTCATAAGCCGGGAACCCATTATCCTCACGTTATTCTCCAGAAACCTTCCTGCTTCCCCCCCGCTACTCCCCAGAGTGAGGAATGCCCACCGAGGCTGCCATCCCCTCGAACTGTCCAGACCCGCTAATTCTAGAGAAAACACTGGGTTCATGCTGTCACTCCCTTCTGGTACTCATGTCCGTTCCAGGTGCAACTTCAGATCCTTTCTGTCTACAGCACTTGGGCACCTGCTGGGTATCAAGATGCAACACTGGTGAGCTCTGTATCACATTTTCCCCTCATCCACTCACTACCTCTACTTTTCACTATTAAAAGAATAAACAGACAAACTTCATTTCTCTCAGTTAATGTGAATAAGAAAGCAATTTGATTAAAACATGACAAGATATAATTAATTATGTAAAGGAAGAACTGTATCTAGGGGTAGAATTCTGTATCTGGAAAAATTACAGTCCCTGTGACAAAAGATGAGACCCACAAATATGAATAAATGACTTGGAGCAGCTCTTCTAAGAACCTTAGAAGAAAGATTTTAAGCCACTTTCTATGCTCCCTTCTGCCTTAGTAACAGGGGAGAGAATGGATGTAAATGATAGAGCGTGTGGTTACATACTGCACTTCCTTTTCTTCTGCCATCAAGATGGGATTCTAAGTGAATACAAATGAATCTAATATGGTAGGGTAAGGATAATTTCTCTGAACTTAAATATTCAAACTTCAGTATCATTTGTCATGCAGATGATACCCCACCTCTTTTATCCAAGAGTGGGTCCAAATGATCACTCTGCTAGCAAGGTTTCTTAGTGTGTTCCTTAATATAGGGAAGCTTCTGTCTCCCCTCATAAATTTGGAATATGCTGCAGAGGCCTTGTGCAGGAAAGCAGTTGAACTGTACTTACCCAGAGAGAAAGATCCGGATGACTGCATAAAATATGTCTGGATCAACATAATCTGGAGAAGCAATCAAAATGTGAACTTTACTACAGGCAAAAAAAGCAATTGGTTACATGTGCACGGGTCCTGCTGCTCTCCTGGGGCCGCCCCCGCTATCTGATCTGCACGGAAACCTGGAACGAAGGCAAGAGGGGGGTGGAATGTTCTCTCCTGTAGCCCCCTCACTGGCACTGGCCGAACTTTAAACTATTCCAAATGCTGCCCTTTTCTATTTGTGGCGTTTCCCTTTTCTGGACTTAATAACTACAAAAGGAGAGATCAAGGCCATCTTTGAAAAATTAATATTTTAAACCGACATGATATTTGAGAGACTGTAGGAAGTAGAAAGGAGAAAAGCAGAGAAAAAGAATGACCTCTCTCACAAGGCTTTCACAAGAGAGGAAAACAAGTCATCAGTGCTCAAGCGAGGTTCTGTATAGGCAACAAAGAAAGGAGGAGTGGAGAATCTCTTGCCCGGGGATTACCACACCAGGTCAGATACAGTCTCATTTAGCTCCATGTTTAGCTACATTCATTAATCTGTGTAGCTATTTTTGGCTCTAAGCCAATGCTTGGGGATAACTGATTCCCTGGTTTATTAACTTGTGTATTAAGAAGAGTGTCTTCACATTTGCACTAAATTTCTTTTCATTAACTTTTGAACATTGTTCCCTCTTTTTCACATAATGGGGCCCCTCTGTGAGGTGGCATGTTTCTTTTACCTGGATCCTGTCTATCTTTCTTTGCTTCTCTTTGAGAAAAAACAAAACAATGCAACAAAAAAATCATGTGTTTTTTATGAGACCCAAATAATGCCATCTCTATGCCATCATTTCTCTTTTCTACCATCATACCTAGTCTCTGTTCCTCTATCTCTATGTTCTCTGAAGCTCCATGGGCTCAGGTAATTGACATCTTCCTTTGGTCCGCGGATTTCCCAATGCTCCTGCGTGGTGTCACATCCTCTTACTCTCCTGTGACAATGTCCCGTGTGCTGGCCTTTTACTTGGGCCCTGTTTCCATGTCTTTCCCATCTGGTGCCCTAGTCCCACAAAAATGCTAAGTACTATGTACAAATTTCCTCTGAAGCAGTAATGAGTAACAATAATTTAATATTTTATCTTCAAAAGTAAAATGCCTAGTCAATAAATATAAAATAATTTTAATGTAAAATTTTGTCAATAGATATAAAAAATCCATTTATGATTGTAACAAACAAAATATTAGCTAATAGGAATAAGAAGAACATCTTTGAACTGATAAAAGGAAGATACAGAAAGCCTACTGTATATTTTATATTTGATATTGAAAGATTAAAAATAAGTCTTTTAAAATGTGGAACAAAACAAAGATCAGCACTTCCATTCAATGCAGTGTTAGAAATCCTAACCAGAAGAATAAGAAAAAATATATTTAAAGAAATAAAAGTTATAAGAATTATATGTGAAGGAACAAAATAATTCTCAAATAATATGATTTTCACATAAAGATAATCTGCAGATAATTACTTGAATTAATGAGTGTTTATCAAAGTAGTAGTTTCAAGGTTAATAGTCGAATGTCAATTTCATTCTATAAACCAGTAACAAATAGTTAAGAGTTAGTTAAATCAAAAGATACCATATTCACTAGAAACAAAAATATAAAGTAACTATGAAAAAACAGAAGATATCTAAGTCTCTTATTTCAAATGAAATTAAAGAAAATTTAAGAAATTCAAGAAAAAATTTGTCTCTGCTGAGGGACAAGAAAACTCAGTAGCAGAATCAGAGAGAAGTGTAACTAAAAAAGAGCTATCTGTCTGGATAAAGTTTAGTTCACATCCAACAATACAAAGACATGATTTCCAGTAGCCTGTCCAGCCACCCTTAGTGTTTCTGTGGTATTCTCTGACTGTCCATCTGCTTTGACTGTCAAACAGAATGACTGGATATAATATCAAAATCATGTGAAATTTTCCAAATTAATATACAGATTTAATGCAACGTGAGCAATTTTTTTAATGTTTACGTATTTTTGAGAGAGAGAGAGAGAGAGAGAGAATGAGTGGGAGAGGCGCAGAGAGAGTGAGGGGGACAGAGGATCTGCAACAGGCTCTGAGCTCAGTGAGCCGATGTGGGGCTTGAACTCATGAACCGTGAGATCATGACCTGAGCCTAAATAGAATGCTCAATCTACTGAGCCACCCAGATGCCCCAGCAAAAATTTTAACAGAGGTTTTTTTCAGTGCAATTTGGAAAGCTGATTCTAGGAGTTTACATGAAAGGCAAAGGGTTAGAAATACTACAGGCACCTTTGGGAAAGTAGGGCAAGATGAGGGGTTTTCTTCACCTGAAAACGAGAAAGACTATGAAGCTATAGTTCTTAAGATGAATGATATCCTGTTGGGAAAGATAAACAATGAAATGAATAGGACATCTGGAAACAGAGTCAGTCATTTAATAAAACCTGTTATAAGACAGTGCTAATATTGCAGATTAGTGATTATTCAAAGAAAGGAAACTGAATTTATTTCCTATGTCATATTACACATATATAATAATTACATGTGAAGTAAGGACTAAAATGTGAAAGACAAAACAACAATTTCAGAAGAAAATGCAGGAAAATATACTTATGACCTATGATTATAAAATAATATCTTATGTAAGACCCCAAAAAACACAGACTTTCGCAAAAGCAATGTCAGACACTTTGACTATACAAAAAAGAACTTCTGCTTTCAAAAGGCATAAGACAAACCACAATAGTTGCAACACATATAACTAACGAAGATCAGGCTTCTAGGGTTTACAAAAAACTTAACAAAAACCAGTAAGTGAAAGATAAATGACCCCTAGAAATATAAGAAAACACATGCATTCATGAAAGAGGGACATGAGTGGTGAGTGCCCAGGAGTACACACGCATGTGCGCGCGCGCGCACACACACACACACACACACACACACACACACACACACACGACAGTTAAATCAGGGAACACAGGAGTGAGATCATCATCATGGTAAAATGAAAGTTTCCCACTGAATTCCCCACAAAGAACACTGGCTTAGACAATCACACACAGACAAGAGGGCCTTTGTGAAAGTCCAGGAATTCAGAGGGGAAGATCCAGAACTGGATGCATTGATGCGGGTAAGAACATTTCACTTTGCTCACATTACCCCTTCCACAGGCAGCACAGCTCAGTGCTAAGAGAAATGTTCTAGGGCTGTGATTTTTCCAGTAAGGGAAAATGAGAGCATATTATTGAGTGCCTGGCTGCTGCCAAGGAGGCCCGCTTCTTTCTCACCCCATCCAGAACACCGAGGTGCACGGCACAATAGGGAACGGGGAGCCTGGGGTACTCCCAGGAGAATGCCACAAAGGACTCTTGGTGGGAGGATTAATGGGATGCAGATTATACTGATCACCTCACAGGTTCGTCAAGAACCTGAGGATGCGTCACCCACAAATCACCCCAACTAGCCCCAGGCGCCCCGATTGCCCAGTGTCTCACAGCCACACCTTCACCCACTCTGGCCTCCTTGCATGCACGCCTGAAGGCAGAACGAGAGAGCGTCTGCTGTTGGTTAGTGAGCTTGTGCAGCAAGGTGGCTGATTCAGTGGGACTGGGGAAAGCACACAGCCTGAGCCTCAAACACTGCCCCAGGGAAAGCCAATGGCAGGTGGTCAGCGCTGGCTTGGCTTTGCAGACCTAGAGAAGGCATACGCAATTAAAACTTTTGCCAGGAGAGGGAGCAAGAAGCGTGGAGCAGGCGTACGCACTGGAGGTCTGAGAAAGCCTCAGAAGCCTTGCCAGGACTGATGGAAAGTACTTTTCTCCAGAACCAGTGAGTAAATACTGGAGGAGGTGAATACTTCACATTCTTCCTGCCGCCATGCAAAGCTTCAGGGAGCGTTAAATATCAAGGAAACACGACGTTATCAAAGGAAAATATACTTTCTCAGTAACTGGCCTTAAATAAATGGAGATCTGTGATTTGCCTGATAAAAACAATTCAAAATATGTTTGAACTAATTAATTACTTAATTATTTAGAGAGTATGAGCAGGGAAGAGGGATAGATGGAAAGGAAAAATAGAATATCAAGCAGGCTCCATGCTCAGCATTGAGTCCCACATAGGATTCAATCCCACGACCCTGGAATCACGACCTGAAATCAAGAGTCAGACACTCAACCACCTGGACCACCTAGGTGCCCCCAAAATATCTGTTTTAAGGAAGCTAATTAAACTACAAGAAAACATAAAAAGACAATTCAATGAAATTAAGAGAACAACACATGAACAAAATGAGAAGTTTAGCAGAGAAATAAAAATCATAAAAAAGAACAAATTACTAGGAAATATATTTTGGTAACTGACTCTAAAAGGTGTTCCGAAAGTACCAAGTAGAGAACTTCCTCCTCTATTAACATGGATCTGGTAAGGTAAGAGAACCACATACGCACTCTCGCTTTTAGGTCTAACGTGCCCACCTTTTGGCTAAGAAGAGTGGTTCCTAAAAGCCAAGACACAGAGGATCTAAGAACACACATGAGTTACACCTCCTCCATTGGAGGAGCCAATGGCACTAAGCACTGTAGCTTCTGCCCAGATGGCCAAGGGGGTGCGTTTAGTTTCTGGCTAGACATTGTCCAGTGTTTCTGAGGTTGTTGTTCAGCAAAACACAAAACATTTTGGTCAAGTACCTTTCTCTTTCAAATTGAAGTGAATCTCTAGAGAAATAGAACATCTGCTTTTGACTCATTTACACTCATCATCATTTTGTGTCATAAGCATTATTTTTCGTTAGTTTGGAAAACCGAAGGAAACTTGCTTTTAAAGTTTGCAGGGGTAGGGACCACATTTATACATTTACACAAAGGAAAACTCAGCAAGTCCTTGCTTTGGATCAGTGCTGTAAAACCACAGACACTGAGTTACTGTAATATTTTCATATTGCTTTCGTAATATTCATATGGTCCCACTCATGAAAGTAACACAGCAGGTGCTATATTACTGACACCTATGACAAAGCACTGTCAATGCAAAATCGAATCATACATCTGATGGACAGAACCACCAGACAGTAACTTTTTTGTGTCATTCCAACCTTCAAAGCCATGTATTTCCATTGTATTTCTTCTCATCAGCTTAAGCATGACATAGCAAGAAGCTCATCATCCTTCCTTCATGTCTCCATTTACTCTGAAAATCAATCAACCCATCAAGCAGAACTTGATTCAACCTTTCAAGTGACAAATATTTGCTTGGGGCATCATGATTTACTTTTAACCAGCTTTGAAATCATATATACATCCTGGACACCTCCTTCTGTCTCTGATCATACCTACATGCTACCATTTCTTAGTTCTTTTCCTTGATGTCTCTTGTTCATCTCTTCTGTTGCTGTGACTGCCCTAGGGTCTTCCTCTTTCCCCAGATTTGGTAGCATTGTTGGTAGTGTGTAAGCAGCTATATGTGTCTGGATGAAACCAGGGCTTACTTAAATCTGAAGCATAAGTAGGTGTGAACCAGGCAGAAGGCAAATGGGAAAGAATGTCTGAAACAGAAGAAGTAGTGAGTAAATAAGCCTTGCAGTAGAAAAATGTTGGAGAGAGCAAAAAGGATTCTATCATGTCAAGCAGGACCCTGTGTCAAGCAATGACACAGGTAGTCCAAGGTACCACAGCCATGAGATATTTCCCGGACCAGCATCAACCTGACACCCCAGAACTGATAACAAGCAGGACCAGAGGATGTCTGCAGGGGCCCAAGGACCACTAAATCTACTTAAAAGGGGGAGGGTTTGGGGGCACCTGGGTAGCTCAGTGGGTTAAGTGTCCAACTCTTGATGTCGGCTGAGATCATGATCTCACAGTTGGTGAGATCGAGATCCACATCTGGGCTGTCAGCATGGGGCCAGATTGGAATTCTCTCTCTCCTTCTCTCTCTGCCCCTCCTCCGTTTGTACTCTCTCTCATTCCCTCTCTAAATAACTAAACTTAAAAATAAAGTAAAATAATAAGGGGGGGATTTTTGCAACAAACTGTCAGACTCTTCAGACATGAACTCTACACCTCACCACTTAAAAAAGGCAGCTGTGACTGAAGGCTCTGCCAGATTAATCTCTGAACAGAACTGAGATCCTTCCCTGCTTGAACATAGTAGGCAGTAAGTGCCAAGAGCTGACCTGGACCGGACTGAGGCCTTATCTCAGTTGCGTGCCCACAGATCACTTAGCATTTGGTTTGTTAACTCCCTACACCCTTCTGTTATCTTGTTATCTTCTGTTATCTTCTTTGTTGTGTGGTTTGTCTTAAGTCCTGCTCAGTGCACCATATAAGAAGCCAAGGTTAATCATCTGGTGAAATGTCATTGAATTTGGAATCCTGAACATGCTTCTTTTTAACTATGGTTAACTTTGCTTTATGATTGAATAAAGCTGACATTGTGGGAAGACACAACTCAAATACCTCCCTTCACAGCATGCTCATGACTAAAGTTCTTTTCAGGAACTAAAATCTAGTGTCAGAAAGAACCAGTGAAGGGAAGCATGGTGTCAAATAAAGATAAATTGAAATTAAACTATTTTGGGGTCAGATCATGGTAGGTCTTGCAGAAAAATTGGGATTTTGGTTTTCTCCTTAGAACAATAGGTAAACAAGTGTGTGCAATAGGAATATAATGTGATGGGCAAATGTAATTTAACACTTTCTAGTAGTCACATTTCAGAAGGTAAAAAAAGTTGGGAAAATTAATATCTATACTATATTTTAGCTAACCCATCATATCTAAAATGTTATAATATCAAAGGATAACCAATATAAAAATTGCTAATACATTTTCTTGTAATAAGTTTTTAAAACTTTGTCTATATGCTTACAGACAAAATTTACTTATAATGCATTTCAACTTGGATGCTTAATTTTCAACAATCAACTGACATATGAACTATTCAGTACTAAAGCTGTGTTTAACAAGCAACTATTTTACATGGATTTAGTTTTTATGTTTCAATATTAATTCATGACTATTAAATAAATTAAAAATTTAATTCCCCAGCTACACTGGCCATTTTTCAAGTGTTCAGTAGCCACATGGGGCTGGATACCACCTTCTGTGCCAGAAGAGAAACTGAAGGGTTCGGGGAGTAAAAGTGATTTCAGGCTTCTGAGTACAGAATGAAGTAGACAACATAAAGGGCAGACGAGAGACTGTTGTGGGGTCCCCTCCCTAAGGAATGTGGTGAGAAAAGACTTCAGGATAAGGGAAGGCAACCTGGCTATGTGTGTAAGTGGCATCCTTCACGACTCCGTAACATGAGACCATACAATCAGACTGTATGTCTATACATTTTCCATATATGGGAGACAACGACATAGAAAATGCATAAAAGACTATGCCACATGGCTTTCAGGGCTCAGTTTTTCGGGTACAAACCCAACCGAGCCAGTGCTGGCACAAATAGAGTTTGCTTCCTGGAAAGAAAGCCTCAATGTTATGACTGTCTGTGCAAGAAACCTGCTATAAAACAGCATTTGGAAGGCCACTACAGAGTCATGGAAAATGATGATGAGAGCCACTTTCAGAGCAAATGATGGTAAAAAACAGAGAAAAGGGAAGAGATGCAACTGGTGTTGCAGAAAGACACTTTCATTGGTGGCAGTGGACTGTTATTTCATTCAGATCTGCCCTTCCACTAAAAGCAATCCAAAAAGAGGATTAAAATATCCTAAAGGCATCAAAGAGCTGAAAAGACAGCAAGGAACTGCCAAGCAAAAATTTAAGGGAAAGCAGGAACCCAGAAAGGGAGGCAGAAAGCTAGGGTGGCACCAAGACTTTTCCCTGAAGTCATTTCCCAATCCAGATACCCCTGGGCTTGGTTTTAGTGGCTTTTCTGGGTGGTAGGTGCCATAAGTATGATCCTGACCCCAGCCATGGGAAGGAATTTTATAGGACACCCTGCTCATATTAACCTGGGAGTCCCAACTGCCTATATCTCAACATCAGTGTGCGTCAGAACTCCCAGCCCACCCTTGTTTTGCTCCAAGAGACAAAATCAAAGTCACCTTTGCACTGAGCAAAACAACATTAAAAAAACAAATCTTTCCCAGCAAAGTTGTGACCTTTTTTTTTTTTTTGCACATTTTTAGCCCAACTTTAATTGTCTGATTGGTACATGGGCCCTCACTTGCTGATCTTGCTTCAAGATGGTCCAGAATTTTAATGTCCCCAAGAACCAAGAAGAACCAAGCACAAAATTTCTTTACCCTAGTACCAAAAGACTGTCTACAAACTATGTTCCAAGGGCAATAAGCATCACATAGAAGAAAAAAAAAAAAGCAAAACAAATCACGTCTAAACACACGAAAAAAACATGACAACCAGCAATGAGAACCAATAGGAAAAAAAGAAATAACAAGAAGGAAACAATCAAGTTTCCAATATTAGAAACACACACAAATTATGACACAGCCACAAGTAGTATGTTGAAGAAAACTAAAGGTGAGCTTTAAAATGTGTATCGGGAAGAGAAAGGTATAAAAAATAATCAGATTAGAAAATAATAAAGTATAACTTCTGGGAATGAGATAGTGAAATACCCTTTTTGATATATGTATTCAGCCACAGATTGGAAGCAGTTGACAATTAATTAGATCAGAAGAACTAATGCAGCACAGAGAAAAGAGATGGAGAAAAACAGCAAGAGTAGATAAGAATGGAAGAAGGAGCAAGGTCTAACATCCCCAATTAAAGTTGAAGAAGAAAAAAAGAGAGTGAGGCACAATTTGTGAGGATTTGATGGCTAAGGACTTTCCAGAATGATAAGTCATATCAATCAAAGAAGCATAATGAAACCTACCCATAATAAAAGAACAACAGGACAGACTGATAAAGAGAAACTCACAAGTAGATGGGAAACAGATACATTATCCTGACATCTAACTTCTCAGTAGTGACAGTAGAAACCAAAAGATATTGTACTGATTTACTCAACATCTAAAAAAATATAGTTGCTAGCAAAAATATTCTTCAGGAATTGGAGTGGAACAGGGCAATTTTCAGATGAGAGAGTTGGCCAACAACAGGTCATCACTAAAGGAAATCCTAGTAGCAAAAGAAATGTGAGTAAAGAAGTGAAGGACAAAAAGAAGATTATAATATGTAAGCAAATTTGAATGAATCTTAACCATACGCAATAATAATAGTCATTGTAGATTTTTGGATATTTTTGATGTGTGATAGGCAATGTATGCTCTTCCTTGTAAGCCTAAAAACATCTTTTGTGAAGACTCATGGGCTCTTCAATATTTTGAGAACTGGTTTTGTGTGCGTGCTTCTGGATTTGATGCACTGACATGGCACAATTAGAGTCAAGGTAAAATATGGTGGCTCAGGTGACTAGGCTATACTCAGATTGCTATGGGTAAGTAATCTACAAGTGAAGACAACTTTAGAAATATGAACATAGTCATTATTATCCCATGGTAGTTAGCAGAGAAGAATTCCAATGTTGATTATTTTCCATTTTGTTTTATTTTGTTATTATTATTATTTCCAAAGGTTAAGGATAACTTTTATTGCTACCAGAGCCTTGTGCCATCAGTGCACAGTTCTGACTGCATACCCTCTTCAGACTGCACAGGGAGCTCAAGATCCAGAAATCATTAAGAGAAATGCCAGTGGACTGGAAAAGTAAGGGGCGTGACTTTCATCAAGAAAATCCGAACACTTAACATCAGTCTAGGGCACTGAATTCATTTATTACAGTTTACCCGAACCATAGAGCTGCCTCAACATCTACGCAGTCTCTCCTTTATAATGAGTAAAAACTGATCAGTTACCAAAAAGCAAACACAAAGCCTTTACCAAATATTCTTTTATACAATGCCCAAAATGCTTTCAACAAATCTATGAATGTCTTAGTTGAATGCCACTTTTAAGCTTCAATTTAAGATAAATAAAAATTGAAAGAAAAATTTTGTTTCCAATTAGTTTAGACAAAGCAAATTTACGAATCAGGAAGAAAACTTCCTTCAACAAAATTAAGTGAGCCAGTCAGAAGAGGGCAGCAGCGGTCCGCACTATCTTTTAGTACCAGCTCACCGAGTAAGAATCCCTACTTAACCCCATGCCACACTTAGAAGGAAACATTTTGACTCTTTGCTACCATGAAAGGAAAAATTCTTACAGCTACCAATCCATCAAGGAGAAGCTGGAAATTGTGTTGATTCAGAAGGAAATAAGGCAAAACTTTTTGTGGCATTTTGAAGAGAAATTTATCCCTCAGCTTTTCGAAGGAGGAATGAACTCTTAGAAAAAAGAGCTATTCAGAATTCTGCCAAAAGATATGCTTATGTAATCTGGATGCTTGGAATTCCTACCATAGTTTAGCCTTCCAACAGAGCCCAATGCTCAGGCCAAATCACCCTGTACAGGGGAGCTAGACAGGGATCTTTCAGGTGCACAGCACTGACCCACGCTGCAAGCAATGCTCGGTGGGTGCAGGGGGGTGCAGTCTTGAAGTCTAGTGCTGGAACGAACTTCCACCTGAAGAGGAGTAGGGCTATGAAAACAGTAGTCTGGTTTTATTTTTCAGTCCAAGCTGAGGACTATGTTAATGTTGTTAGGTGAAACTCATGTGTGGGCTGGGCAAAGATACCATGCGGGTTCTCAGAAATACAAATTGCAGCCTTAAAATAAATAGCACCTTCTGGGGGC
This sequence comes from Suricata suricatta, assembly GCF_006229205.1. Taxonomy (NCBI): domain Eukaryota; kingdom Metazoa; phylum Chordata; class Mammalia; order Carnivora; family Herpestidae; genus Suricata; species Suricata suricatta. The sequence continues at coordinate 34,695,840 of NC_043700.1, read as the reverse complement.
CTGAGTGTCTCAGTCAGTTAAGCGTCTGGCTTCGGCTCAGGCCATGATCTCATGATCTCGTGGTTGCTGGGTTCAAGCCCCGCGTTGGACTCTGCTGACAGCTCAGAGCCTGGAGCCTGCTTTGAATTCTGTGTCTTCCTCTTTCTCTGTGCCTCCCCCCACTTGTGCTCTGTCTCTCAAAAATAAATAAAATGTTAAATGATTTTTTTAAAAAGAAAAGAGAAAGGGTACCTTATCCTCTGCCTTGGGCATATTTTCTGCCTAGAGGTGAGATATTATGGAGGAAGGGAGTAGAGCACCCAACTCTTGCTAAAGCTGAGCACAGAAAGAAAAACAATTTTCGTGAGCTCCGTCTGGGGAGAAAAAGCAGAGGGGATGAAAGTGCTGCTGAGCTCTAAAGATTATGCAGGGAAAAGAAGTCACCAACTACAAACCAGACACAATGACACAGCTCATGTGACTCCGTAAGCCCTGCAGTGTGCAGGGTACCTGAGCGGTGCAGCCAGTTAAGCGTCCAACTCAGTCTCAGCTCAGGTCCTAATCTCACAGTTGTGAGTTCAAGCTCCAGATCAGGCTCTGTGCTGACAGCTGTCGCTCCTTCTCTGTGCCCCACCCCAACCTGTGTGTTTGCTCTCTCACTCTCAGATAAGTAAAACTTAAAAAAAAATGCTTAAAAAAATCCTTGTAGTTTCCAGTATTTGTTATTTTTATCACTTCATTTTTGTTTCCTGTGGCTGCACAACACACCACTCCAAAGGCAGGGGCATGAAACAGCCAGTATATTATGCTCATGGATTCTGTGGGCTAGACATTTGGAGAGCACACAGGGACGGCTTGTGTGCACGTCACAGTGTTTGGGCCCTCAGGGCCTTGAAGACTGAGGATGGTCTGAAGGTGGGCATCTAGAACCATTCTCACGAGCTTCCAGACCACGCACTTCTGTTCTTTCATATGGATGGGGTTTCGGGATGATGGGGGTCCAGAGCTGACTGCCAAGAAGGAACTCTTGAGACGTCTTTGGTGCAAAAAGATGATTTTATTAAAACACAGGGACAGGCCCCTTGAGCAGGAAATGCTGAGCTTGGGCTGTGCAGAGTGACTGGTTATGTACTATGGAGTTGGGGGAGGTAAAGGCAAAAGGGGGCCTCCAGAAGGACTTGGATGTGCTAAAGAGGACTCCTAAGACACCTGAGGCCTTGCTAGTGTCAAGCTCTGGTTGTTTTCCCTCCCGTGAGGCATTAATGTTGTGACAGAAGTGGGTTCCTGGAAAAATGTTCTCCTCTGTATTTGCCTCAAGTGTTTGTCAATGGGCTGCAGGTTATAAGGAAATTTAATGTCACCTGCCGTTTCCTTCTTGCCTTTGTTCCCCACATCACTAAGGAGGGGAGGGTGACATTAGGGCTCCAGGGAACTGAGTCCACAGGTTTCTGGAGATCAGGCCGTTGATAAGATTGCCTTTTACTTGTAATTCACTATGACATTTATAAACTGAAGGCAACTCATGTCCTGTATCCGTTAACCATTTGTTTCCCACTTTCTTTTGTTCTTGGGTGCCAGAAGTGCCCGAGAAATACCACGCACACCCCGCCTGGGTGGGTGGGGAGGTTGTTTGCAAGGCCTCTCAGTACGATCCGAATGCACCTGCAGTGTACTGCCCCTGGTCTTGATATCCTGTGTTATAAACTCAGGTGCCCTGTTAAGGTTAAAATCCATGTCACTCGGTTTAGAGAGCTTGTTTGGCAGAAGACCTACCGATGTGATCAGGAGGGCTTTGCAATTAAAATTCAGGGAAGTGGAGGAAGTGTGGATCTGAAATATAAACGGATGTTGAATGGAAATAATACATTGCCCTATGACTTGTGACAAACTTACACTAGTGCAGAGAGTCTGAGATGACAAATAAACTTATTCCCTTAATAAAAAGTAATAAAGCTGGCGCCCTCCCTCTCGCCCTCCCTCCTGTCCTGTTTCCCATAAACCTCTCCTTTCCTGGACTCCTCTGTCAGTGAAACAGGATCCAGAGAGACTGATACTTAGACCCTTACCCCTTGTTAAATGGATCACACCCCTCTCCCACACCTTCTTCAAACACACAACAGTTACATTTTCTAGATTCTTCTGATAAAGGAAGTTGAAGAGCTGCAATCTTCAGGATAAGATTAACTGGCCACACCTATAACAGCTCTTCTTTACACTAGCCACAGAAGAGGAGCACTGGAAGGTCCCTCAGATCAGGCCCAAAGGTCGCTCATCTAAGCTTCCACTTGAAAACAAAGAATGAGAGAAGCTTTAGAGAGCTAAGGACAAACCCCCTGATACCACAGTTCTGTCCCGCAGGAACCTACCATTGCTGGATAGAGCTTGTACAACCAATGTGTGTGTTCCACCCTTTCCACCCCAGCTTCTGTACTGTAAGAACTCTACATGCAAATAAATATATGGCCAACCAGAAGAAGAAAGCACTAAATCACAAGAGACAAAGAACGGTGCGACCATGAGAAAATCATTGAAAATTGAGAGATCATTTTTCAGTAGCATAAACAACATTTGGTTGCCTTCAAACAAAGCTAATGCATTACTGCCATTTTGTGTCTTCCCCCAGGCCCTCAGCCTTCAGGAGCCTCATACCGTGCATTTGTCCTAAAGTTCTGGTGATATCCTGAATGGAGAGTCTCAGTCGCTGCAGGGCTTGAAGCAATGAGTTCTGGCTGGACTGGAGGATGGCATTCACTGCCTGAACAAGTGCCTAAAGAGGAGATTCATTCACTCAATTCATTAATATTCAGTCCACGGAACTGGAGTGAGCAGCAAAGCTGTGGGAATCTAGAAAAAGGGGGTCCATCTGACTATTGAACTGTTAAGCATCTGACTCCTGGACTGTTAGGCAGGGCTCACCAGGAGACTTCCTAAACTAAATATGCTGTGAGATCTTCCTAAGAGCCACAATCTTTCTGAGCACCCTTCACATAGATCCCTAGTTAAGCCTTTCTTGATCTTTCCCATCAGCTGCTACTTCTTGTGCCTCTCAAGGCCATAACCTTATCAATTTTGTTCCTTCTTCTGGATTTATCTCATACTATTGATGGGGTCATGATAACAGTTCTCACTCCCAGGGTTACCCACCCACCTCCATTCCCACTTCCTCTTTAATTCCCATACATCACTCAGATTTTAACTTCAGCTGTCATTTCCCTTTGCCTGACCCTGCAAGTCTGGATTCGATTTTAGATGTCTTCTCATGAAAAACACTGCTTCTTCATTTTTTTTTCTTATTACCCTATACATCAGTCCATCTTCCTCCACTGGATGCTAAGCTTTGATGGAATCCAGAAAGTATCTGTCTTATTCCCCCAGCCATACATTACTCAGAACAAGGCATGTCCCTTAAATGAATGAATGGTTATTCCAAGTGTTTCAATAGTTGAGGAAAGGGAACTATCTCTGTGGGCTAGGGCTCAGACCTCTTTTTCTAGACATAAAGCAAGTAGGAGAAGGCCGATACTCATCTATATTTATTAGTTTTTTGCAGGGAAAGGGACTTGGTTGGAAGTAAAGTTCAGACTAATTTCTCATTTAGGACAAAAAAAAATGCCATGAAGAAAATACCTTAATCCCAGGTACTGCTGCTTTCTCCACCAAAACAGTCACCAGTATAAAGCCGCGTAGGCTTTCTTCTCCAGGAAATGAGACAATGATGTCCAAGTTCCTTGGGAAGGAAATGAACACATGTTTAGAGAGTGAGCAGGGCCCAAAGGCCAATTCAGAGCCAGACAAGTGCAAGAGCAAGTAGACTTGAAGAAAATCCTCTCATTTCCATAGAACAGCTCTGAGGAGGTGCATCCGCCTCCAGCCCCATTCCAGGAAGGAAAGAGAGCCGACCTATTCGAGACCACAGTCAAGGACCAGAAGACTCTCAAAGTCTAGCATGACTCCCAGTGGAACAGCTGAAACATACGTGGGCAGGCACTGCTGGTTCCCACAGGGCCAGTCTGCGGCCTGTCACACCGTCCCCATCGGGAGCTGGAGCAGACAGTCTTACAGCTGTACCAGACAGCACAGACAACAGCCAATTTCATTCTCCTGTTTAAGACAGGAAACTATGGCCCAAAAAAGTAAAATGGTTTCCCCAAAGTCATGCAACTGATTAGCCAGACAATCAGAGCAGATATATTTCATAACTCGGGCTAGTGCTCATCAGTGACTTTTTCCACCAAGTTCTGTATTACAGAAAAATGACAGCTGCAAGACTGTCATTTATGAATCATTTTTAAATAACCCGTTATCTAGATTAGAATATTCCAGATGTCAGTACAATCTATAAAACCTAAAACTTCTTGATCCATTCATCATGTGATAGACATTTAGGCTCTTTCCATGATTTGGCTAGAATATATATACACATACACACACACACACACACACACACACACACACACACACACACTGGAGTATTACATGGCAATGAGAAAGAATGAATATGGCCATTTGTAGCAAACTGGATGGACCTCGAGGGCATCATGCTAAGTGAAATAAGTCAGGTGGAGAAGAACAGTTACCATATGTTTGCACTCATAGGTCTAATAGGAGAATGAGGGTTGAATGGGAAGGGGGAGGGGGAGGGGAGGTGGTGGTGATGGAGGAGGGCACTGGGTGTTATATGGAAACCGATTTGACAATAAACTCTTTTAAAAAATAAATAAATAAAACCTAAAACTTCACTCCATTAATCACTTGTATCTCCAACATTTTAAGTATGACAAGAGAAAGAAAACAAACACAAAAGAAAAATAAGTCAGGAACTCCATTGTGTCAGTGGCGTTACACTTGTGTGGAAAGTGGCTTTCACCTTTCCACCCTCCATCTGCTGAGCTAGTTTTTCTATGGAATGCCTTCACTGAGCTGAGGTTTGGCGATGGGGGAGGCAATGTCAATTTTTGAGGCTAATTTTGCTCTCTAGGGAAAGAGGAGTCTGAGGATGTCTGGACCAAACCCGGCCCATCAACTCCAGTCCATGTAAAACAAGGTAATTCAAAGGGATTCTTCTGTAGCTATAGAAACCATTGCCTACAATTTTGGCCTTTCATACAAGCTAAGGTGAGACCAGAGATCTTTTTCAGGTCTCAGACTTCAAAGAATCGTAGAGGATTAGAGAATTTGTAAAGGTTTTTTTTCTTTCCTTTTCTTATATTGCACTTTACTTGTTTCATTATGAACAGACTTGAATATATAGTAAAAAAAAAAAAAAGTTAATCCCTTAATCCTTACAAAGCAGAGGTACCACTGTTAATTTTTGGACTTTTAGTTTTTGGCATATTTCCCTCTAGTCTTTTTTTTTTTTCAGGTATTTTTATTTAAAGTTTTTAATTAAAAATATTTTTTAACTTAGTGATTCATTAGTTACACATAGCACCCAGTGCTCATCATAACAAGTGCCCTCTTTAATACCCATCACCCATCTAGACCATCCCCCACCCTCTTCCCTCCATCAACTCTCAGTTTGTTTTTCTATTGTTAACAGTCTCTTATGTGGGGTGCCTGGATGGCTCTTTAAGTTAAGCGTTGGACTTCAGCTCAGGTCATGACCTCACAGTTGGTAAGTTTGAGCCCCACATTAGGCTCTGTGCTGACAGCTCAGATTCTGAAGCCTACTTCAGATTCTGTATCTCCCTCCCTCTCTCTCTCTGTCCCTCCCTCTATTTCTCTCTCTCTCAAAAATAAATAAGCACTAAAAATATTATAAAAAATAAAAAAAACGTCTCTTATATTTTGCTTCTCTCTCTCTCCATTTTTTCCTTTCCTTATGTTTTTCCTTTACTTATCTGTTTTTCTTCTTTAATTCCACATATGAGTGAAATCATATAATATTTGTCTTTCTCTGATTTATTTTTGTTAGTGTAATACTCTTTAGCTTCTTCCATGAATTTGGAAATGGCAATATTTCATTCTTATTTTTTAATGTTTATTTATTTTGAGAGAGAGAGAGTGCAACCAAGAGAGCGACAGAGAGAAAGAATCCCAGGCAGGCTCCATCCTCAGTGCAGAGCTCCATGTGGAGCTCCATTTCATGAATGTAAGATCACAACTGCGAAATCATGACCTGAGCATAAATTGAGTCTGATACTCAATTGGTTGAGCCACTCAGGCACCCCACAATTTCATTCTTTTTGATGGCAGAGTAATATCCCATTGTGTGTGTGTGTGTGTGTGTGTGTGTGTGTGTGTGTGAGATATCTTCTTTGTCCATTCATCACTCTGTGGAATTTTGGTCTCCATATTTTTGTTATTGTTGATAATGCTGTTATAAACATTGGGGGCACATGTACCCTTTGAATCTGTATTTTTTTTATCCTTTGGGTAAATACCTACTAGTGCAATTGCTGGATCATAGGGTAGTTCTATTTTTTACTTTTTGAGGACCCTCCATACTGTTTTCCACAGTGACTGCACCAATTTTCATTCCCACTAACACTGTTAGAGGGTTCCCATTACTCCACATCCTCACCAACATCCGTTGTTTCCTGTGTTGTTAATTTTAGCCATTCTGACAGGAGTGAGGCGTTGTCTCATTGTGGCTTTGATTTGTATTTCCCTAATGATGAGCGATGTTGATCATCTTTTCATGTGTCTGTTAGCCTTCTCTGTGGCTTCTTTGGAAAAATGTCAATTCATGTCTTCTGCCCATTTCATAATTGGATCAGTTGGGTTTATTTTTTAATGTTTGTTTATTTTTGAGACAGAGAGAGAGATGGAGCATGAGCAGGGGAGGGACAGAGAGAGACACACACACACACAGGATCCAAAGCAAGCTCCAGGCCCTGAGCTGTCATCACAGAGCTTGACATGGGTCTTGAACCCATGAGCTGTGAGATCATGACCAGAGCCGAATTCAGGCACTTAACTAACTGAGCCACACAGGCACCCCTGGATATTTTGTTTTTTTAGGTGTTGGGTTTGCTAAGTTCTTTATAGATTTTGGATGCTAACCTTTTGTCTGATATGTCATTTGCAAATATCTTCTCCCATTCCATAGACTGCCTTTCAGTTTTGTTGGTTGTTTCCTTCACTATGCAGAAGCTTTTTATCTAGGTGAAGTCCCAATGGTTCATCTTTGCTTTTGTTTCCCTTGACTCTAGTAACATGTCTAGTAAGAAGCTGGTCTAGGTCAGAAAGGTTTCTGCCTATGTTCTCCTATAGGATTTTGATGGTTTTTTGTCTCACAATAGGTCTTTCATCCATGGTGAATTTATTTTTGTGTATGGGGTAAGAAAGTGGTCCAGTTTCATTCTTCTGCATGTTGTCATCCAGTTTTCCCAAAACCATTTGTTGAAGAGGCTGTATTTTTTCCATTGGAGTTCCATATTCTTTCCTGCTTTGTCAAGGATGAGTTGACCATATACTTGAGGGTCCATTTCTGGGTTTCCTATTCTGTTCCATTGATCTATGTGTCTGTTTTTGTGCAAGTACCATATAGTTTTGAGGACTACAGCTTTGCATTAAAGCTTGAAGTCTGGAATGATGATGCCTCCAGTTTTGTTTTCCTTTTTCAGGATTACTTTGGCCATTCAGGGTCTTTTATGATTCCATACAAATTTTAGAATTATTTGTTCTAGCTCTGTGAAAAAATGCTGGTGGTGTTTCAATAGGGATTCCATTAATGTGTAGATTGCTTAGGTAGTCTAGACATTTTAACAATGTTTGTTTTTGCATTCCATGAGTATGGAATGTTTTTCCATTTCTTGTGTCTTTTTTCAGTTTCTTTAATAAATGTTCTATAGTTTTCAGAGTGCAGATCACTTACCTCTTTGGTTAGGTTTATTCCTAGGTTTTTAGTGCGATTACAAATGGGATAAATTCCTTCATTTCTTTTTCTGCTGCTTCATTATTGGCATATAGGAACACAACAGATTTCAGGGGCACCTTTGTAGCATAGTTGGTTGAGCTTCTGACTCTTGATATCAGCTTAGGTCATGATCTCGCAGCTGTGAGATTGAGCCCCACATTGGGCTCTGCACTGAGTGTGGAGCTTGCTCGGGATTGTCTCTCTCTCCTTCTCTCTCCACCCCTCCCCAATGTTCTCTCTTTCAAAATAAATTAAAAGTTTTTTTAAAAAGAAAAGAACTACAATGATTCCTGTACACTGACTTTATATCCTGAAACTTTGCCGAATTCATGTAGTAGTTCTAGCAATTTTTTGGTGGAGTCTTTTGGGTTTTCTACAAAGAATATCGTATCATCTGCAAATAGTGAAAGTTTGAGTTCTTCATTGCCCATTTGGATGATTGTTATTTCTTTTGTTGTCTGAGTGCTGAGGCTAAGACTTCTAGTACTAGGTACAATGGTGACAGTGGATATCCCTGTCTTTTTCAGGCATTTTTAGATAGTTTGTATACTATATACTAAATTTGGTATGCTTTCTTTCTTATTAATTTGTAAGCATTTAGTTAGTATGGATTCTAAAGTTAGTGAACGATTTCTTAGAACTTACCTGATTTCCAGGGGTCTAGTCAAATTTCAATATTGACAGCCACAAAAAGAAAAAGAAAATAAAAGGACAAATCAGTTTCTAAATTGGATGTGTGTCTTGAGATAACATAGACACAGCACGTACATTTGTGTCCAAATGCACATGCACACACACACACGCACACACACACACGCACACACATCCAAGCACACTTCGGATGCCACAGGTTGTGACTACACGACATGCCTGAAGAAGAGGATATTCCACCTCAAATGTGCTGCTTGGGCACACTGGTTATTTGAATTAATGTTATATAAGAAAGAGCTGGTACAAGAAGGACATCTGACTTCCTTTGTTTCCTTGAAAGCAGGAAATAAATCTGGCATGTGAAAGGTACCCGCTCTGTACCAGGAAAATAGAAAGTGTCCTTTCACCTGAGACAGGGAATTCAGGGCTGAGAAGCCTTTGTAAACACGCCTTCACTAGTTTGCTACCCAAATCCCAAACCCCTTTGTCTTGTCAATTCTTCCCAAAGGTATTGTTTTCTTATCTCAAAGGTACAAAATCTTCACTTGTCTGAGTCTCATATTTTATGGGTCCTCATGTGAACAAAATGAAATTCATTTTTCTTCTCTTCATCTGTCTTATGTCAATGTAATTATCAGACCAGCCAAAAAACCTAAAAGGAAAGAAAGGAAAAATTTTCCTTCTCTGCAAATCACTGTGTGACAAAGAGTAAGTTAAATCTCCCCTCACACAGGAGCCCCAGAATATCTAGCCTGTGGCCATCATGATAAGTTACCATATTCCTTTTATATATTTGTAATTGCCGCAAACCAACATGTCTGCTCTAACTATTGTACTCTTACGTTTAGCATCAGATCAAGGTTCACTTCCTCACCAAGCTGTTTCCTGATTTTTAAAGCCTGCGTTGATATAATTTCTTTGAAATGCTAGAGGGCTATTGCTTATGTCCCTCTTTGACATTTGTCTTGTTCTTTAACCATGTTGGTCCCCTTTTTCTTCCATGTCTTCCATTTCTTCACAGAATTTAGCCCTATGTTAGGCATATTAAAAGACTCCTAAGCTAGTCACCAAGAAAGATAACTATTGAGCCTCGGACTGTATCTGCATCTCTGGGATGCAGCCCTATGCACTCACTCACTAGGCAACAAGACCCTTGTTGTATTTTTGACTTAACCACTCTGGTCCAGACATTTTTTTTTCCCTTCAAACTTTCCTGCTTCTTTCTTTCTCTTTGAACCAGAAATCCAGCTCATTCAATATTCAATGCCTTAACCAGAATTATTGCTGCACATATATTTGTTATTTCTTTCTTTCAAAACTCAGAGTCAGATTCAGCAGCTTTTCATGAGAATATTGGTCACCAATTTTGTTACGAAAGGAGAACTGGTCAAAGATCACAATGAATAATGATGGAAAATGTATCCTTCCAGGCATCAGAGTTCCTTAGAGAAATGAGATGGCCTCCCTTCTTCCAAGAAGCACATAAATTAGTCCTAAAAGCTATATTGTTTAATTAAGGGCTTAATCATCTAGAACAGATTCCCATCATTTCCTCTGGCATTCTTGTGGTACCTACAAGCTAAGGAAGTTCTTCCTCACATCTAACCTAAATGTACCTCTAGTCATTTTATTAAGTTGCAAGAATACTATCTCTTGCATCTACAACCTACAATAAATTTGGTTGTGATAGTAAAGTTCAAAGAGAAATTTAACACTTCACCTTTTCCACCCATTCTGACTATTTATTATTTGTTAAAAACAAACACTATTTCTTTTTTAGACCAATATTTACCTACATTCCCAGCCCAACTTTATTTTTTAATTTTTAATGTTTTTTTTTTTTGAGAGACAGAGAGAGACAGCTCAAGCAGGGGAGGGTCAGAGACAGAGGGAGACACAGAATCCAAAGCAGGCTCCAGGCTCTGAGCTGTCAGCCCAGAGCCCGACGTGGGGCTTGAACCCATGAACCATGAGATCATGACCCGAGCTGAAGCTGGACGCTCAGCCAACTGAACCACCCAGGCGCCCCCCTCCCAGCCCAACTTTCAAAGGATTGATGCCAGCTAGGGAGAAGAGATAGCATTATTAATCAAACTCTCAATCCACCTTTCTAGCGCCCTACTCTTATTTCACCCATAATCATAATCATAATCATTTATAATCATTACATCATGATGACTTATTGAAGTCATTGGTCCTAATTCAACATAAATGGAAGGCATGCTATGGAATGGAAATTTGGTGAGAATGAATGAATGAAGCCTAATTATGCAGGACCTTGAAGGTCAAATTGAAAAATTCAGATTGGATGTGGAAGCAAGCAAGAAAAAGTAGCCTGCCCCAAAGTATCCAGAGTGGATTGAGAAGAAACTTCTGGGAAGTGTGATTTTGAACTTGAACACAAGTTCTTTGGAACCATAAAGAAGACAATAAATATGAACATCTCTAATTACAAATAGCTGAAAAAACCAGGGCCTTTCTGTAAGGAGAGGAAAAGGAACAGGACTGCCGCTCAGTTCATTTCAATCTGTCCACATCCAAAGCACTCACTCTCTGTCTTACCTTTCTGGATCCCTAGTGGTCCAGTTTGTCAGCACCAAATCTGCATGGACCAGGATAGGAGGGATCCCCAAGTTCTTCGAGACTTCAACAAAGGGAAGGGCAAGATTTCTTGGCAGAACCTTTTAAATATAAATCCAGGAAATTAGCATATTCTAGGAAGAAGACAGCAAGGGAAGTCATCATGATTGCCCTTTATTCCAGCAATCCTGTGGTAGAGAAATGACCTGGGCATAAAATTGGAATTATCTGAGTAATCCATATACACACACCTCACTCTCATATTTTTTTCCTCTATCATCCTAGTGGATATATTGTTTATGAGTACAATCTGAAATATATATGAAAATTACAAAGCTGGAACATATACATATAGATAGAGTATACAATAATCTCTGAAAACTGATTCTGCAAAGAAGGGCATCACCAAATGTTTAACCATAAACTGGGGACTGGGTTGATGAGCAGTGGGAAAAATATTTCTATCTCTTTATCTATCTACTTTACTATCAACAGAGATGTCTACATAAATATATATATATGTATATATGTATGTATTTGTGTGTATAAAACTACATATATACATGCATGTGTATGTATACACACATGTATGTGTGTGTTTGTGTGTCAGTCAGGACCAGGGATAGGGAAGACAGAACACTTCATCCTGTGTGGCACCAACTCTATCTATCACTTCATAAGTCAAACCCAATAACAACTTCAAGGTAGTAACCTCAAGACGGTCCCTATTCAACCTCAAGTTATCTGAGAAACACTCTGAAGAGATTTATTTGCCCACAAGTCCAGAAGAGCTACTCAGATCTGTTGGGGATGGGGGGGCGGGTGGAGAGAGGGTTCTGTCTGTGGACAAAGTTAAATGGATTTAGATTCAAAATAACATTCTTATGCTCCCTATCTCCCACTTGCATTTTTATTTTCCCCTGAAGATAGAAGTATCTATTAAAGAAGACTTTAATAGTCTTTGCTTTCCCTTAGGTTTTCAGAAAGACTTGGGACAGAGTTGTTTTTTAGGTAAGAAACCAAAAAAAACTTTAAAGAGTTTTAAAATTCAAACTTAAGTTTAGCTTTCCTGAGTCAGGGGATGAAGAGGGCAATGCACAAGTAAGGGGTCTATTTAGGTATAGTTAGAAGAGAAGATGCCAGGGCGCCTAGGTGGCTCAGTTGGTTAAGCGTCCAACTTCGGTTCAGGTCATGATCTTGAAGTTCGTGAGTTCAAGCCCTGAGTCAGGCTCTGTGTTGACTGTTCAGAGCCTGGAGCCTGCTTCGGATTCTGTGTCTCCCTCTCTCTCTCTGTCCCTCCCCCACTCACTCTCTGTCTCTCTCACTCAAAATAAAAATGAGAGGGATGGGGGATCCCTGGTATCCTGGAAGTACATAGACACCCATTGAACTGAAGCCTTCCTCCCCTGTCACCCTTCTCTATCCCTTCCCCGTATGTAGGGTTAAGGTTTGGAGAATGCAAGGGGGAAGGAGGCCTAGGGTGACACTTGTAGTGTGCCTAGATTTCAAACTTTTTATATCAGACATGCAGTTTTTTTTTAATGAAATGTACTGACACTTAAGAACTCTGAATTGAGTTTATACCTTCTTCTTCTCTTCTTTCCCTTTTGTCATTGGGAGTTTCCTCCTCTTCTTCTTCTTCTTTTTTTTTTAGGTCTTTATTTTTATTTTGAGTGAGAGAGACAGAGAGTGAGTGGGGGAGGGACAGAGAGAGAGGGAGACACAGAATCCGAAGCAGGCTCCAGGCTCTGAACAGTCAATACAGAGCCTGACTCAGGGCTTGAACTCACGAACTTCAAGAAAAGTTACTTGAAAAGAAAATAGGCAGGGTTAAGTAAATAAAATAGGCCAGGACTTCTCAGTGAACCATGGAGTACTGGAACAAAGGTAATTTGATTCCTGGAAAATGGACAATTAAACAAAATGAAAGAGAGTGGTGCTTTTGTACTGCAGTTAGTTGAACTCAGAGATTTCATGTCTCCAGGCTTAGGTTTTGCGTTATGTTTTGGGTTGTTTTTTTTTCTAATTTTTTAAAATGTTTTATTTATTTTTGAGACAGAGAGAAAGAGCATGAGCAGAGAGGGGCAGAGAGAGAGGGAGACACAGAATCTGAAGCAGGCTCCAGGCTCTGAGCTGTCAGCACAGAGCCCAACGCGGGGCTCGAACCCACGGACTGTGAGATCATGACCTGAGCCGAAGTTGGAGGCCCAACCGACTGAGCCACCCAGGCGCCCCATGCGTTGTTTTTTTTAAACATTTATTTATTTTTGAGATGGAGAGAGGCGGGGGTAAGGGGCAGACAGAGAGGGAGATAGAGGATCTGAAGCAGGTTCTGCCTGGGCAGCAGAGAGCCCGATGCGGGGCTTGAACTCACAAACCATGAAATCATGACCTGAGCTGAAACGAAGAGTCAGATGCTCAACTGACTGAGCCACCCAGGCACCCTCCAGGTTCAGGTTGAAACTATAAAAGATTAAGTAAAGATTCAGAAGAAATTTAAATGCATCATTAAGAGATCAATAATCAGAAAGAGCAGAGTATTAAAAAGTTAAAATTAATCTTGTTAAAGTCAATGAGTTTCACTTAGGGAAAGAAGGTTACATTAGTGAACCAGAAGGTCTAAGCATGGCCTTGCATTTAACACTAACTTGCTATCTGACTTTGGGTGAGGATTTTTATCTTCTCTGGTCCTCACTCAGGTGTCTGTAAAATGGGCGCAGTGGAGCTCTATTTATTTTATGGGATTTAGAAAATCAAGAGATAATATACGTGCAAAGGAATACAGAATGCTGCAAATGTAAGCTATCATTAAGCTTTTTGTTTGTTTTGCGTTTTTTTTATGAGATCTCAGTTCTTGCCTTCAAATGTAACTTGTTAAGCATTCTTGCCAGGGGGAAAAAAAGTTGTGAAAGCTAATGAATGGCTACAACTTCTAAAGAAAATTAGCTTCTTAGAGGAAAAAATCCTCTCATGTAAGTGGGCCATTTGTCCTTTAACTGACAGCCAAAGTAAAGAACAAGAAAGGACCTATTTTCCAGGAAAACAGTGTGGGGCCAAGCAGTGACTGTACTTCAGGAGCAGCAGGCTTGCCAGAGGACAGGACAGTCATCTATTTTGTCCCCTTACCTCTTTGGGATGTGTCTCTCCTTCCTGCCAGACATACCCCATGGTAATGAAGCTCAGAACCAAGTGGGCCAGGCGCTGTTCCCGGTAACTCTGGAGGAACTGGCAGGTCAGGAGGGGCATCTGCTCAAGAGAATAACCAGAGATTATTAGTTGCACGGTGAGGATGAACATAGGGGCTCTTCAATGTGAAGGGTTCTATATGCGTAAGGAGCAGGGTACATTTTAGTAAACAACTAAGAGCCTCAGTGCACACCCCATTTCCCCCATCTTAGTGCACTGCAGTATTGGAAGCATTTCAGGCAACCCTGCTCAGGAACTACCTACCCGTTCCATCCAAACTCCCACATTGTGGGCATGGTTGTGTCAGACTCTAGTCACCTTCACTGAACTGACAGAGTGTGTAGGGTGTTCTAGAATAATTAATTTCCAACGCTGAGATCATTTATTTCATGCAGTCTACCTTCCTTGGTAGCATTTAACCCTGATAACAAGCCTACGCTGTGGGTGTTGCTTTCTCTGTTTAATTCCGAAGTAAGAGGAGGAGCAGTGCAATTAGGAGTTTGACCAGTTCCCCAGGGGGAGTTAGCTGAGCGGGGCCAAAGAGCTCTGTAGTCCCTGTCTGAAGCCTTCCAGGGACCCTGGCTGGGTGTTTTCACCTCTCCATGCCCCTTTTCTCTCAAAATGTGTCACCGGGGAGTTTACAGATGGTGTCTTCATAAACCACACCCCGTACAGAAGTCAATTATTGACAACCTTGCCCCAACAAAACAGTTTCTCACTTTGCCTGGAGCAGCCTTGCCGGTCTTGGTTGACACCAACAATGAGCTCCAGCCTCCTGGCACATCCCCTCCTCACCTTGGCTTTTTCCCCCCTTCCTCCCATCTCTTCCCCATCTGTAGAGACAGTCTGATCCAGATCTTCCCAGGAGCCCTTTTCTGGGTCTTTAAGTGTCGCAAGAGGCTGAGGTGGACGTCTTGTGTATCCCTTTAAGCGCCAGGCTACCTGCTCAAACTCGCTGCCCCTGCAGCCCAGGCTCTTAGCCCCTCTCTCTGAAGCCTCTGCGACCGAATCCTTCTCCGATGTCCGCTAGGGGGCACCCTTTCCGTGTCTGTCCGCTCTGATTGACTCGCAAAAGTACTCTAGGCTCCTGTGCTTGCCTGTACGTGGGGAGCAAGTGACTGCTGACAAGTATCATTTCAACAAGAACCAGCCTGAGAATTATAACAGTAGTTACTTATTAAGCACTTGTTATAAGGTGTTTCCTAAAGTGTGTCCAAGGCACGATGCTAAAAACTTCCCACGCCTGATGTTCTGTCTTTCCCCAAATCCACAGGACACAATTGAGTCAGAGAGGTAGGCACAGGGTCACAGAGCCCGGAGGGACTGAGCCCAGGGGCAATTTCAGTTCTGCCGACAATTGCCCTGTTCTCCCAAGTCTACACTGCCTCACAGAAATATGGAAGCCACAAATGAACTTAAAAATTTCTAGCAAGGACAAAACAGTTCTATTTAAAGGCCCCTCCCTAGGTGAACTTATTGAGAAACCCCCGCAGGTGTCTGTGTTTGATCCTCATTCTTTTGTAGGTCGTGGTACCCTTCATTTTCAGAAAATAGACCACAACTACAAAACCTGTATCTTTCTCTAGCTGGGGACCACAACCACATCTTGGCAGAGCCTGGGACAGAGCATCCGGAGAAACTTGTCACCTCTTGTCTACCTGGCCAAGAGTGGATACCCTCCCCACAAGGCCCCACCATGGGCGTGGCTGCAAGCCCCTCACCACCTTAAAACCCTTTACCAGGCGCGGCCTAACACAAACCCGGCTGCCATTTCGCTTGATGCTGGCCCCTCTCCTCTCCTGGAAAATGAATAAACTCTGTCTTGCTAGTTCCTCTACTCTTTGTGCAATTCTTTGTTGCTGGTGCCACCAGTCACCCTAACAAGAGACATTTAAAAAATTAGTAAAAAGAAACATGAAATTTGTTTTAGTAACATCTTTTTTCTAGGCCAATATACATTATTAACACATAATCAGTATAAAAATGTGGAGATGATTCGCAGTCTCTTTTTAGGGTAAGTCTTCAAAGTCCAGTGAGTAGCTTCCATCTCAATTTGTCTTAACCACACTTCAAATGCTCAATAGCCAGAAGCCCCTATTGGCTATCCACAGTGCAGCCAAAGTAAAGGAATAAGGTTCAAGTGGAGAATGGGGCTCTTGGTTAGAGATTTCTTTGGAAATGTCCTGCACATTCCAGAGTCCCTGGGCTCCTCTTCCCAAGCAAACACACAATTTCTTTTAACACCAAAATGACTTAGAAAAAATTAACAGCAACAACAAATACCCTTTGTAATGGAAAATTTTCTTTATAAAAAAATCGAAATGGTTAGGGAGAGAGTGAGAGAAAAACTTAATGTTTTCCTCAGTTTAAAGTCATGAACTTGATTTCATATTTGTGTTTTATTGTGAGATGGAAAGTAAATACAAAAGTTGTAAAATATAATCCCATTACACTTAATTTTATTTTCCTGATTAATACAGATTGGCATCTTCCAATGTCACTTGGTCATTTATGTTTGCTATTTTGGTAAAATGTCTGTTCCTGTTTATAACACATTTTTTAAAATGTGGTTGTTGTCTTTCTGTTTGATTTCCAGGACATTGTATATATAGAATACAAGTCTTTTTCTCGGTTATAGAGGTGATAACATCTTTCAGTTTGTGGCTTGGCTTTTCATTTTCTTTATAGTCTATTCTGATGAAAAGAGGTTCTGTTTTAAGGAAATTCAGTCTATCATAAAAATATCCCAACCTTAGTTGTTAGGAAATCTTCCTTAGTCCAAGCACATATTCTCTTAAATTCTCTTCTAAAACATTTAATTTTTGTCTTTTACATTTAAATTTTTCATCCATCTGGAATGAATTTATTTTTGTTTATGATACAAGGAGCCAATCCAATCAGTGTGTTCTTTTGCTCTGGGGTGCCATAATCAGTCATCCAAGCACCATTATGTTCCCTTCTGATCTATCATCGCCTCTGTGATATCTGAAGATCTCACATATGTGCGGGTCTGTATGTAAGTTCTATACTAACGTTTTTGGTCCTCTTTGTTACTGCTGCCCTATATCATCCAGCCTCAATTTTTGTAGTTTTATAATATGTCATGATGACTGATAAGGCAAATTTTCTCACCTTATTGTTAAATATACATGTATTGATTCATTTACTTTCTAACATGGCATAAGAAAACAACATTATTTTACATTTATAACTTCCAAATTTTTTTAAACTTCTTGTTAAAAATAAATATGGAATTTTCGCTCCTTCATTATGTTAACACACTTTGGCCACAAGACTACATTCATACACACACATGTGTGCACACATTATTTTAGAAATTCCTTCTTATTTCACATCCACATTAGCAGTGCTTATAAAGATTAACCATACAAAACAACAGTTGAGCATACATTTCATTAATTTAATTCTTTGGCAATGGTTCTCAAATAATCAGTTTTGTGTCTCCTGAGTACTTTCTTTTCCCCCAAATTTTTATTTAAATTCTAATTAGTTAGGATACAGTGCAATAGTGTTTTTAGTGTAGAATTCGGTGATTCATCACTTAAATACAACACATGGTGTTCATCATAATAAATGCCTTCCTTAATACCTATCACCCATCTAGCCCATCTCCCACCCACCTCCCTCCATCAACCCTGTTTCTTTTGTAGCTTTAAGAGTCACTTATGGTGAGTTCCCCCTTTTTTTTTCTTTTTCTTTTTTTCATCTTCCCATATGTTCATTTCTTTTGTTCCTTAAATTCCACATATGAGTGAAATCTTATGGTCAGGCTGACACATTTTGCTCAGCATAATATACTCTAGTTCCATCCATGTCATTGTCAATGGCAAGATTTTCCTTTTTGATGGCTAATATTCATAGATAAGAATCAATGAGTAATATTCATAGTACATATAAATATTCACTACATGCATTCATGAATATTTACTATATACGTATACCACATCTTCTTTACCCATTTGTCACTCTATGAACATTTGGGCTCTCTCCATAGTTTCCCTATTTACTGTTGATAATGCTGCCATATGCACCCCTTTGGATCTGTATTTTTGTATCCTTTGGGTAAATAGTTAGTAGTGCAATTTCTGGATTGTAGGCTAGTTCTATTTTTAACTTTTTGTGGAACCTCCATACTGTTCTCCAGAGTGTCTGCACAATTTTGCATTTCACTAACAGTGTAAGAGAGTTCCTCTTTCTCCTCATCCTAGTCAACATCTGTTATTTCTTATGTTAATTTTAGTCATTCTGACAGGTGTGAGGTCCTATCTTATGGTGGTTTTGATTTGTATTTCCCTGATGATGAGTGGTGTTGAGCATCTTATCATGTGTCTGTTCGCCATCTGGATGTCTTCTCTGGAGAAGTCTCTTTTCATGTCTTTTGCCCACCTCTTTACTGGATTATTTGTCTTTTGGGGTGTTGACTTTGGTAAGAGTGGGAAGTTCATGCCTGCCACTCTTCAGGAAGCCCTCACAGAATCACATATAATCACCCCTTCTGTGTCCCTGGATCCCATCAGATCCCTGCCTTCACCTTGTCTACATCAGACCTGTCCACCTGCCAAGCAGTACAGCACCCCTGCGTTTCATCTCAGGCCTGGCTGTATTTCAAAACCCCACATTGCCGAGACCCTTGTGGCATGGACGTGCACTCATCGTAGGGGGAAGGTCTAGCTGCCCTGTGGCTGGTGCTGGCTTGTCCCAGAAAACACCCACGCCCCCAGGCTGTGGTTTATAGTTTATGGTAAATCTCAACACACAACCAGCACCAGGATTTGCTGCCCTCCACCAATGTCTTTGTTCCTATACTGGTGAAAGGGGTAGGTCAATGGTGCCCACAGGGTCTTCGGCTCACAGAGAGGCCATATCACCTCTACGGAATGCACTCCAAGCAGGTTATCCACTTCTCGCTGTTCACTGTGCTGCCTGCTCTGGGTCCTCAGCCCTGCTTCCCCACTGGAGGGCTGCAAGGCATGATCCTGGCTATGGCACTGACCTCTGAAACCTCAGACTCTGTACTCTGCGGTTTATAAAACCTGGCATTATTGAAGCGCTCTCCTTTTTCTCAATCAATGCTTTTAGAGAACACTTTCCCTGTGCATGTTTTCATGCATTTTTTCCCCATTCTTTCTCTCTTTTGTTTTCTCTCACTACTCTTTTGGGGATAAAGTCTTCCCCTCTGCAGCACCTGGGACTTTTTCCCCCCACAAATCAACTCTGCATTTCCTACCTTCCGTGGATCATTTTTTCTGTTTGTCGAGGTGCAGCTTTGTTTTTAAGACTTCTGATTGGTTTCTTGGGTATTAAGAATTATTTGATATTTGTCTAGCTGTGTTTTGGGAGGATGCAAGGTTAGGGTTACCCTACTTCTCCACCGCCTTAACCCACCCTCCTTTTGAGTCCTTTATTCTGATTTATTTTTGTGGAGCTGTAATAATTCCTGAGCCTTTGAGACAAGTGCATCAATGGTATATTTTTTTCTTGATTTGATTGATAACTTACTTTTTTTAGTTCTCACAGATGATTAATAAAATCTGAGTTCTAAATATTTTAAATGTTATTAATATTCATACATTATCTTTAAAAAGTATCTGTATAAACAGATATTTATTTTATACTGTTGGTTATAATCCAATGTTGCTTTACTTTTTTGCTTGCTCAAATTTTTTCATATTGGCAACTGGGAGCTCTTTCAAGTTGGCTTCTGTATCACATTTGACAGTCCCCAACTTTTCATTTTTGTTTGTTAGCATTCCTTTGCTTTCTGGCAGTACAAGGTGTTTAGGTTCATCTTGTATTTGCCTTGTCCAAGTTTATAGTCAGGTATTTCCCCAAGGAGCCCTAGTTCCTTTGTTGGAGAAGGGCATTTATCCTGAATCTGGGTTTACCCTTAGCTACAAAGGTGCCACTGCTTCTAGACCCTCATAACGGACAAAGATAGGAAATGTGTGTGTACATGTGTGTGTATGTGTGTGTATGTATTATATATTCATGTATACATATAATATTTATTTATTCACATATGTTTAACTATTTATCCATATATATGATGCTAAACATGAGTTTATTCCATCTTCAACTCTAATCCAGTGCCACAGGTTGATTTCTAATTTAACTTTCATCACTGAGAATGAAATATCATCCACCATCCATATATTTATCTGTAAAACCTGGTATACATACAAAGCAGCTTCAAAATTGTACAATTGTTCCCCACGAAAGACAAAATTTCCAGCTATAGTGATATGTATGTACAGCTCCTCTTCAGTTCAGCTATATAGACCCAGCCACAGCAGCATTTCCCACAGTGGCTTAACTCAGCTCCTCCTCTCCCCCAGCCCCCCAAGAAGTCAGACACTTGGAGTACAATTACATTTGTTTGTCATGGCCCATGTTCCATCCAAAAGTCCCCCCGAATTCTGGTCAACTGCTGTTTTTAAGTTTGCATACAATTCACTCCTTATGATATACAATTCCGTGGTTTTTGCAAACACCTGAGTACCACACAAAACAGAACAGATATATCATCCTGGTTCTTGGACCTTCAGACTCAGATGAGGACATACGGTTGTGTTCCTCGGTTCTCAGCTTTCCTGGGCCCCTAACTTGCAGGTTGCAGACTCCATAGTCTTGTGGGCTTATCCCTCCCGATAAACCTTTTTCTTTATGTCTCTCTATGTCTTTTTGATTCCGTTTCTCTGGAGAACCCTGACTAATTCACCTCTCAAAAGTCCCATCCTCTAATACTATCACATTGGAAATTTGGACTGCAACATATATGTTTGGAGGAAATACAAATATTCAGACCAAATACCCAGTTCAACCATCTCTTGAGAGACACACTTATTTCCAGTTTGAGGAACTATGAATAAAGTTGCTATAAATGTCCACAGACAAGCTTTTCCATAACTTTTTATTTTACTTGGGTAAATACTTAAGAATGTGATTTCTGGGTCATATGGATAGTTTATATTCAACTGTATAAGAATTTGCCAAACTGTCTTCCAAAGTAGCTGTACCATTTTTTGCATTCCCACCAGCAAAATGAGTACTAGTGTCTCTTTCGGTACACATCTTTACCAGCCCTGATAGTATCAAATTTTCTTTTTTAATTTTAGCTCTTCAAAGAGTTATTAAATTGTCTCTTAATACTTATTATTATAAATAGTCCCATGTTACTCTGTAAGTAACCTAGTTGTATTTATTGTTTTATTGATTAAACCTTGCAAAATTTCCTTCTTATTCTAGAAAGTTTGAAATTGCACCAGGATATCTGTATATGTCCCTCCCAAATCCCATTGTGTTCTGATAAAAAACTCAAATCTTTCATAAAATCTGAAAATTTTTGTTCTTGCATTCTTGAAGCTTTGCTTTTCCTACACCACTCTGCTTTGCGGAATGTCTAATTTTGTAGAATTTGGATCATCCATTTCTTCTTTTCATATACTTTATTTTTCTGATAGTTGGGATTTCCTTAATTTTTGCTTTACACGTTACAAAAAGTCTATTTTTCTATAATCTATGTTTCTCTGATTTATTTGAGTTTACATTGAGTTTTTTGTTTGTTTTTTTTTTTATTTCTTTGCTCCCCAATGGTTCCTTTTTACATACAACTTAACTTGTTTTTAAAACTTTTTTTTAATGTTTTATTTATTTTGATACAAAGAGAGACAGAGCATGAGAGGGGGAGGGGCAGAGAGAGAAGGAAACACAGAACCGGAAGCAGGCTCCAGGCTCTGAGCTAGCTGTCAGCACAGAGCCTGATGCGGGGCTTGAACCCACAAACGTGAGATCTGACCTGAGCCGAAGCCGGAGGCTTAACCGACTGAGCCACCCAGGCGCCCCTAACTTCTTTTTATAAAGTAAATACACTGGACACATTAATTAGAATTTTAAAAACATTGATTCCATGATTAGTTCTGAATATCCAGACCCTTCTTACTGCTTTTTGACTTATCCCTTCTCTTCATATTGCATGGTAAGTTGATGTTATCTATTCATATTCAGGAATTGTGGTCAATTTTATCAGAAGTAGTAGCTAATATAGCTTCCCTTATCATGTTCCCAGAATTCTACTGAGTTTTGTGCAGCTTCCTGTGAGCAAGTATGTTGCCTGTAGTGCTGTGTGGCAATAGAGTGGAGAGAGGGGACTCTTTCTTGAAGAAGATGGATGCATCAAAACCAATAAGCAACTTTGCTTGTTTTGTACCGAAATAGAGATAGGTATAGGGGCTTTCTAAGAGCAAGGTGGTGGGCCTAGAGGTAGTTTAAGGTCAAAACTTTAAATTCAATTATTGTATTGCCTACACAAAGTAAAGAACTCAAGAGAACATGTTTTAGTATGTAGCTCCATGTGTGGTCCTGGAAACCATAATGATTACTTTTCATGACTGATTCTCAATTGATTCAGTATCAGCCTGTGCTGGTGAAGTCCTTTTTTAAGATTTTCTTTTAATTTAAAAGTAATCTATACTCCCTGTGTGCGGCTCAAACCTACAACCCCAAGATCAAGAGTTGCATGCTTTACGAACTACACAACCAAGAGGCCCAGTGAAGTCTTAAAAGTGGTTTTATGTAGTTAGATGTTTTTTAAATAATTAGAAATGTAGAGACTGGTCAAGAGTGTTGCAAGAGTTTCCTAGGGCCACCTCAATGAACACAAACTCAGATGTGGGAAGCTGCCAGAAGAACAAAGATCATCTGCCTGCAGGTAGGGCAGGACCCCTCTGGTGCTGGGCTGAAGCTACAGTTTTGGTTCCTCCCCCACCCTAACTCATTATAATCACTTGACCCTGTTTCCTAGCAACCGACCTAGGTCAGCTGCCTTGCTTTCAGCCTTCTACCCTTTATAAGATGTTTGTGTTCTCTCAATAAATGAGGCTTGATCAGAGACTTTGTCTTGCCTCCATTCTCTGTGCTCCCTGCCCTACCCCATTCTCACTCCCTCCCTCAGGAACCTGCATTGACCGACCTGCCAGGGCACTCAGAAGCTTAAAACTATAAAACTCACAATTCTGGACAATAGAAATCTCAAATTAAGGTGTTTGTAAGGTTGGTTCTCTCTGGAATTTCTGAGGGATGATCTGTTCCATGTTCCCCTCTCAGCTTCTGGTGATTACCAGCAATTATTGACACTTTGGCTTATAGATGCATCATTTCTATCTCTGACTCTATTGTCACATGGTGTCCTTCCCCTGGTGTCTGTGTGTCTGTGGCCACATTTCATTCTTCTTATAAAGACAACTGTCAAATTGGATTAGAGTGTACCCTATGACATCATTTACCTTGAGTATATCTGCAAAGACCCTATTTCCAAATCAGGTTACAGTCACAGATTCCAAATGGTAACTTTTTCTGGTGAAACACTCTTCAACCCAGAAAAGTGTCAGGGATTATTTTCACTGCTGTAATAAGCTGATTCCTCATCTCCCAAGTATTCAGTGGCCAGAAGTTAGCTGGACACTCCTGGCCTTTTCTCACTGATATTTAACATATGAAGAGAACAACTCAATGAGTCCTTCATTTCACTCATGACAGTTTAATCAAATAGAGCCTGGGGAATGCCTAGTGCAGAGAATTATGTAGTTCACAAATTGAACTTTAAAATGGCCTTCTACAGATTACCCCAGGCTCCACCTTGCTTCAATGCCAAGTCACTCCGACATGGGAGAGGGAGACTACAGCAGCTCCATTTGCTTTGGTTGAATGCTTGGCATGTGTACCATGGACTCTGATATAATTTGTTTCATATGATACATTTTTTAAAAAGTTTTATTCCATCTTTGGTAGTTTCTCTTGTTTTCCTGCATTTACAGATATTTTCTTATTTTTCTTCTTCTTTTTGTATTTCTTTGTCATAGTGGTAAGACTTTATGCAGCAGGAAAATTAATTCTTAGGTTTAATTTGCCATCTTCATAAATGTTGAAGACAGACTCTTGCATCTCTTACAGGATTTACAATCTTATGCCTGAACTTAGACATCTAGGAAGTATATTTAAATGCATTAGTATTAATAGATACTAAATATGTTTAAGTCAGTGATGGGGACTTTGGGAGAATGAAAAACCTTTCTTGTATCTCTGAAACCATATGGTATTCCAAATAGGTGTGATTAAAGCTGACGGAGAGAAGAGTAGATGGAAATATAAATATATATTGGGCATTGCGAAAAAGCAAGAATACAGAGGGTTGTTTCAAAGCTGTGTAGTTCCCACAAAATTTGATGAGACTAGAATTAGTCTATTTTTATAAACAAGGAAGCAGACTTACATGGCTGAAGCATCTGTTTACAAGTTAGATAGCTACTAAGTGATAAAAGCCAACTTTCAAACTCAGGTGTTTGCAAATCAAAGTCTACATTGTACTTGTTACATCTTCTTATTTTTACTGTGGGGTAACATCAGTACTCTACGACCAAAAAGTTTCACTGTTTCTTATTCACTTTTGGGAAATATTGCTCCTCTTACCAATTATTTCTGCAGACCTACCAACCCTGACTTTAAAACTCAGAAATTCTCTTTATTCAAATATTCTATAAGACCTGGATGGTAAAATTAAGGCAGAGGATCCCTGACCATGTGACATGCAATGAGGACACTGAGAATTTCTATACTCATCCTTCTCCAGCTAGACAGTATCCATCAGCTTGCCTACAATTCCCAACCAGACTGCCTTCCTTTTTAAAGAAAATATTTGTTGAGGGCTTAATATGTGTCAGAAATTGTTTTGTGCAGACTCTGGAAATTTTAGGGAAATACATGTGTCATATGAAGAAGTAGTCATTTCACTCTTTAGGTAATCTCAATGGCAACATTTGGCGTCCCTGGGTCCTTTGACCCACTTTCACAGTGCTGAGAAAAAAGACTAGTATGGTGATGAAAATAAGGTGAGAAGAACTTAAAGAGAAGAGTTAAAAACAAAAGATATACCTTGTTCACTTGAGCTTGAAGCTGGTGACTTTCAATCAAGCGAGGGAGTTTGTTAGCAATTTCCATCCAAGGCCTATAATGATCTGGAAGTTCTTTCTGCATTCAAAATAGAAACATTTCAGTATTTTCGACCCTTTGAAGCAGAATCAGGGTAGTAACTACTTTCAGATTTCAGTATTAAAGTAGAATTCAGGTCAGTTCAGTTGAACAAATATTGAGAATTCACTACATGCTGGGAGTTGTGCTGAGCACTGCAAAAATACAGATGGTGGAAATACAATCCTTGGGATTAAGGTCTAGTAAACAGGAAAAAATGTAGTCAGATATATCCCAATGCAGTGTAATATGTTCAGTTACTGATGTGTATATAAGATTAATAACTTGTAAAGAAGACGAAGTTGCTAATTTTGGCAGTGGTTGTGGGATATTAAAGGGAAGTATTTATAGAAATATGAGAATTGTGGCCAGTATTAGAGTCTGAAAGTGACTTTGGTACATGACAATTTGAAAATTAAAGACAGTAAAAGAGAAGAGATAGTGGATAAATAGAAATAGCTCCTTGGAACTACAGATGATTCAGTGTTACTGGAATATAAAGCTCAAGAGAAAAGATGATGCAGATGAGACTAGAAAATCATATCATGTGTGCTTTTGTTAAGTACATAAGAATTTTCTTTTTATGTTGCAGGTGGCATGACTTGATTTGAATTTTAGACAGATAATTTTGTTTATAAGATTTGAAGATATAAAGTCAGACTAGGAAGACCAAATTTAGTTAATTACCATGAATTTAGAAAAGAAAAGGCAAGCATTCAAAAAATATTTGAAAAGTAAAATTAAAATGATGAAATGATCAAATTTAGAGGTGGAGGCTAAAGACATGATGACTTCTAGTCCAATAGCATTGCCTGTGTTGGACCCATGGTTTAGCCAAGTAGGACATAGGCTGAATATCAGCAATCCTAACTCCATCCCAGGACATGGCACACTGCACCTATTACTGTAAGTAAACTTGTATTGGAATACGGCCACATGCATGTCTTTACATGTTGTCTACAGTACTTTCACAATACAGCAGCAGAGTTGGATAGTTGCAACAGAAAAAAAGATATGGTATGCAAAACCCAAAGTATTTACTATTTGGCCATTTTCAGAGAAAGTTTGCCACCTCCTGATCTATCCTTATGGTCTAGTCTAGGCCTCCTCTTTCAATGTATAAACTGCACAACTGAATGTTGTGTTTCTGGGTTTAAAAGGAGAGGTTAAAAGGATGATTGTCATGTTTATGAAATAGGTAACTGAATATATTAATGGGAACACAAATTGAAACAAAAACGCAAAGAGATGTCAAGGTAAGTGTTTAAAAATAGTGAATTTATTTTTTTATATATACAGCATGATATGTCTGTGGAATGTGAAGACATGACCACATTTTGGGCAGGTGCATTTACAGTTTGAAGGTCAGGGAAAATTTATTGGAATTACATAGTTGGGAGGCATAACTACAGTAAAAACCTTGCATGTACTTCAAACCACAAGAGTATATAAATAAAGTCCTTTGGGAGAAGTCACAAAGTGAAAGGAGAAGAATGAGATCAGCATACTGGGGAATTTTGAGAAGGCAAGTCGAAGAATGAATCCAGCAATACAGATCAACAAGATGTTCAGTGATTCAGAGGGGGTCACCCTACAGAAATCAAGACATTAGATTTCAGATAAGACCCCTATATTGGGCTCTGTGCTGACAGCTCAGAGCTTAGAGCCTGCTTTGGATTCTGTGTCTCCCTCCCTCTCTGCCCCTCTACTGCTCACTTCTGTCAGTCTCTCTCTCTCTGCCAAAAATAAATATACATCACAAATTAAAAAAAAAGAAGGGCATCATCAGAAGTTCAAACATATCATTGGAAAGTTAAAGAAAGACCAAGAAGAAAGGCCAAGATGGTGGAGTAGTATGGAAGGATTTTTGCCCCTCCAGTCCCTGAAATACAGCTAGATCAACACCAAACCATCTTGCACACCTAGAACTTGCACAACTTGTAGCAAAGACCTTGGCAGGTACAGTGTGGAAAGATGAACTTGGGGAGCGACAAGCTGCAGAGGGTAGGGAATGTTTTTGCTTGTGGAGACAGGATGGAAGCAGGGAGGAGAGTAAGTAAAAGCACCACCCCTCCCCAAAAGCAACTGGAGAGAAAGAGGAAGAGTGGAAATAGCCACAAGGGACTGAACAAAAAGGGAAAAAGGAGAAATGAGAGGGTTTAAATTCCATTAAGAGGAATGTAGGCCCTCAGAAGTGAGGGATTTGGAAACACAGCCCCATATGAGATAAAATTTGAGGAAAAGGTGCACCCTGGCAGGTTGAGGACAGCATAGAAGCGGGAAGTGGACTGAAGCAGGAAAAAAAGGAGGAGTGCTTGATTGCCTGGCAGAGAGAGCACAGAGTTCTGAAACTAGAGACTGGGTAGGTGGGTGATGCCATTTTCTCCCCTCCTGCATATGCACATATACACCTACACATGCCACAACGATCCACCCCAGTAAACTAAGGAGGACCATCTAAAGGAGAATGGAATCTTCACACCAAACCCTGCCAAACTGGCCAATTAAAAGGTTGAGGAATACCTCAAGTCTCTTTGCCTGCTTAATTTACAGACTATAAAGTGCTTCATAGTTTGACTTCTAGGGGAAACTGGATGTAATTTCAGTCATATTTCATGCTATTCGCTGGCCCATCAATTTAATTTTTTTCTTTTTTCTTATTTTTTAAATGTTTTGTTTATTCTTGATACAGAGAGAGACAGAGCATGAGAGGGGGAGGGGAAGAGAGAGAAGGAGACACAGAACTGAAAGCAGGCTCCAGGCTCTGAGCTAGCTGTCTGCACAGAGTCTGACGCGGGGCTCGAACCCACGAATATGAGATCTGACTTGAGCCAAAGCCGGAGTCTTAACCGACTGAGCCACCCAGGCGCCCCATTTTTTTCTTATCCTTAAATAAGAATAAGAAAGAGGAAAAAATATTTTTATTTTCCATTTCTACAAAAAAGATTTTTCTTTAATTTTTCTACCATATTTTTTATTTTTTTTAATTTTTAAAATTCTACTTTACTTTCATCATTTCATTTTATTCTATTTTTTGTGTTCATTTTTTAAATTTTCAAACAATTTCCTTTTTTTCTTTTCTTTCCCTTTTTTCTCTATTCTATCAAGCTTCTTTTAACAACCAGACCAAAACATACCTAGGATCTAGCATCCTTTATCTGATTTTTCTGTGTTGTTTTAATTTTTTAATTTTAATTTTTAAATTTTATTCCTTTTCTTCCTTAAAAATGATGAAATAAAGGAATTCACCCCAAAAGAAAGAAAAAGAAGAAATGACAGACGTAATCAACATAGATAGAAGCAAGATGTCTGAACTAGAATAAAATCATGATAATAAAAATACTAGCTGGAGTAGAAGAAACCACAGAATCCCTTTCTGCAGAGATAAAAGAAGTAAAATCTAGTGAGGATGAAATTACAAATGCTATAATTAAGATGCAATCTCAAATGGTACCACAGCAGCAAGGATGGATGAAGCAGAGCAGCAAATAAGCAATAGAGAAGACAAATTATGTAGAATAAGAAGCATAATAAAAGAGGGAGACTAAGGCAAAAAAAAACCCCCACTATATAAGAATTAAAGATTCATTAAAAAGGAATAGTATCAGAATCATAGGGATCCCAGAAGATTAAGAGGGAGAGAAAGAGGTAGAAGGTGTATGTGAGCAAATCCTAGTAGAAAACTTTCTTAACTTAGGGAAAGACACAGACATCAAAATCCAGGAAGCACAGAGAACTCCTGTTAGATTCAACAAGGACCAACCATCAACAAGGGATATGATAGTCAAATTCACAAAATACTCAGGCAAACAAAGAATCATGAAAGCAGCAAGATCAGATTTGCAGCAAATCTATCCATGGAAACTTGGCAGTCCAGAAAGGAGTGGCAAGATATAATCAATGTGCTGAGTCAGAAAAATATACAGCCAAGAATTCTTTATCCAGCAAGGCTGTCATTCAAAATAGAAGAAGAGATAAAAAGTTTCTCAGACAAACAAAAATTAAAGGAGTTCATGATGACTAAGCCAGAGCTGCAAGAAATTTTAATGGGGGTTTCTCTAAGGGGAGAAAAGATGAAGAAAAAAAAGACCAAAAGCAACAAAGACTAGAATGGATCAGAGCACAACACAAGAAACTCCAAGCCTATAGGCAACATAATAGCAACAAATTCATATCTTTCAGTACTCACTCCAAAGGTCAATGGACTAAATGTTCCAATCAAAAGACATAGGGTAACAGAATGGATAAGAAAACAAGATCCATTTACGTGCTTTTTACAAAAGACCCATTTTAGACCCAAAAACATCTTCAGCTTGAAAATCAGGGGATGGAGAACCATCTATCATGCTAATTGTCACCAAAAGAAAGCTGAGGAACCATACTTAGATATCAGATGATCTAGACTGTAAAATAAAGACTGTAAAAAGAGATGAAGAAGGGCATTATATCATAATTAAGGGGTCTATCCACCAAGCAGATCTAACAATTGTAAACGTTTATGGTCTAAATGTGAAAGCACAGGAATTTTTAAATCAATTAACCACAAACATACAGAAACTCATAGATAATAACACCATAATAGTAGAGGACTTCAACACCCCACTGACAGCAATGGGCAGACCATCTAAACAGAAAAGCAACAAGAACACAATGACATTCAATGACACACTGGACCAGATGGAATTAACAGATACATTCAGAATATTTCATCTTAAAGCAGCAAATACACATTCCTCTTGAGTGCACATGAAACATTCTTCAGAATAGATCACATACTGAGACACAAATCAGCTCTCAACAAGTACAAAGAGATCAAGATCATACTGTGCATATTTTCAGACCAGAATACAATGAAACTTGAAATCAACCACAAGAAAAAATGTGAAAAGATAACAAGTACTTGGAGACTAAAAAACATCCTACTGAAGAATGAGTGGGTTAACCAGGAAGTTAAAGAGGAAATTAAAAAGTACATGTAAGCCAATAAAAATGATAACACCACAGCCCAAAACCTCTGAGACACAGCCAACATGGTCATAAGAGGGAAGTATATAGCAATCCAGACCTCCCTACAGACAGAAGAAAGGTTTCAAATACACAACCTAACTTTACACCTTAAAGAGCTGGAAAAAGAACAGCAAATAAAAGCCCAAACCAGCAGAAGACAGGAAATAATAAAGAATAGAGGAAAACTCAATGCTATTGAAATAAAAAAACAAACAAAAACAAACAAACAGTAGAACAGATAAATGAAACCAGGAGCTGGTTCTTGGAAAGAATTAACAAAATTGATAAACCCCTAGCCAGTTGGATGCAAAAGAAACAAGGAAAGGACCCAAATAAATAAAATCAAGAATGAAAGAGGAGAGATCACAACCAACACAGAAGAAATACAAACTATAATAAGAGCAATTATGAGCAATTATATGCCAGCAAAGTGGGCAATGTGGAAGAAATGGACAAACTCCTAGAGACATCTAAACTACCATAAGTGAAATAAGAAGAAATAGAAAATTTGAACAGATCCATAACCAGTAACTAAATTGAATTAATAATAAAACATCTCCCAAAAAGCATAAGTTGAGGGATGATGGCTTTTCAGGGGAATTCGACCAAATCTTTAAAGAAGAGTTAGCACCTATTCTTTTGAAGCTGTTCCAAAAAATAGAAATGGAAGGAAATTTTCCAAACTCATTCTATGAAGCCAGCATTACCTTGATTCCAAAACCAGACAAAGACCCCATTAAAATGGAGACTATAGACCAGTTTTCCTGATGAACATTAATGCAAAAATCCTCACCAAGATATTAGCCAACTGGATCCAACAATAGATTAAAAGAATTATTCACCATGAACAAGTGGGATTTATACCTAAGATGCAAGGCTGGTTCAATATCCACAAAACAATCAGTGTGATACATCACATCACATCAATAAAGAAAAGGACAAGAACCACATGATCCTCTCAATTGATGTAGAGAAAGCATTTGACAAAATACAGCATACTTTCTTGACAAAAACCCACAGTTTTTGTAGAGATAGAAGGGTCATACTTTAAGATCATAAAAACCATATATGAAAGACTCACCACTAATATCATCTTCAATGGGGAGAAACTGAGAGCTTTCCTACTAAAGTCAGGAACAAGACAGGATGTCCACTCTTACCACTGCTATTCAAAATAGTATTGGAAAACTTAGCCTCAGGAATCAGACAACACAAAGAAATAAAAAGCATCCAAATTGGCCAGAAGGAGGTAAAACTTTCACTCTTCACAGATGACATAATACTGTATATGGAAAATCCAAAAGATTACACACACACACACACACACACACACACACACACACACACCCCACCTACTAGAATTGATCCATGAATTCAGCAGAGTTGCAGGATATAAATCATTACACAGAAATCAGTTGCGCTCTTGTACAACAGTAATGAACCAACAGAAAGAGAAATCAAGGAATCAATCCCATTTATAACTGCACCAAAAACCATAAAATATTTAAGAGTAAACCTGACCAAAGATGTGAAAAATCTATACACTGAAATCTATAGAAAGAAATTGAAGAAGACACACACACACACACACACAGCATTCCATGCTTCTGGATTGGAAGAACAAATATTGTTAAAATGTTGATATTACCCAAGAAATATACATATTCAATGCAATCCCTACCAAAATAACATCAGTATTCTTCACAGAGCTAGAACAAAGAATCTTAAAATTGTATGGAACCACAAAAGAAACTGAATAGCCAAAGCAATCCTGATAAAACCCAAACTGGAAGCATCACAATTCTGGAATTCAAGCTGTATTACAAAGCTATAATCATCAAGACAGTATGGTACTGACACAAAAACAGACCCTCAAATCAATGGAACAGAATAGAGAACCCAGAAATGGACCCACAGATGTATGGCCAACTCATCTTTGACAAAGCAGGAAAGAATATTCAATGGAATAAAGACAGTCTTTTCAGCAAGTAGTGCCAGGAAAACTGGACAGTGATATGCAGAAAAATGAACATAGACCACTTTCTTACACCATCCACAAAAATAAACTCAAAGTGGATAAAAGACCTAAATGTAAGATAGGAAGCCATCAAAACCCTAGAAGATAAAGCAGGCAAAAACTTCTTTGACCTTGGCCACAGAAACTTTTTACTCATCACATATCCAGAGGCAAAGGAATCAAAAGCTAAAATGAACTATTGGGACCATATCAAAATAAAACGCTTCTGCACAGCAAAAGAAACAATCAGCAAAACTAAAAAAGGCAACCAACAGAATGGCAGAAGATATTTGCAAATGACATATTAGATAAAGGGTTAGTATCCAAAATTTATAAAGAACTTATCAAACTCAACCCCCAAAAAACAATAACCCAGTGAAGAAATAGGCAAAAGACATGAAAAGAGATTTCTACAAACAGGACAGGCAGATGGCTAACAGACACATGAAAAGATGCTCACCGTCATTCATCGTCAGGGAAATACAAATTAAAACCACAATGAGATACCACCTCATGCCAGTCAGAATGGCTAAAATTAACAACTCAGGCAACAACAGATGTTGGCAAGGATGTGGAGAAGCAGGATCTCTTTTGCACTGCTGGTGAGAATGCAAACTGGTGTGACCACTATGGAAAACAGTATGGAGGTTCCTCAAAAAATTAAAAATAGAACTACCCTATGAACCAGCAAATGCACTACTAAGTATTTATCCAAGGTATACAGGTATGTTGTTTTGAAGGGGCACATGCACCCCAAAGTTTATAGGAGCACTATCAACAATATCCAAAGTATGGAACGAGCCCAAATGTCCATTAACAGTTGAATAGATAAAGGATATATACACAATGGAGTATTACTCAGCAATGAAAACGAATGCATTTGCAACTATGTGGAGGAACTAGAGGGTATTATGCTAAACCAAATTAGTCAGTCTGAGAAAGACAAATATTATATGACTTCACTCATATGAGGACTTTAAGACATAAAACAGATGAACATAAGGGAAGGGAAGCAAAAATAATATAAAAACAAGGAAGGGGCAAAACATAAGAGACTCTTAAATACAAGGGATTGCTGGAGGGGTTGTGGATGGGCAGATGGAATAAATGGGTAAGAAACATTACAGAAGACACTTGTTGAGATGAGCATTGGGTGTGATACATAGAAAATGACTCCCTGGAATCTACTTCTGAAATCATTATTGCACTATATGTTAACTAACTTGGATGTAAATAAACCAACAAGGAAACAAACAAATAAGAAAGCTAAAGAGGGAAAAAAATTAAGTAGGGGCACCTGGGTGGCTCAGTTGGTTGGGCGGCCAACTTTGGCTCTGGTCATGATCTCACAGTTTGTGGGTTCGAGCCCCACATTGGGCTCTGTGCGGACAGCTCAGAGCCTGGAGCCTGCTTCTGACTCTGTGTCTCCCTCTCCCTCTGACCCTCCTCTGCACACACTCTGTGTCTGTTTCTCTCAAAAATAAATAATAAAAAATAAAGAAGTTTTTTTAAAAAGAAAGAAAAAAATTGAGTAGTTACTCATATATATCAGACATATATATATATATATATATATATATATATATATATATATGTACATATATGGCATAGAGATTCAGGTCAGGGTCATGGAAGCAGGAGGAAGTGAGAACATAGAGACCAAATGTATAAATTACTGTTCTTAGGAGAGTCACAGGGCATTATTAGCAAGGGGGCATTTGGGTTTGAGAGCTATCTCTGTTTTCAAATGAGATCCTTTAGCACTTTAGTCTCATATTGCAAGAGAAAGAGATTGAAGATAAAGGATAGACAAGAGTAATTGCAGGGAAAGTGTCACAGAGGAAGGGGAGAAGGATAGAAAGAGTGCAAATGAAGCATCTGGCTTTGGAGTGATAGAGGTAGAAAGAAAGTCTTGAATTTGAGGGAATTTACTTTTTATGAACTTAATTTCTCACTAAATGGTAGTGAAAGTCAGGTCCTATGACTTGAAGAAAGGGATTGGTGTTTAATCATAGAGGCAAGAAGGAACAGGAAATTAAACATAAAACTATAAATATAAACAATACAATACATTACTATATATTATATTACATATATTATACTGTATTAAAATAACTTATAAGGCCCAGCCCAGTTTAGAAAGTGTAAGTAGGAAGAGGTATAGAACTGAAAGCTGTGTTCTTGTCTAATAATGTTTCACATTATTTCCACACAGGAGAAATAAGGGAATACTCTTCTTCTTATATTTCTGTGTTTAGAATGGCCTTTCCTGGTCAGAAAATGTCCATCTCTTCGTATCCTTTCTATTTGTTTTCATTTCCTCACCCCCCTACTCTTTTGAGGCTATAGATAGTTCTTTTCTACTGGCAGTATCACTACTATCATCATTCCCAGCATAACTGTGCAAGCATCTGTAATTCTGGGTTTAATTTAATATGTAACACATATACGGATTATGTAATTTAATACCCATAGTAGCTGCAGTTTCTTACTTGGCCACGAAATTTCATATTTAAGTGTTAGGTTTCCACTTCTGTGAAATCTTACCATATAAAAAAGCGTTGGAAGGAGGGATTCCCTCTGGTGTTTGGTCCTCTAATTAGGAAATACCTGTTGCAGTTAAGAGTTTATCTTACATTATTCACCTTTGTATTTTGGAGAGCATGAGGTTTGAATTCATCGATATACATTGAGGGGAAACTAAACTTCTTAGTCCAACATGAACTATAAAATTGATGAGATCCATGGGTCTTCATTGTGGAGTTGATGGTATTATGAATCATTGTACTCCTATTCAGCTCTTAAATGCCCCCCCATCTCCTTTTTCTCTCTCCCTCTCTTCCACGGATAAAGAAATGATAGATTTTCTTTTGTAATTTCAATTGTTACATTAATTAAGATTAAGTCCAAGTGCTTTACCAGGAATTGCTAGGTTTCTACCTATCTTTGAATTTAAAGCACTGGTGTTTAAAGATAGTTTCAAGGGATGGGGCGCCCTGTACTTTTCTTATTTGAAGAATCAGTGGTAGGAGCAGTGAAGAAAATTTCACGGAATACATTTCTGAAATAGCACATTTCTGAAATCATAAGTGAGTTGATTCATGGTGTCATCCTTTGCGTACACAAGCAGATAGAAATGCACCTATTATATAAGTGAGAAAAGCTGTATGCTTTTTAAACCTTTTACAAATACTCAGCATATAAACTTGCACCTGAGCTTGCCAGGGTTCTCTTCTTGTTAATATGTGTTCTTTCTCAAGGTTTCTAATGTGTGCTGTGAATAACTCAAGAAGACCAGTTTCTTTTAGATTCCTTATTTTATTTACTTAACTATATACTGCTAAAGTCCATTCTTACATTGTAAATATTACCATAAATGGGTAAAAGTAAAATTGGTCTTTTGAAAATGTGTCCTGTGCTTTTAAGTTCCCTAACTATAAAGTACATCAATTTTCATAGAAACTCAGTATTGTTTCTAAACCAGAAGTGTTTTTTTTTCTTGTGCTAGCAATGCTGTAAAGACAACTAAATAAGGGTTTTTTTTCTACTTAAAAATATATAGTTATTGGATTTCTAGCCACATTAAAAATAAACTATGGTTTCAAACTGGAATAAATAAATAAATAAACAAATAAGTCCTGTGGGGTACTGCAGTATTCTATTAGGTATTATTGTTTTTCATTTTTCACTATTAACAAACCTGAAACAGTCACCCATGTACATGTGTTTGTGTATGTTTTCTTTTTATGAGGACAAATTTCTAAAAGTGGACTGGCTTGATTAAAGATTCTGCCCATGGAAGAGTTCAAAACTACTTCTTGATTTTCTCACAGAAAAGTAACATGAATTCATAATTGTAATAATTGTATATGGTATATAATGGGAGTGCCAGTTTACTTATGATTCTAGGAACACCAAGCATTACCAACCTTTTTTTGTTTTATTATGCTTTTAACATAAGAAGTGTATTATATTAGTGCATTAATGGTCTATAATTGTTTTAATATTTAATGAACTTATTAAAATAACTTCCCGAGAAATATACCTTTTTCAGAAATGATGATTAAACATAATACCATCAATGTTTATGGCAAAACAGTCAAAAAGAACAAAATTTATAAGATAGAAAGTAAAATTTCCCTTGTTCTCATCCTCCCATCTAACAATGTCAATCCCTGCAAATTTCTTGTGTAGTTTTCCAGAAATGGTACATGCTATCAACCAATTGTATACATTTACAATTTCATGATTATTAATGAGTTTGAGTATCTTTCTATATGCTTTGATGGTTGCATTTCGTGTACATGTGAAATAGCCATTCACAAAAGGGCAGTCAAATGAATCAATATTTTCATTTATGTCCTTGGGTTTTACATTATGCTTAGAAAGTTCTTCCCATCCCAGTAGTATTTCCTTTAGGGTCTTTCTAGTTTACGGGTTTACGCTTATATCTTGACTCCACCTACATTTGTGTTGTACATGTTATCGGTTAGAACACAGTATCTCATTTCCATCTTGAAATAGAGCCCAGAGACGGTGGATGATTTCCACTCTCCTGAGGTCACACATCCTGTCAG
Organism: Suricata suricatta; assembly: GCF_006229205.1. Lineage (NCBI taxonomy): Eukaryota > Metazoa > Chordata > Mammalia > Carnivora > Herpestidae > Suricata > Suricata suricatta. The sequence goes on along the minus strand of NC_043700.1, from coordinate 34,658,939 downwards.
CGGCTGCGTCAAACCTCTTCTGATTCAGAGTTCAGTGTACTTAACGCCTCCTCAGAATAAACACATGGCTAACAGAGGGGGATGGAAGATGGGTGCAACTGGGTAGAAATCTGAAAGAAACTTGGCTTGTGTTTCTTTCTCTTCTTCCAATAATTAGATAATTCAGAAGTGAGGACAAAATGATTAAATCTTTGGCCTTCCATTATGAAGACCCATTTCCCATTTTATGTTATTCTTTTGCTAGACTTCCACATCTGTCACAGTATAATTTTCAAAAAGTTAAAAATGTACTCAAACAAATGTAGAATGTATGCCCAAAATATATTTGGTTCATTAATAAGGAAATCAGCAAGATGGTAAAGTTGGTTCAAAACCACTTAAGAAACTAGGTATTTACAGAGGTTTTTGTTTTTGTTTTTTAAAGGACATGAAATCCAATCACTAATGGTTTAGTAATAACCATAAGCTAGTTAATGTCCTGTAGGGCAGTACAATCATAACTTTAAGGGCCTATCTTCTACTCACCAGAATTCAAGAGAAGTTTTTTTTTTTTTTTTTGTACAAACATCTTCAAGTTAATATGTAACGTTACAGATTGGGCCATAATCAATAGTACGTAGCATAGCAAACAAAGGGACGCTCCTTGGACGGTTACATAATACACAGTTGGGACTGTCAGAGCTCCGGGGCGGTGTTATGGGTACTTCTTCTTCGCACATTTATAATATGAAATAGAATAGGCTTTCAAGATAAACTATTTTATGGAAATGATAAAATCTTTGTTAGATTAGCACTTTGGTTAATTAAAACTTTTGGTAAGAAAATAACACAGCAAGTTTAAAAATAAAAACCTGAGTAGAAATAAACCAGGAAAATGCCAACATATTTAGGTGACAATATTATCATAAAAATTGGAATTTAAAGTATCAGACAGATTAGAATTTAAAGCAAATGGTCTTTAGTAAAATAAAAGATTTAAGTTTCAATGGAAAGAAACTCACATGATATTGCAGTAAAGTGAAGTGAGGTGAAAGAAAGACCATTTGGTTTTGAAGAGATAGGTGGGCAGCGTGAGGGACCTCATAAGCTACATTAAAATATTTGGTTTTGTTCTAAAGGACAGTGAGAGAGTTTTAAAGAGCAGAGTGACATGTTTGGATTTTTGTTTCAAAGACTCATTCTGACTGCTGTGTAGAGTGTCGTATCGCTGGGCAAACGTGGAAATGAGACAAGGTAGAAGTATAACCCAGGCAGAAGTGATGGTGGATTACAGTAGGGTGGACAGCTGGGAGATATGTTTCAGAGATAAAACGGAATCCACTCATTCTCAAATGAATCATTTGTGAATAGTGAAGATTATTGTGAGGCTCAGGTAAGAAAAATGTAGCTAAGGTCAATATGGGACTAGTACCAAGTAAACATTTACTAAATAGTAATTAATACTATTATATTTTTTGTACAAATATCTTCAAGTTAATATGTAACTTGAAAAACTCAACTCTTAATGAATATAGGAGATTGGCATAAATATATTTTGCTACTACATTTGAAAATCTGAATTCAATCCCCATTTGGAAAACTGTACAAGATCATTTTTTAAATCTAGAAGTAGGAAACAAATAAAACAATAAGCAATGAAAAAGTGGAAAAATTTTTTAAATCTTACTACATAAAATTTCTTCAGTCTCAAGAATTGTAATATATTTTCTGTTCCAGAGCATACTAAAAATAAGAAAGTGTCTAATTCATCTTATGAAGATAATATAAGTTCATGAGCAGTCCTTGAAAAAATAACACTCCTGTTATTTATAAATACAAAAGGATAATCCTTAAAGAAAATATTATCAAATTAAATTCAATAGTATGCTACAAGACTAATCAATTTTGAGCATTGCTGTTAGTATATTTTAACATTAGAACATTATTATGGATGGGGCTCTGAGGTGAAGTCAGTCGGTTAAGCGTCTGACATCAGCTCAGGTCATAATCTCACCGCTCATGAGTTTGAGCCCCACGTCAGGCTGTGAGCCTGGAGCTTCAGATTCTGTGTGTGTGTCTCTCTCTCCTCCCTTCCTTTGCTCACACTCTGTTTCTCTCTCAAAAATAAATAAACATTAAAAATTTTTAATAAAAAAGGAAAATAATTTTGCACAAAATTTGGAATAACCTAGAAATCTAAGAATATAGAAGGTGTTTGGAGAGAATATTTTCATAAAGTGTTAGAGGATATACCAAAGTAACAATAAAGGATGGCTAAAATGCCTTCTAAATAAGGGGACTTCACAATAAATATTTTCTCTTCTTTTTCTTTCTTTTGTTTTTTCCCCCTTGAGGAACAGATAAATAGGTTTGAGAATGAAGCTGAGTGGCTATGGATAGCAGCCACCACAGAAAAGCAGTTTATGTTCTCTGGTCCCTCTCTCCACCTAGAAAGGGAACGTAGTCATTTCCCATAATCAACACTAGATAAATAAGATAAGCTAGAGCTTTTGATTGGCAATAAGCTAATTAGTCATCTAGAGCACTCAACTCTTTTGTATTTATTTCCTATTGTATTCTAAATATCTATCTAAGTGCTCTTAAATGCAGGGCATTTTGTGAGTGACAAAATGCTCACTAAATGGAAACAATGAATAATAAGCTAGTAAAAAAAAAAATTGAGAGAATAGTAAATCCAGAGAAGGTCATTAACTTTACACTAGAGAGAGAGAGAGAGAGAGAGCACGTGCCCAAGTGAGCACAAATGGTTGGAGGTTAGAAAAAATGATGAGAAGGTGTTCTAAGTTAGCTAATGTTGACAAGTTATTTTCAGGGACAAAATAGTGAATTTTGTTCCAATGGTTTGGTTTGAATTAAAACATCAAAGGTGGAATAGACACACAAGTTTTACATATCAGTTTTATTTATAGTGGGAGAAAATTGGAATTGACCAGTATGAACAATGTCATTTAAATTTCAGTGTTATACCATGTAAATAGAATTTGATGCAATCATTAAAATTATATTATTAAGACTGACTAATTTCAGGCAAAAGTCTATTTTATAGTATCGAGTTAAACATGCAGAAGACGAGTTTGGATATGCAATAAGATTACAACTTTATGACTTTGCAAACACACACACACACACACACACACACAATCACATACCCAGATATACACACTCTTTCATAAAATCATTCATTGTGGCTAATGACAAGCCACAGACTTCAGTAGTTCCCCAATTCATAAAAATTAATAATAAATAAACAGTAAAAATAAATGTGAAGTAAATTATCAAACATTGAATTGTCAATTTATGGGATTTATTAACCTGAGGTTAAATATAATTGAAAGATTCTAATCAATGATAAAGATGTTATTAAAAGCAGTTGGGAGATATTCAGGGTAATCATGTTTCAAAATCAAATTACAACACCTAGTTTGATAAATATTGGCATAATTATTGTACGAAATGGGATTAAATATTCTGTTTCAAATTGGTCATGATTTAGAAATTTAGGGCCGTATGGTCATAACTTACCCTGTTGTCAGTAAGACCCTCAGCCTAGACTGGTCTAGAATTGAGTTCTAGACTCAAACCAGAGTGTAAAAGTTAGAAGGGTCTTTACAGAGCAGTCATATCTAACTTTTACTGATTTCACACTTTGATCCTTGTAGCTTATCCATAAAGTGTTATTCTCATATAAGAAAAATAAGGTTCAAAGAGTATAACTGTTTTAAAGCTGATAAGAGTTTCAGCTGGAAATCAAACTCAAATCAGTCTGACTACTGTAGCATCTGTCTATGCCATTAATCAGAATTTGTCTTGTTGATTATGCACTATTTCTTAACTAGAATTGTCTTAAAAGAAGAGACATCATAGGGCACCTGGGTGGCTCAGTCAGTTGAGCATCTGACCCTTGATTGAGCCTTGCTCAGAGTGGGGCCTGCTTAGGATTCTCTCCCTCTCCTCTGCCCCTCCCCCACTCATGCACATGCAGACACTGTCTCTCTCTCTCTAAAATAAAACAATAAGTAGATGAAGAAACATCATGAACCCCAAACAATAATTTCCTGAGGATCCAAAGACTTCAGTTGGAAAAAGTGAAGAAAGAAACTAAAATCTGATTTTATGGAAATATCTTTCAATTGCAAATTACTATCACAACATGAAATTTTTGTATTTTATTTCTAGTCAGAGAATAAAAACAGAAAATTAAATTTCTTCGTACTTACACACTTCAAAGAGTATGTCCTTGTTCCTTCTCCCTCTTCCTACTGCAAAGGCCACAGTTTCAGAAACATTATTCTAGAATATCCTTCTAAATTCATGTAGAAGAGGCTCCTTTCCCATGTAACTGTGGTCACATAACTACTGCACATACAATATTTTTGCATATTCTAACTTCCCTTTGCCCTAAAAGCTACAATTTTCAGCAAAGGATGTGCCTTTTTTTCAGAATATCGAGGTCACGCTGATGACTATGAGCCATCATTATGCTGAGAAAACTGGTCAGTGATATGTAACTGTCCCTGTGGCTCATTGACCGTTTGATATCTTGAATTCTGCATTTCATTGTCTTCAACTCCCACCATGCTTGCGTGGTCGGATTCGGGAATCTTAGGACAATTGCTTGGGCCTCTCCCTCCCTCTAATGCTCTATCTTTTCATCTCATTGCTCATGGTGTATGGTGTATTGTGAATGTATGCTTTCTCCAAAAAGTGAGAAAGAAAAAGAGAAAGGAAGGAAGGAAGGAAGTGAGGGAGAGAGAGAGGGAGGGAGGAATGAAGGAAAGTAAGATGTCCTTGGGAACTGTATACTTGACCTCATTTGGAAAAAGTCACTTTTTTGATGTACTTTAGTTAATGACTGATTGCAAGATGAGATCATCTCAGATTAGGGTGGCTCCAATAACAAGTGTCCTTAGAAGATATAGACAAGAGGGAGAAGACACAACCACAAAGAAGGCCACCTAAAGATGGACACAGAGAATGGAGTTATTCTGCCATGAAATGGAATGGCTGGAGAGGGAGAGAGGAGAAGGGAGAGGCCAATCAATGGAAATCCTCCTGTAGAGCCTTTAGAGGGAAACTGAGCCTGCCAACACCCTGAATTCAGACTTCTATTCTTCAGCTTTCTGCAAGAATAAATTTCGGTTGTTTTAAGCCAGCAAGACTGAGGTAATTTTGTTACAGCAGCCCTGGGGAACTAATAAATTCCCTGAGCCTTACTTTGAGTGAAATTAGCAGATTTGTATTTTCCCGTGGCCCCTTATTTCATTCTTTCTTAGGATCTGTCAGCTCATCTCCCTATGTTGTCTCCTGTTTCTCTACAGCTGAGGTGTACTGCGTGAGAAAACTCTAAGTGGTTTCATTGTTTAAAATTCCAGTTTCCGGATGATTGTTTTCACTATTTCTGCTCCTCCTATTTGCTTATCTATCTCGGCCCATTTCCCCTTTGGCCTTACTCACCTTTCTTGGTTTCTTAAATTTGGCACAGAAATCTACACACCATCCAACCTCCCTATCCCCAAACACATCTTTCTTTATTGATCTACATTAACTATTACGAAATCTGATCTCTTTGTCTCTGTCTCGACTCTATCACTATCACTGCCTCAAATCCTACTTCAATATGATCAGGCATGTCTCATATAGTAGGAGAGGTGGCAGTAATTTCTCAGGGAAATATCTGGCTATTTCCTACCTACAACTTCTCTCTGAAAACTACAGACTCCAATGCTACAAACACTACTGAGGCAATTATTTTTCTACTACTCTTTCTAAGCATCTGGAGCCACTGTTTCTTTTCTTTTCTTTTTTTTTTTAGTTTATTTATTTATTTCAAGAGAGAGAGAGAATGAGAAAGGGAGGGCCAGAAAGACAGAGAAAGAGAAAGAACCCCCAAGCAGGCTCCAAATTATCAGCACAGAGCCCAATGCGAGGCTCAACCTCACAACCCATGAGATCATGACCTGAACCAAAACCAACAGTTGGATGCTTAATCAACTAAGCCACCCAGGAGCCCCTGGAGTCCACTACTTTTATCAAGGGCTTTAGATTTCTACAGGAGAGGGTATATATATATCTTTTTCCTAAGTAGCCACTTGATTGCTGGAAAGAATACACTACAGTGTCCCCATGACCATTGGCATCATTCCTTTTTCTGCTGCTTCACGGCACAATTAAATTTTTCTTTTTTCTTTGTTTTTGCACTTAATGACTTCCAAGCTTTACTCAGAGTTTCCTGTAGCCATGGCATGTTTATTCCTATAGCCAGCCTCTCAAGGGTAGACCCTCCTCTCTGACCTGAACCTGCACTGTCCTCAAGCCATGTTATGACTTTCAAGCCCCAGATCATTTAGGCTACAGATTCAGAACTAACTGTTGGGTTAGGGCTCTGGCATCAGAATATTTTAAAGTTCTCCAAGTGATTCTAGCATACAGTTCAGCAGCTGCTGCATGAACGCACCCAATGCTTGCCAGTCTTTTGGGAAAAACATTCAAATGCCTGTTGCATTATATTATTTGCAGATGTGTGAAATCTAAATTCAAGCCTCACATTGGAGATCTCAGGTCCACACCAACCTAATCATCAACTATCATGTACGTAGACTCCTCTTTTCCTGCCAAACCGATTTCCTTGTATTCTTTATGTCTAAAGAAATATTACTTCCCACCTCTCCCACCTAAATTCACATGCACATGCACAGGACACATGATCCAGCAAAGGATTTTTGTAGCATATTTATAGACACAGGTCTGACAGGTATATATTTTCTACACTGAAACATTAGACCCTGGAAATGTTTGAGCTTGGATAGAAACAATGGGGTAGATCACTGAAAACCCACCCAGGCCCCTCCGCTAAAGCCAGAATATTTGTTTACTTATTAGCTTGATTGTTTTCTGGAGAAAGACTTTGAAGTAACTATTCATAGAAAGCAAGTAAGCTTGCTGGAAGAGCATCTTTGGGCCAGAGGACATGAAGGAACAGTTCTCCCATCACTTGCCCTTAAACTAAAGGAAAGCAAAACTTATTTGAGCCCTTAGCAAAGTCAGTAACAGACATTTCATTGCTTGTGATCAGTTTCAACACTGCTGGCTATCTGGCGCCACTGGCAACAAAACCCCTCCTGATGAATGAAGCAACTACTGGGTGGATTCTGATGAAAAGTTCCTTCTCTCACCTCTTCCCAGAAACAGAGATGTTTAAAAATTTCATAACAATGAGAGGAAATGAAAATAAAACTGAAACACAGAAGCACATTTTCAGAAATCTGGCATGGGACTGTTATAAAGTGGGCCCAGTTTGTCAGGGAATATTTTTATAATAAGCTCAGCAATGGAAAATTCTTCTAAGAGGGTAGCCATTAACCAAATCACAAGACAGACATGATCTGGCTCAGAACCAATCATGAGCATTTGAAACTGTTATTGGTTCTCATCTAGTACTCTTATTTAGTTAAAAAAAGGAAACAAGGAGGGGAACTCAATCATTGTGGCTCTATAAAGTTACATACTTTATATTACTATTTTTCCTCCGCTCAGTGTAAATATTTAGCCTCAGTAAGAACATGTATGCCTATTGGCTTTTTTTCCCGGCAAACAATGGATAATGGGAATATTCCCAAATCAAGTTTTACACACAGAATGAACACTGGATTGAGGGTCCAAAGAACTGCTTCTAGTAGTTATGCTGGGTTTATTAAAGTGGTTCATGCTCCACAACAATCCAGGAGGAGTGGCACCAGATGCCCACCCACGACATGTGAAAACTGGGAGTCAGGCAATGGTTGTGGTTTATACAGGGTTACAAGATTTAGTAAGGGCGAGTCAGAGCGAATAACATGTTCTGGTTTGCCCAAGGCTTTCCTGCTTTAGCCCTGAAAGTCTCACATCTTGGCAACCTTTGCAGTCACTCGCAACTACTGTCACCCTAGTGGCAGTCAGAGATTACAGTCTGTCTCTGGTCTACAACCCTACTCTCTGTAACATCCTGAAGTTATTATTTCTAATGTTCAAGTTACTTATAGATCTGTGACTTGTTCTCTCAACTAACAGCTCTACAGAGAGCTTTTGGGACCAGCGAATAGATATCTTCATCTGTATTCCTCTAATAATAATCGAAAATAAATAAACAATAGGGTAGGTATTCAATAAAAGCTCTTTGAATTCCAGAGCATTCTGTTTTTAAAAATTTTTAATGTTTTTTTCTTTTTTGAGAGAGAGAGAGAGAGGATGAGTGAAGGAGGAGCAGAGAGAGAGGAAGACAGAATCCAAAGCAGACTCTAGGCTCTGTACAAAGCCTGATACGGGGCTCAAAACCACGAACTGTGAGATCGTGACCTGAGCCAAAGTCGGACACTTAACCAACTGAGCCACTCAGGTGCCTTTTCCAGAGCATTCTTTATTTGTAGTTAAAGACAAATTAGACCTACAGGGATGGGGGCAGTATTGGATCTATTAAGTCATCACAATAACTGCAGTATTGGACCCCTGGATTCTCACCTACGTAGCTTTGACCCTTATCAATGATGTAGTAGAAAAAAGATGTTAGTAGTGCTGAGTACTAGTTCTGCTTTGGGCACTAATGACTTTGGCAAGGCACTTCTTGTGTACTTCAGCTAGCTTAAGTGTAAAGGCAGCAAGTTGGGACCAGATGGTGTCTAAGAACTCTTACAGTCTTAACCTGACAGGCTTTGAACCACAATGAGTAAACATTGTTGATAAGGGTTAACTGAGGAAACAGAATTGCGTTATAATCTGTGCCTTCAGTAGAATTGAGAAATAGGTACTGTTAGTTCTCAAGGGTTTTTTCCCTTGAGGCATTCTTAGCAACGTCTGTGAATATCTAACTCTTCCCACCAACATTGAAAGTGCCCGTGGTCTTTTGTGTTCTTTCTGCTCTTCTATTAGCAACTGAAGATAAATTGATTTGCTCCCTTACTTGATCTCTCCCTAAGTTTTGTCTTTTCCTTGGTAATTCAGATTTGCTAATAAGTTTACTAGGCTGATTTACTAGGCTGACAATCTATTAAAAACAACCATCATTAAAACATTGTGTTTGAACTATCCTGTTCTGTAGGTGTCACTTTCCTCTTGTTCATAATTCCATGTTGCATTATTTGTAACATCTTTCTCAGGTATTTATATTGTATATCCACTAATGACCACATAAATTAAGCATATAAAAGAATGAGCAAATTAGCGTCACAAGAAACCTATTCTGTCCTGACCCAAGGCTCTATACTTACCAGAGGATTTGGAAGAAGAAAGCCATACTCTTCAGAAATATGAAATCTTCCTAAAGATAACAGTGGTATTGTCTTCAAATTCTGAGTTTGAGGCTCCATAATTTTGTCTGAAGTATCTGCACTAAAGCGAGTCCTGAATGACGATGCCTGCAAATGTGTCCGACACAGGTGAAGGGAGCTTCAGGATGGTATTTTCTTGCTGCGATTATTTCTGCAGTGTCTCAGCAACAGAGGAGAACCTTGGTCTGAGGGTGAATTCCAGAATGCCATGAACTTTCTCTGACACAGGACTGGGTAAGCAACGGGAGACTGCTGATTAAACTAGCAAACAGAATCACAAAAGGAAAAAATATACCTCCTTTCTTTTCACACACACATACTAAGAAAAGATTGGTTTTAAAAACTGGTTTCAAATCCAAAGACAAATTTGTTCTCCTTTGGAAAAGGGGAAATGAACTAGAAATTTGGTCACGGTTGATTACAAATATCCTGACAGTAATCTCATCCACAATGAATTTTGACAACTGGGTCTTAAGCCCAAAAAATCAAATGATTAAAACTGGAAGTGAGTTACATTTAGACAGCTATTTCGGTAATTGGTGGTGACTGGAGAGCAGAGGAAGACTAAATATATATCAGAGCCTCAGGGGGTCTGAAAAACATATGCTAAACAATTACTTTGATTTACTTTAATCACTTTTTGAAATCTTTAACCACAATAAGAATAAAATGTATATTTTAACAAGTGAAGTACTAGATATTAATGAACTTAAGAGTCTGAACAGATTATTTGACTGAACCCCTACCTTTATCAACCATCTTCCAAGAAACTTCTACTAAAATGGATGATTTTACTCATGAATAACTACTGATTTTACAGGTTAGTAAACTGAGGAACACACACGTGGATAACCCTGTCTATTGTCACTCCACTAATTATTGGCAGAGTGAGGACTAGAGCTGAGATATCTTGATTTCCAAGTCATTGCTGTGTTCACTAGATTAGGCTGCTAAGATGTCTGTTAAAAGTGCCCTCACAGTTTTTTTATTTATTTTTTGAGAGAAGAAGAAGAGAGAGAGAGAAAGAAAGCACATGCACACATGTGTGCTCTCTAGCAGGGGAGGGACACAGAGAGAGAAGGAGAGAATACTTTTTTTTAAAAAAGTATTTATGTATTGTGTGTGTGTGTGTGTGTGTGTGTGTGTGAGAGAGAGAGAGAGAGAGAGAGAGAGAGAGAGAGAGAGAGAGGGATGGGGTAAATTCAGAGAGAGAGGCAGAGAGAATCACATGCATACCCCAGGTTCAGCATGGAGCCTGACTGAGGGGTAAATCTTAAAATCATGAGACCATGACCTGAGCTGAAATCAAGAGTTGGACACTTAACCAAATGTACGACCCAGGTGCTCCTATAGTTTGAATTTTCTTTACTAGGAAGCCCAGTTATAAGTTCCAGGCCATAGATCTGCACTATGGAAATTCTGAAGAGTCTACTTTTTGCCAAATGAGCCCTAAACTTAGTCCAAAAATTGTAAACAAATTTATTTGGAAGTGAATTTATTTAAATACATCTTCCTCCACCTTTTTGTTATGATAAACAGAAAAGCTAAAAGCAGAAAATTCTCTGATCATTCATTACACAGTTCCCGTTCCCATGGAAGGTTCAACTTTAAAAGTTGTCTTTCGGGGCGCCTGGGTGGCTCAGTCGGTTAAGCTTCTGACTTTGGCTCAGGTCATGATCTCACAGTTCGTGGGTTCAAGCCCCACATCAGGCACTGTGCTGACAGCTAGCTCAGAGCTTGGAGCCTGTCTTCAGATTTTGTGTCCCTCTCTCTCTGACCCTCCCCTGCTCATGATGTCTCTCTCTCTTTCTCAAAAATAAATAAAAACATTAAAAAATTTAAAAAAAAAGTTGTCTTTCAAAAGTAGCCTAATTGGCCTATGTGTCTATTTTCATGCCAGTACCACACTGTCTTCATAAGGACAGCTTTGAAGTATAGGTTGAAGTCTGGGATTATGATGTCTTCAGGTTTGGTTTTCTTTTTCAACATTACTTTGGCTATTTGGGGTCTTTTTTGGTTCCATGCAAATTTAGGATTCTTTGTTCTAGCTCTGAGAAAAACACCAGGGTAATTTTTATTGGGATTGCACTGAATGTGTAGAATGTTTTGGGTATTATCAACATTTTATCAATATTTATTCTTCCAATCCATGAGCATGGAAGCTTTTTCCATTACTTTGTATCTTTTTCAATTTCTTTCATAAGTTTTCTATAGTTTTCAGCATACAGATTTTACATCTTTGGTTAGGTTTATTCCTAGGTATTTTATGGTTCCTGGTGCAATTGTAAATGGGACTGAATAGAGAACCCAGAATTGGATGCACAAATGTATGGGCATCTAATCTTTGTCAAAGCAGCAAAGAGTATCCAATGGAAAAAAGATAGTCTCTTTAGCAAATGGTGCTGGGAGAACTGGATGGCAACATGCAGAAGAATGAAACTGGACCACTTTCTTATACCATACACAAAAGTAAACTCAAAATGGATGAAAGACCTCATCCATCAAATCCTAAAGGAAAAGACAGGTAACAACTGCTTTGACCTCAGCCACAGCAACTTCCTACTCGACACACCTCTGAAGGCAAGGGAAACAAAAGCAAAAATGAACTATTGGGACCTCATCAAGATAAAAGTTTCTGCACAGTGAAGGAAACAATCAACAAAACTAAAAGGCAACTGACAGAATGAGAAAAGATATATGCAAATGACATATCAGATAAAGGGTTAGTATCCAAAATCTATAAAACATTTACCAAACTCAGTGAAGAAATGAGCAGAAGACATAAATAGACACTTTTCCAAAGAAGACATCCAAATGGCCAACAGACATATAAAAAGATACTCAACATCACTCATCATCAGGGAAATACAAATCAAAACACACTGAGATATCACCTCACACCAGTCAGACTCACTAAAATTAACAACTTAAGAAATAGCACATGTTGGTGAGGAACCTTCTTGCATTGTTGGTGGGAATGCAAACTGGTACAGCCACTCTGGAAAAGAGTGTGGAGGTTCCTCAAAAAGTTAAAAATAGAATTACCCTACAACCCAGCAATTTATTCAAGGATACAGGAGTGCTGATTCAGAAGGGGCACTTATATCCCAATGTTTTCAGCAGTGCTATTAACAATAAGCCAAGTTACAGAAAGAGCCCAAATGTTCATCAACTGATGAATGGATCAAGAAGATACGTTTTATATATACAGTGGAATACTACTTGGCAATTAGAAAGAATGAAATCTTGTCATTTGCAACAATGTGAATGGAACTGGCAGGTATTACACTAAATGAAATAAGTCAGGCAGAGAAAGATACCATATATTTTTACTCATATGTGGAATTTGAGAAACTTAACAGTAGGGGAAGGGAACATGGGGGAAGGGAAGGGGAATAAAATAGTTTCAAACAGAAACTTTTAAATACAGAGAAGAAACTGAGGGTTGAAGGGGGGACAAGGGCAATGGAAAATGGGTGATGGCCATTGAGAAGTGCACTTGTTGAGATGAACACTGAGTTTTGTATGTAAGTGATGAATCATAGAAATCTACTCCCAAAACCAAGAGCACACTACACACATTGTATATAGTTAACTTGACAATAAATTATATTTAGAAAAAAAATTTTTATAGTAGCCTAATTGATTTATGCTCCATCTGAGCATAAATAATTGAAAAAATTATCTACTTTCCCTCAACCCAATATTCATCTAGTCTTGACATTCAGTTTCCTATGCCTTGTAAATTCAATTTCTCAAACTTTATATGTTTAATCATCTTGTTTTCTCCCTCAGTTTCATATGAACAGATGGCCCACTTATTTTTGTTTATGTCAGTCAGGTTATTTTTCATCCACTCCCTCTACACCTTCTCAAGAATTTACTATAACATTATAAAAGCATAGAATAATAAAATATCAGAATTGAAAGGAACATTATAGAATTAAAGATCTAGTTCAACACCTTCAGTAAACATGTAAAAAGCTTGATATTTATAGATATGAAATGACTTATCAAATGTCATCTTTGGGAGTGCACATCAGGATTGGACTGGACTTCTGAGTAGCTGCCTTTCAGCCCAGAATGTCCCACGATGAACATGGCTAAGCCTACCAGAGTATGAATTTCTATCACCTACCCACTATCTGGCTTTTTAACAGGTGGCTTACAATTCTGAGCCTGTAGTGTTGGTGGTGTAGTGGTGAGCATAGCTGCCTTCCAATTTTGAGCCTGTTTCCACATCTGCAGGAAATACTAATGTTTATCCAAGAGGCATTTTGGAATAAATAAATGAGAAACAAGAAATTAAACACTTAACAGATAATAGAAAATGCTATTTTTCTCATGTTCTTTTCACCTCATTTTGGAAATCCTTTTTAAAAAGTTTTCCTGGTTTTCTTTGTTATCATTCTGATTATATCCTTTTCTGTTCCAATCTCTGCGTCCTTCTTTATATCAGCCCTGATCTTCAATTTGCACATATTTTCTACTTCAGTGTGCCTATGTATTTCTATCTAATATTAACCATATATTCTATATTTCCAGGTTCCCAAATCTCCATATTTAGTCTTGAATTTTCTGGATCTCAAGGCTTAGATCTATGGTACTTGTGGGTCAGTGAACCTTTCAGGCTCTACAATAAACTCTTTTAAGAACTCCTTGCTGTAAATTAAAGTCCATATTTTCTTGACCTGGCATCTAACGATGCCCATTGCCTGACCCCTTAGCACCTTCCTAGCTGTGCAAAGATCTGTAATCACCTTGAATTTCTTTCACGTCCCATTTCATGTTCTTCTGGTTTGATAGCTACTAACACATTTATCTCATCTTTTCTATTAGATTGTAAGCTTCTTGAAGAATTCATACCCACCTTTGCACGTTTTTGTCCTTTAGCAGAATGTGTCCAGTGTCTGGTGCTCAAGAAGTGTTTGTTAAACAAGTGGTGTCTCAGAGTGTCATGGTAGACAACATATTTTTAGAAGCAGGGTCTTGATTCCAGGTAGAAGTCTGTACAGGTCTCTGTTGCACCACTGGAGGCCCTGCCCCACAGGCTTCCTCTGCCCTAAGGAACATAGTGGACACACACTCCAGGAAGATCTGCCTTACATCTTTCTTATTTACTAAAAGGAAGTCCATGAAACATAACTGTGGCTGGGAATTTCCTCTCCTAAGAGAAATATTTGGAGTTTCAAAGTCCCAAGATCTGTAATTAGCTTTCCTGTGACTTATGGTAGTATCAGCAACAAGGATTCTGTTTCTCTTAGACTGGGTATTAGCGCATTTTAAAAGTGGAACAAGGCATATTCAGAAAAGGAAGAAAAGCATCCTTTTAAGATATCATTTATATGTGTAATGGTGACAGTTTCATATATACTGAGTCTCAGCTTCAAAATGATAAAGTCCAAAGTCTGAGTTGTCAAAAACAATCCACCAAACAGTGTTGGTACACTGCAACTATTCCTGTAAAACTCATTAATCCCTTCTTTGTAAGTGTAATGGGACTTTTCATTCCTTTCTAATGTTTATTTATTTTGATAGAGAAATAGAAAGGCAGCAGAAGAGGGACAGAAAGAGAGGGAGACAGAATTTCATTGTGGGGCCCAAACAAATGAACCATGAGATCATTACATGAGCTGAAATCAAGAGTCAGACACTTAACTTACTGAGCCACCCAAGCACCCTTCATTCCCTTCTGATGAACAATGAAGGAATCTGGTATTTTGTCACTCTCTTCTACCTCTTTCTCTTTCTCTTCCCCTCCCCTTCTTCTTCTCCTCCTCCTCCTCCTCCTTCTTTTCCTCCCCCTTCTCCTCCTCCTCCTTCTTCTTCATCTTCTTTTCCCTTTCTCTGTTTAAAACTCTCTTCTCTTCTTGATATTTCCTATGGCATCTATTCCTTCTGGTTTGATTGTACCTAAAAATAATAATAAAAAAATAGAAGTTAATACTCACTGATTTTTCTTCTGTGCCAAGTCTTCCATGGATGATCTCATTTAATCCACACAATAGCACTGTGAGTTTGGTACTGTTATTCTTATAATTCAGTTGAAGAAACTGAAGCTTTCAAAACTTAAGTAAAAGCCTACTTTTTGTAAGCGGTAGAGTCAGGACTAGAGCACAGACAGCCTGACTTTAAAGTTACTTCTCCTAGTGAACAAAGAGACAAGATGGCAGAGAAGAAGGGTGCTCTGTAATTTTTGCCCACCCACATATCTCAAACAAAGAAGGACTGAAGCCATAAGACACGGAACCACAAGAATCTGGGAGGAAAAGAGACAGACTCTGCTAAGAAGATAGCCTTATAGATGCATGATTGCAAACTGGGGAAGATAAAAACAGGCCAGAACTCAGAGGCGCAGAGGGGAGGGGACCCCTTCCTCGGAGATCCCCAGAAAGACTAGGGGAAGACAAAGAGTGGCTGAAACCCCTTATAGAGCTGTCACTGGAGAAGAGGAAACCTTGCCCTGGTCTGGAGAGGGATCCTATCAGCCCATCTGTAACCACAGGGCGTTTGGAGAGATCCTTTCTCTGGCTGTGGCTCTTTCCTTGGGCTAGGCGCCCCGATCCCAGGCGGCGCCAGGAGAAACTGCTCCGCTACTCCTCCTACTCTATCTCTGGCTAGGAAGCCACCGGCCTGCAGAAGTACATTTCAGGTGGTATCATTAAAGTGCGGAGACTAAGATCTGGAAACAAGGTGGGGCTTGGGAAATACAACTCGGCCCACCTTGGCTACGCCTGTGGCACAGGGAGATGGGACCCAAAAGAGTGAGTTGCAACACTTGGTTGAGAAGGAACAGTGGCACTGCCATTTTTCTTCCCACAAACACCAAGGCAGGGCCTCAGGGAGCAGCCCAGGGGAATCCAAACCATACCCATCCATGCTGGAGAGCTGACTTTTTTTTCCTCCTGGGGCTTGGGGCAAAACCAACATTGATGAATTACTGTAATTAACTCTAGATCAATTCTTACTGTTCAGATGTATTTTCCCTTATCTCATTCTTATCTCTCTCCTCCACTGGACTGGGCACTCTGGTCATTGGTTTGCTTAAACAGTCACATTTAATCCATTCTTTTGATGCATACTCTACACCTCAGTCACTACCTTCCTTTCTCTCTCTCTCTCTCTCTCTCTCTCTGGAATAAGCAGACTATATAGTTTCTTTGGGTCACATTATCTTCCTTTTTTTCTCCTCGACTCCTACCATATTCTCTTTGTCTCTCTGAATTAAGCCTTTTAGTCTCTCTGGTCTGGTCAAGGTTCAATTTCAGTTCCTCCCCACTCCTGTCACTTCTCTCTTTGTATGTGCTCTTCCATCAGCAATGCCTCCACACTGCTTTTTATTTGTAGCTGGGATTTCTGGTTTTATGCTTTTAGACTGTTCTTTGTTTTTGTGCCCCCTTCTTCCCCCCTTTTAGTTTGCTTGTTTGTTTGATTTGTCTGTGAGTTTGCGTGCTTTTATACCCAGTGTTTGTCTGCCTGTTTTCCGTTTCATGGCTACCTCAAGACACAATCCAAAGTACATATATATGGTGGAGAGTCCCAAATTTCAATACAAATAGGGAAATAAAATAACCAAAGGCACAACAATAGAGACACCATTAAAAGAACCTGAACAGATGCGTCCTGAACAGTCAATGAGCCTCCTTTAATACATCAATACTCACAGGTGCAAAGTGCATAACAAGCTTTTAAAACTGACAAGAGACAGAAAGCTAGCCAAAATGATGAAACAAAAGAACTCTCCACTAAAGAAATTCCAGGAAGAAAACACAGCTACAGAATTGGTCAAAACAGATATAAGCTACATAACTGAACAAGAATTTAGAACAATTGTCATAAAATTAATCACTGGGCTTGAAAAAGGCCTGGAAGACATCAGAGAAACTATTGTTATAAAGAATATGGACCTTAAAAATAGTTGTGAAAAATTTTTTAAAATGGTATAAATGAGGTGCATAGTAAAATGGAGGCAGCCACTGCACAAATTGGAGAGACAGAGAGGAGAATAGATGAATTAGAAGACACAATTATAGAAAAAAAGGGAGCCAAGAGAAAGAGAGATAAATTGATCCAGGAGCACAATAAAAAAATTTGAGAAATGAGTGATACAATCAAAGAGAACAATATCCATATCACAGGAATTCCTGAAGAAGAAGAAAGAAGAAAGAAAGGCACTGAAGGGGTACTTGAACATGTTATAGCCGAAAACTTACCAATCTGGGGAAGAAAACAGACATTAAAACCCAAGAGGCACAGAGAATTCCCTTCAGATGTAACCTGAATCGACCTTTGGCACACATATCATAGTGAAACTGACAAAATATAAGGATAAAGAGAGAATTCTGAAAGCAGTTAGGGATAAAAAGACTGTAATATACAAAGGGAATCTTATCAGAGTGGTTACAGACTGATCTACTGTAACTTAGCAGGCCAGAAAAGAATGGCAAGAAATCTCCAATGTGGTAGCAGAAAAATATGCACCCAAGAATCCTTTATACAACAAGCCTGTCATTCAGAATAGAGGGAGAAATAAAGATTTTCCCAAAAAACAAATATGAAAAGATATCACCACTAAACCAGCCCTACAAGAAATCCTAAGGGGGACTCTATGAGGGAAATGTTGCAAGGAACCCAAGGTACCAGAGATACCAATACAAGCATGAACCCTACAGAGAACACAATGACTCTAAACCCACATTTCTCAATATTAACGCTGAATGTACATGGACTAAATGCTCCAATCAAACGACATAGGGTAGCAGAATGGATTAAAAAAAAACCAAAATCCACCTATTTGCTGTCTACAAGAGACTCATTTTAGACCTGAAGACACCTTCAGATTCAAAGTAAAAGGGTGGAGAAATATTTGTCATGTGACTAGAAGTCAAAAGAAAGCCAGAATAGCCATACTTATATCAGACAAACTGCACTTTAATGTAAAGGCAGTAACAAGAGATTAAGGGCATTATATAATAGCTACAGGGTTTATCCATTAGGAAGAGCTAACAATTATAAACATCTACATGCCAAATTTGGAAGCACCCAAATACATAAAAGTTAATCACAAACAGAATCAATCTTATTGATAAAAATGTGCTAATTGCAGGGGATTTTAATACTCCACTTACAGCAATAGATAGATCAACCAGACAGAAAATCACTAAGGAAACAATGTACCTTAAGGACACATTGGAACAGATGGAATTGTTAACTATATTTAGGACTCTACATCCTGAAGCTATGGAATTCACTTTCTTCTCGAGTACACATGGTACATTCTCCAAAATAGACTACATGCTGGGTCCTAAAGCAGACCTCAATAAGTATAAAAGATTGAGATCATACCATGAATACTTTCAGATCACAATGCTTTAAAACTTGAAATTAATCACAGGAAAAATTCTGGAAAACCTCCAAAAACATGGAGATTAAAGACCTCCTTGCTAAAAAACGATTGGGCCAATCACTCAATTAGAGAAGAAATGAAAAACTATATGGAAACAAATAAAAATGAAAATGCAACAATCCAAACTCTTTGGGATAGAGCAAAAGCAGTCCCAAGAGAAAAACATATTGCAATCCAGGCCTATTTCAAGAAGTAAGAAAAAGCGCAAATACAAAATCTAACAGTGCACCTAAAAGACCTAGATGGAGAGCAGCAAGACACCCCAAATCCAGCAGAAGAAGAGAAATAATAAAGATCATGGCAGAAAAAAACAATATAGAATTAAAAAAAAACAGTTGAACAGATCAAAGAGTTGGCTTTTTGAAAAAATAAACAAACTTAATACACTTCTGGCCAGGCTTCTCAAGAAGAAAAGAGAGAGAACCCAAATAGACAAAATCATGAGTGAAAATGGATCTATTACAATCCCTCAGAAATACAAGCAATTATCAAGGAATACTATGAAAAATTATATGCCAACAAACTGGACAACCTAGAATAAATGGACAATTCTTAAACACACATGCACTACCAAAATTCAAATGGAAAGAGATAGGAAATCAGAACAGACCCATAACCAGTGAAGATATAGAATCAGTTATTAAAACTCTCCCAAGGAATAAAAGCCCTGGGCTAGATGGCTTCCCTGGTGAATTCTACCAGACATTTAAAGTGGAGGTAACATCCATATTTCTCAAACTATTCCAAAAAATAAAAACAAAGGAAAACTTCTAGACTCATTCTATGAAGCCAGCATCACTTTGATTCCCAAATCAGACAGAGACCCAGCAAGAAAAGAGAACTACAGACCAATGTCCTTGATTAATACAGATGCAAAAATACTCAACAAGATACTAGCAAATCAAATTCAACGGCATATAAAAAGAATTATCCACCATGATCAAGTGGGACGCATTCCTGGGTTACAGAGCTGGTTCAATATTCACAAATCCATCAATGTCATACATCACTTTAACGACAGAAAAGATAAAAACCATATGATGCTGTTGATAGAAACAGAAAGAGCATTTGACAAAATACAGCATCCTTTCTTAATAAAAGCCCTCGAGAAAGTTGGGATAGAAGGAACTTACTTAAACATCATAAAAGCCACTTATGAAAAGCCCACAGCTAATATCATCCTTAATGGAGAAAAACTGAGAGCTTTCCCCCTGAGATCAGGAACACGACAGGGATGTTCACCCTCACCACTGTTGTTTATCATAGTGCTGGAAGTCCTAGCATCAGCAATAAGACAACAAAAGGAAATAAAAGGCATCAGAATCAGCAAAGATGAAGTTAAAGTCTCACTTTTCTCAGATGACATGATACTCTACATGGAAGACTCTACTAGAAGTCTACTAGAACTGATCCATGAATTCAGCAAAGTCACTGGGTACAAAATCAACATATAAAAATCAGTTGCATTTTTATACACCAATAATGAAGTAACAGAAAGAGAAATCAAGAAACTGATCCCATTCACAATTGCACAAAAAACCATAAAATGTCTGGGAATAAACCTAAACAAAGATGTATAAGATTTGCATGATGAAAACCATAGAAGACTTATGAAGGAAATTGAAGAAGACACAAAGACATGGAAAAACATTCCGTGCTCATCGATCAGAAGAATAAACATTGTTAAAATGTCATTACTAACCAAAGCAATCTACATGTTCAGTGTAACCCCAATGAAAACTGCACCAGCATTCTTCTCAAAGCTAGAACAATTTATCCTTAAATTCATATGGAACCACAAAACACCCTGAATAGCCAAAGTCATATTGAAGAAGAAAACCAAAACAGGAGGCATCACGATCCCGGACTTTAGCCTCTACTACAAAGCTGTCATCATCAAGACAGTATGGTATTGGCACAAAAACAGACACATAGACCAATGGAATAGAACAGAGAACCCAGAATTGGACCCACAAATGTATGGCCATTAATCTTTGACAAAACAGGAAAGAGTATGCGATGGAAAAAAGACAGCCTCTATAGCAGGTGATGCTGGGAGAACTGGACAGCAATTTGAAGAAGAATGAAACTAGACCAATTTCTTACACCATACAGAAAAATAAACTCTAAATGGATGAAGGAACTCAGTGTGAGACAGGAAACCATAAAACCCTTGAGGAGAAAGCAGGAAACAACCTCCTTGACCTCAACTGCAGCAATTTCCTACTTGACATATCCCCAAAGGCAAGGGAATCAAGAGCAAAAATGAACTCTTAGGACCTCATCAAGATAAGAAGCTTCTGCACAGCCAAGGAATCAATAAAACTAATAGGCAGCCACCTGAATGAGAAAAGATAGTTGCAAATGACCTATTGGATAAAGGGCTAGTATCCAAAATCTATAAGAAACTCACCAAACTTCACACCAAAAAAAAATAATAATAATAATCCAGTGAAGAAATGGGCAGAAGACATGAACAGACATTCCTCCAAAGAGGACATCCAGATGGCCAACAGACACGTGAAACGATGCTCAGTGTCATTCATCATCAGGGAAATACAAATCAAAACCACACTGAAATACCATCTCCCACTGGTCAGAGTGGCTAAAATGAACAAACCAGGAGACTACGGATGTTGGTGAAGATGTGGAGAAACGGGCACCATCCTACACTGTTGGTGGCAATGTAAACTGGTGCAGCCGCTCTGCAAAACAGTGTGGGGGGACCTCAAAAAATTAACAATAGAACTGCCCTATGACCCAGCAATAGCACTGCTAGGAATTCGCCCGAAGGATACAGAAGTGCTGATGCATGGGGCACATGTACCCCAATGTTCATAGCAGCACTTTCAACAATAGCCAAATCATGGAAAGAGCCTCAATGTCCACCAACTGATGAGTGGATCAAGAAGATGTGGTTTATCTATACAATGGAGTACTACATGGCAATGAGAAAGAATGAAATCTGGCCATTTGTAGCAACACGGATGGAACTTGAGGGTGTCGTGCTAAGTGATACAAGTTAGGCAGAGAAGGACAGATACCATATGTTTTCACTCATAAGGAACAGGAGAAACGTAACAGAGGACCATGGGGGAGGGGAAGGGGGGGAAATGGTAGTGGAGAGGGAGGGTGGCAAACCATGAGAGACTCTTGAATACTGAGAACAAACTGAGTGCCAATGAGGGAAGGGGAGAGGGGAAGGAGGGTGATGGGCATGGCGGAGGGCACTTGTGAGGATGAACCCTGGGTGTTATATGGAAACTAACTTGACAATAAACTATAAACTGAAAAAAAAATAAAGTTACTCCTTCTAGGGGAGGTGGTGGGGAAAAATAAAAACAAATTAAAAATAGGGGAGGTGTGGTTGACTCAGTTGGTTAAGTATCTGACTGGATTTCAGCTCAGATCACAATCTCATGGTTTGTGGGATCCAGCACTGTAGCAGAGCCTCCTTGGAATTCTCTCTCTCTTCTCTATCTCTGCCTTTCCCCAAGCTGTTGTGCTCTCTCTTTAAAAATAAATTTAGGGGCTCCTGGGTGGCTCAGTCGGTTAAGCCTCCGACTTCGGCTCAGGTCAGATCTCACGTTCGTGGGTTCGAGCCCCACGTCAGGCTCTGTGCTGACGGCTAGCTCAGAGCCTGGAGCCTGCTTCCAGTTCTGTGTCTCCTTCTCTCCCTGACCCTCCCCCTCTCATGCTCTGTCTCTCCTGTATCAAAAATTAATAAAAAACATTAAAAAAAATTTTAAAAAATAAATAAATTTTAAAAATAAATATTTAAAAAATAATAATAGAAAATAAATAAATAAAATAATACAATAAAGTAAAATTAATTTAATTTAAAATAAAATAAAATAAAACAAAACAAAACAAAACAAAATAAACTCACCACTCCTAACCATTAGGAGCAGGGCTTCCCAGGTTAGGTTATTCTCTCCCACTTTCTGGTTACAGTTTTCTGTAGGTGATCTCCATAGTTTAGGTCTTGACTTCCCTTTCCTTACTTTTTCCCTCTCTGTAGGTGATTTCATTCATTCAAAGACTTTGGCTATCGTCTCTAGATTGATGATTTTCAACATTTTGCTTACAGTTGGATCTCTTCTGCCATCTACTAGACATCTTCACTTTACTGTTCTATAGAAGCTTCATATGAAGTTACTTAACACATTACATGTAGCCCAGACACCTTTCATTGAGGTTAGAAAAAAGGCTTTTAAAACCTCCAGCAACTAGCTCAAGGTCTTGAGTAGAAAGGCCGCTACCTAATGACAGATCTATGCTGTACTTGTTAATTTATTCTCTTATAATAAGAACATAGCTCATCTTCTTCATCTATTCCATATCTAGGTGGATGGTATCCCTCAGAATCAGCAACATAATGTTAGGGGCAAATGAAGGATGAAAAGGTAAGGACCCTTGTTCAAAATTATCCAGAATTTCAAGATGCTGGCAGTAGACACGAAGCCAATCATTAAGCCTTTTTGTATGCAAGACCTTATGTCACTGCACAGGTTGAATGTCCATGAAGCTGGCTCGAGTGCTTCTGTTGTCACAGTTGACCAGCTGGAGACCTGGAAGTCGGGGCTCTATTATATCCCAAAGAACATCAGTCTTGCCAGTTCTACTGCCTTAATATTTCTCATGTTTTCCTTTATCACCAACCCTGCCGCCATTGTTTTTTATTCCTTGCTATTTACTATTAGAATATCATAGCATAATCTCTGAATGATCTCTCTGCCTCAAATCTAATCCCATAGGGCTCTTCTATCATTTGAGACTTGAATTACTTTTATAACCTCTAAACTCATTGCCTTGCTTTTATTACGACCCCCATAGTATCTCACAGATACAATATTTATTTCCAACTACTACCAGAATCATTTAAATATTTATTTATTTGTTATGAGAATCCTTTCATTTAAATATTATTCAAATATAAAAATATAATAAAGTTAATTATCTGCTTAAAATATTTCCCTTGGTTTTCAAGATAAATTGAAACTACTTCATTTCATGGCCTTTGAAGCTGATTATGGTTTAGCGTTACCAACCAATCACCCTTATTTTTTTATGCTTCAGCCATATCAAAGTATGTATACTTCCTCATACAGACCATGCTTATGTCACTATTCTTTGTACACTCCTCTTTTTCTGAAATTTCCAAACTTAATTTCATTTGCATAAATATTTTTTTTTGTTTTTTAATGTTTTTTATTAATTTTGATAGAAACAGCATGAGCAGGGTAGGGTCAGAGAGAGAAGGAGATACAGAATCTGAAGCAGGCTCCAGGCTCTGAGCTAACTGTCAGCACAGAGCCCTACGTGGGGCTGGAACCGACAAACCGTGAGATCATAACCTGAGCCGAAGCCGGACGCTTAACCGACTGAGCCACTCAGGCACCCCTCATTTGCATAAATATTAATCATCCTTTAAAACTCATCTAACCCCAGTGTTTATAGCAGCACTATTGACAATAGCCAAAGTATGGAAAAAACCCAAATATCTGTTGACATATGGATGTATAAAGAAGATATGGCATATGTACACAATAGAATATTACTCAGCAAACAAAGAGAATGAAATTTTGCCATTTGCAACAATGTGGATGGAACTAGAGTGTATGATGCTAGGCAAAATTAGTCAGAGAGAGACAAATTTTATATGATATTCACTAATATGTAGAATTTAAGAAATAAAACAGATGAACATGAGAGATGGGAAGCAAAAATAAGATAAAAACATAGACAAAGACAAACATATTATCATCCAAAGCCCATTATTTATATTAGGGTTCACTCCTGATTTGTACTTTCTACAGGTCTTAGCAAATGTGTGATGATATGTATCTACCATTGCAGTACCACACAGAATAATTTTACTGCATAAAAAACCTTCTGTGTTTTGCTTATTCACCTCTCCCTCTTCTCTAACCCCTGAAAATCAGTGATTCTTTTACTGTCCATGCTTTTGTCTTTTTTAGAATGTCATTTAATTAGAATCATACAGCATGTAACCTTTTCAGATTGACTTACTTAATTAGTAATATGCATGGTAGGTTCCTCCTTTTTTGCTTGCTTTCATTATTTTTTATTTATTAAAAATTATTTTTTAATGTTTATTTTTGAGAATGAGTGGGGGAAGGGCAGAGAGAGGGAAACAGAGGATCTGAGGTGGGCTCCTCACTAACAACAGAAAGCCCGATGTGGGGCTTGAACTAATGAACCGGGAGATCATGATCTGGGCTAAAGTTGTACACTTAACTGGCTGAGCCACCCGAGCACCCATGCTTGGTTTCTTCAAAACGAACTGCTGCAGTGTACCTCAGTTTCTTTGTCCATTCACCTACTGAAGGATGTCATGGTTGTTTCCAAGATTGACTATTATGAATAAAGGTGTTTAAACATCCATGTTTATGTTTTTGTGTAGACATAAGTTTGCTTTTCCTTTCCTCAAATTATAGATCCCAGTGCTAAACAAATGCAATGACTCTTGATGACATGGACCATATATATCTTTCATGTCTTCTTTCAAGATATTAACTTAAGTTTCTGTGATGAAAGTGTAAGATTTCCCAGTTTTATCAGACATCTGTCTTAAGTTTTCTCTTTGGGGTATTTTTGGCCCATCATAAAACCAAACCTCAAAACCAACACAAGGTTAATTTTCCATCAAAATGCATTTACACTACCTTGTATTACAGGTGACTTTTAGAGACTTAGATCTTATAAGCTGAATAAATCTGGAAGTATATTCCTATTTCCTCTAATACTTCTGGTAAATTGTCACATCTGTATCTACTGATGTTGTCCGCATGTGAGCGCATTCTATCAACAAAAGAAAACCTTTTCCATCATTTGGATAGTAAATAATAATCACATTTCAAACACTAGGTATATAAACAACTCCTTTGGAAAATTTGCTCACACCTTCTCTCAATAGAGCACATTCACCACCATATTTTTGCTTTTCAGTCTGATTTTAACCTGTGAATAGTTGAAAAAGATGTAATGGTTCACAATGTACATTTCTGATAACCAAATGTGGCTCCATGCCTCAGGTTTGCTTTCTTCAGAAAAAAAAAGTTAGCATTTTGTAATCCACCAACACTACTTTATTTAATACATTTTTTACTATCTCAGTGTCAAAGCTGTCCTCCCAATAGGTAATGTCTAAAGCATACAGCTCATGGACCAAACATTATCCAAGTCCATGTGCAATTTGAGGTGAGATTCTGGGGTAAATGTAATTAGGAGTACTATATAACGTATAGTGCTTTTTATAATGGCATCTTAATATTTACATTTTGCATAAAAGATGAGTTCCTAGGGTAGTATATAATGAAAATGAACATATTACTTTCTTGTGACAGTTTGGTGCATGACATTTTAAGCTTTGCTTTTAGAAAAGGCTTTCATTCTGGGTTTTTTTTTTTTACATAACTGTTCCTTTTTAAAATTATAGCACATTTCTAATACTAGGATACACATTCTTACTATCTCCAAAATAGTTATAAAGGTCCAAAGTAGAAGGCTGATCCAATTGGCAAGCATTTTTACCCTATGTTGGACTATACCATTCCAACTTTCTTGTCTATTATTGTGACTGCAATTTCCAAGTCAGTGCTAATGGACTCAGTTCTGTAGACAGAAATGATCCTTTACCAAGCAGATTTCTAACTTTCAAATTTCCCCTTATCTCTCCCATGCAGGACACTATGTTTCCAGGCACCAGCTTGCTCCCATTTGGCTCAGCTCCCATGAGGCCACTAAAAGGTCTCTAGAATACTGAGTCAAGAATATGCCTCTGAGCTCCCATTTTGGAAAGCTTGGGCTGGTTGATCCACTAACACTAATGGGAACAGAAATACTACCCTACCTCCATTTTTCTCTTGTTACTACAATACAATAAAACATCATGCATGAGTCGGAAATTTTGGGGAGAGCAGCCAAATTTCCAATACTTCTACTGCAAAGGTCAAAAGAAGCAGAATTCCTGTGTAAGCACTTGTTTCCTTTAGTGGAGTTTGTACTCACAGTAGTGGTTTGACTTTTCTGGAGGTGGTTTGCCTGGGTTTAATCTTTTATTTTGCCGTATGCTAGCTTTTGAAAGGTACTGAACTCTACCGGGT
Organism: Suricata suricatta; assembly: GCF_006229205.1. NCBI lineage: Eukaryota > Metazoa > Chordata > Mammalia > Carnivora > Herpestidae > Suricata > Suricata suricatta. Next base: position 34,632,105 of record NC_043700.1, on the reverse strand, counting down.
CTCAGTTTCCTTAAAAGTAGCTAGTATTTATCTCATTGGCCCTTTGAAATGATTAAATGAATTGATATATTCACATATAATCCAAATAAGATCTTTCTATATTGTCAAGGGCATTGGAGAGGGATTCATACATGGTATGGGACATTGTATCTCAAAGTTGGCAAGACCTTAGGGACCACCAAATTTGTGTTTATATACCAAACTTTTAGCCTGTCTGAACTTCTAATTTTTAAATTGTTTATTGTATATAAAACAATTCTTTGGAAATGAGTAAATTCCTATCTTTAGCTTTGACTCACCAGAAGAACTGTGTATCTCTGCGTACCAAGTCTCCCAGAAGGGTATGAGGACTCCAGAGTACTGTGAATTGATTAATATTCTCTCTGTAATGTGTAATATTATATTTAATATGTTAGGGTGAGAAAACTAGGATATGAATTATATATAAGGAACTTCAACCATTTATCATGCAAAAGTATATTAGGAAGGGCTTGATATGAAATGATACATATTTTAAGCTATGTTTTCCTCACTTATGGAAAACAACATGTAGGGAATATACCATTATACACTTCTGATTTTACTAAGACATAGACCAGGATACAGTAATTCTATTCAAATAGAACACATGTTACTAAGAAATAACTGCTAAAACCTTCTCTTATGGTAGTAGACCACCTTCATCCTCCAGTGACCCAATGACCTCCCCCTGTGGTGGAGCAGAGACCACATGGCATGGGTGCAGGAACAACAAAGGCTTCTTTAGAAATATATCCAGTATTTTGCTGTATGTCTTCCAGTCCAGAGATGAGTGAGTTAAAAGAAAACCAGGAATCATTATTTTTATTATTTGGACAGATATAAGAGAATAGACTCTGAGGAATAAGTGTCCACGCTCTTTGTGGAGAACTTGATGCCCAGTTTCAGTCTGTCTATCACCTACCTAACAGCAGCACTGTGTCAGGAACAATGCCTTTGATATTTGTTTTGTTTTGATTTATTTTTTAGTATTTATTTATTTTAGGGGGAGAGCACAAGCAGGGAGGGTCAGGCAGACAGGGACAGAGGAACTGAAGCAGGCTCTGCACTAATAGGCTGACAGCAGGGAGCCCAATGTGGGCTTAAACCCACAAACTGCAAGATCATGACCTGAGCCAAAGTCCACCAACTGAGCCATCCAGGCACCCCATGTACGATTTTCTTAAAACGAAGATGTGCGTACAGAGTCTGGCTGAGAGGATCAAAGATGTTTTGCATGTCAGGATGATTGATTACTGATTAGGTAAAACCAATTCTGGAGAAGAAACTCCGGATATGTAGCCTTGTGGCATGTAGATGTGGAGCCAGACTGATTCATGTAGTAGACAGGACAGAAAAACATCTTAACTTGGAGCCTTAGCAATGATCCTTAGCAATTTACTTACTTATATTCTAGTAGTTCTTTATAGTTTCCTAAGATTTGAGCACTATATTCCTTCAGCAGTAACCTTGTGAACAAGGCAGAGCAGGTACTATTATGCTCATTGTACAGAAATACAAAGTGACTTGCCTAAGGTCGCACAGGTAATAGATGTCTAAAACAGAACCCACAAAAAGAACCCACCTTTTGAAACCTCTCAGTTTAGTGCTTTCTGAACCACATCAAGCCCTAAGAAACGATGATCTTTCTTCCAACCTTTAAACGTTACACACACACACACACACACACACACACACACACACACACACAGATATGCACTTAGTCTGCATGCATACATTCATGCATGCATACTTTTTTCATTATAAACGTATATATGCTCATTGCAGAAACACTGACAGGAGAATAAAGAAAAAAATGTTCCCATGCATTGACATTTGGTATATTTTCTCTGTAATCAAGTGAAGTTTTGCTATGAGCAGGGAGATTTTACTCTATTTTATAGGGTTAGGGTGTATTTGAAAAATAATGTTAAAATAGTTTTTATAAAATATGTGACTACATTTCCTTCCTTGACTCTGCTTTTGTGTGTGTACCCAACCCATTTTCTCCGACCTGGGCTTTCCATAAATTGAAAGTGTTTGCAAATTCTGCCCCCAGGCAGAATTGTGCCTTTTTTCTTATCTTTACTAGCATAGCCAATATCTAGCTAACCATATACTACTATATCTCATGACATTAAATCAAGTCACCTCATTTCTTCCCCCCTTTCTTCCCAAATTCCCTTTTTCTCTAAACTGGTCTACATCAAGTCCAGTGAAAAAGATGAGAACGGTCAACAAACTAAAGTTCTCCTTCCCTTTATAACCAACTGTGCGAACCTCAGTAAATGACTTTACTCTCTGAGACTCAACTTTGTCATCTTTAAAATGAGTTTCGTTCAGGATGCCTGGGAGGTTCCGTTAATTAAGTGTCTGACTTTTGCCCAGGCCATGATTTCATACTTTGTGAGTTCAAACTTCTCATTGGGCTCTTTGCTGTCAGTGTCAGAGCCTACTTCAGATCTTCTGTCCCCCTTTCTCTGCCTCTCCCTTACTTGCATGCTCATGCTCTCTCTCTCTCAAAAAGAAAAATAAACATTTAAAAAATGAGTTTGGTTCATATAATTTTAAGCTCCTCTTCAGCATTCTTAGATTCCATTATTAAATAAATTCATGCCAGATTTTGAGTCCCAGATAACCCTAGCCTCCCAAGAGAAATTATATTTCAAAGGTGACCCTTTTTGTTAGCCCTCATTAGTTTATTCATGATTGACTCAATTGCTTATAAATTCATTCAACAGATACTTGCTAAGTGTGCACTAAAGTTGGGTGATGCATGGGTCAGTAAACAATAGGGTGTCCCTGATATTGGGAAGCTTACCATGTAGTGAGAATACAGACAAGTACACAGGTAATTATAAACAAGTGTGATATTACTATAGGGAAAGTAAAGGAATCTATTACCCATGCTTGAGGGTAGCAGTGTAGACTGGATCTCATCTAGATGAGTATTTAATTATAGCTATGAATAAAACAACTTTTATATATTTTATTATATCATATCAATTTTTATTGAATGTCATCATTTTAATAGGAATAAAATATCTAATTGTATTCTAATTATGTTCTTACAAGGAAAACAGAGATGTTGGAAAAGCATTTTAAAATATAAAAACACCATTAAAAAGTTGTGTATTTTTAATTCGTGGGTCTGATATAATGGGTAATGACACCGATACATACAGACATCTTGTCTTGATGGAATGTCAAGTTATATTAGTCACACTTCAGCAGGAATTTCTCAGTTGTTCCTTTAACACTCTTCAGGAAAGTCATGACCTTCATGCCTCCAGTTCCTGTATTTTCAGGTTCTGATGAGTCCTCAGATGTCGGGTTTCCCCTGCTCCGGTTCTTTGAAGGAGTCACGATGTACTTGGCTACTATCCTCAGATGGTAGCTTCTCAGGGCAACCATAGCCTTCACACAGTCATTATAATCCGCCTGCAATTCAGCATCACCTTTTGAAAGAACAAACTGACGGACTGAGGGGGCTGACTCCAATGTCTGAAGAAATTTCCGGTGAGCTAATGGCATATATTCTCTCATTTCATGAAGGAATTTGAAAGAAGATTCTGAAGGAACAAGAGAAAGATTAGTTAGTATGGAAGCCCAAACATTCCCCGATCGAAGAGAGAAGGGCAAAGTGAGGTCAGAGTGGGTGGGAGATCACAAGCCACCAGTGAAACATGAGGCAATGGGTTCACAACCATTCTGTTAGAAGGTTACTCATCTTGCTACTAGTAATGGTACTTATTGTAATACAGCCTTAATTCTGAAAACCACATGAACTGAACTCATTCATAGACTTTTTTGCTTGTGTGTCTTTTCTCACTTCTTACTGGATTTTATCCTTCTAAAAAGCTGATAATACAGACAGTGTGAATATAATCCATACTCGACAGAACATGACATCAAGTCCAAGAGATTAAGGGATAACTTTTAAATAAATGAATGAACTATAAACCAGGAAGTTCTTACTGGAGTTTCTTCTGCCCACTCTAAACCCCTACAAGGAATATAATGGATGTGGTTCATATTTCAACCCTGACATCTTTAAAATTTGGGCTGCTGGGGCACTAAGACAGCTGACCAAGAGTAATGTCAAGCCGTCCCTGTCACTGAGGTCTCCACCTCCCCAACTTCAGCTCACAGTCCCATCTTATTTGCAGGTGACTTTTTCTTTGTGAGTCTGATCATACATTTTCAGGACATGTGCTATAGGCTTCACCACAGCCAATTAAGCCTCATATACATGTTCAAAAGTCAAGATTGAGAGGGTGATGAACTTGCATTTTGGTTCTGGCTTCACTGCTTTCCAACCGGTTAATAAGGAGTTTGTCACTTATCCTCTAAGGAAACTTAGAAGCTCCCGCTTGGTCGTCTGTGAAAGGGGATGATGACAATAAGATCTTGCCTTACCAATTCTTTGGAAAGTATCAGATAGGCTCAGATGAGATGCTGATGGAAAGTTACTTCTTAGATGTTAAAACACTATTGTATTAACGTGGAAGATTATTATTTGTCATTGTCCACTCACCTTCACCAGAACTCTGCTCGATGCCCAGCAGAACATCAAAACACTGGAAAATGCTGCTTTGGGCGGCACTACCCCCTGCAAACTGCTTTGGGGTTTCCCAGACACCTTCGTACTTCAGACCACTTGGCAGCTGAAGGTTGCCTTTCCAGCTAGACCAGGAAGGGGGCAAATCATTATTTAGATTAATTGCCAAATTTTCAGATTTAAAACCTTATAATAGGGGATAAATGAAGAGCGACATGACATAGATTCCATTATTCTTCTTCCACACTTCCCTTCCACTCATGTTCATGTTTGAGAATGATTGATAATATGGTCCTGAGAAAATTTGGCTTAAGTGTTCTATAAATGGAAGCTTACCTTTGCATTGGAGCAAATATCATTTTTTTTAGATGTTTTTATTTATTTTGAGAGAGAGAGGTGGGGGAAGGGCAGGGAGAGAGGGAGAGAGAGAACCCCAAGCAGACTCTCTATTGTCAGTGCGGAGTCTAATATGGGGCTTGATCCCACCACGTGGGAGGTCATGACTTGAGCCAAAAGCAGAGTCAGTTGCTCAGTTGTCTGAGCCACCCAGCATCCCCATTCCATTCTTTTTTAAATGACTACCTTTCCTGTCTATACTCCAGTCCATGCCTGGCCAGCTGATAACAAAGAGAATAGTCTTTTCTTTCTCTACATGTTTTTTAGGATATGACATATTTCCTAAACGTGATGGGTAGTGGAGATCATCAGCGGGAATTTTATGTGTTTTGCTCATTGTTTAAGAAAAAACAAATTCAAGTGTAAGACTACATACCCAGACAAGTATATGCGAAGAACATTGAAAAAGTCGTCTGGGTCCACATAGTCTGTAGAAGAGATGAGGTGTGTTAAATTAAGCAGTTATCAGAACTATCACAGGGGATCAAGATATTGTAAACAACTGGTAGTGGAGTTCAGCTTAGGCTGCAGGAAAGGCATTAGATCAATCTGTGCAGAAAAAAAATCCCTGAGAAAGGCTCTCCCAAGTGAGCCTCATGTCCACTGAACAAGGCTAGCGCACAACTTGTATCAAAGAACCTAAGCCCACTTCACACTCATCCTCAGGAGAACAATTACACTGCCAATGTTTTTTTAAAGCTATTTCTTGTGCTTACTGATATAAGAGACAGACTACTTACATAAAGAAAGAAACAAATCTAAATAAAATGAAAAGCAGAAACAGCAACCCCAGGAACCCTGTGGGTTTCCCCATGGATCATCTCTGTGTCTCTCTCCCCAAAGCTTACTAACATTTTTTGTTTGAAAGTCTATTTCTTGCCAAGGACCAATCAGTAGTAACTCAAAGCCTGGGGATATACCGTCACATATTTGTTGAAGCTATCTGGCAGAGCACATTTTTTCTTTTACTTTTTTTGCAGTCCCTTGCTTATATACTTTTGTTGGTTATTACTATTTTTTTAACTGTTAATTTTGTAATAACTTTTGAGCTCAGTAGCTTTTCTCTGTTGTTTCTTAACCAACGGAGCCAGCCAGGCACCCCCATTTCCCTGTTGTTTCTTATTAACTCGCGAAAACCCAAAATTGTAGGGAGCTCTTGTCAAGCAGAAGCTAAGTATTTCAGAACTTAAAACAGCCTGAACTTTCCGCAACTCTCGGCAAGGGTTTCAGTGGGAGGCTAGGACACTCCTGAGAGTTAGTTACCTGGCTTGCAATTCTGGCTTCACAGTTTACTATCTGTGTAACCTTGGGCCATTAATCTTATCTCTCCAGTGGATTACTTTATCCATAAAATTAATATAATAAAACCTACGACAGGAAAGTATAATAATTTAGTGAGATAAAGTGAAAACACACCCACTAAGTGAGAGTTTTTTTTCTTGTGTTTGTTTAACAACTCCATGTTTCAGATAATCAGAAACTTGTGACTGCCAGCCTTGAATGTTGCCTAGCATACAATACTTGCCATGCATTTGGCCAAACTCTTTGAGGGCTTGTTTCAGACAGGAAGCTATCTGACGCAGTGCCATTTGCAAAGTATTCCGGTCCTCACATTTTACTGCATTTAGTAAACCAGGAATCACCTTTAAAAAACAAAAGGTAAACATTTAAGATTTCCGAGCACTAAATATTGGTATAGAATAAAATTCTGCTAATTAATCCCCAGATTAAATGTGGGATTTCCATTTCGTTTGTTTTGCTGAGAACCCTCTGTTTTGATTTCATTTTCTTGTATTTAATTAAGCTTGGATTTATTTTTATTTATTTATCATTTAGAGATAAGTCTATATAGTTTTATTTCTAATTCTAATAGTCAAAACTATTAGATTTATGTCACTCTGTGATCTACTTCCAATGACAACCTGCATTACAAATGCATTTCTGATACTGAGGTTTCAAACTTTATTCTAAATATGTGGGTCCTATGCTTTATATTTTAGATGATACACAAAAACAAGTAAAATACTATTTCTATCAGATGATCCCTTACATCCAATTAAATTATCAAATGCTTTATTTAGTCAAGATAAAGTTATTTCATGCATAATATAGTTTGGTTACTGACTGCTCTGTGCATGGAAATGAAGATGCAGATCTGCCAGTATGGATGGACTCACTTTGATTGCGGAAGCCGCTGCTATTTCCACCAACAGAGAAACGAGGAAGAACCCCTTGCCACAGTCTCCCCCAGGAAATGAAAACAGAATGTCCATGTTCCTAAGAAGGTAAGTCACAGGAGTCAAGAATTTAGCAAAAGTACTGGCATCTTTGTTTGAGTGCTTTTAGTTTTCAAGTATTTTTATTTTATTTTAGTTTCAAAATAACCTTTCAGGATAAGTATGCTAGGTTCTACTATCTCCATTGTGTTGTTGGGAATATGAGTGTTAGGTCCATTGTCTAAGATCTAATGGTAAATTAAACTGGGTCTTGAAATTTCGTTTTACAGTTTGAAACCAGAAATTCCAAGATCATTTCTGTTTCTATTCTCTCATTAATTTTTCACATGCATATATATTACCATATTTATATATGTACATATATTTGATGTTTTAGAGACATCTGTGAGGTATAATTTTAAGCAGACGTTTTGCTTTAAATAAATATAATTGTATCTACATTTTTATCAGTGAACCTGATTCAATTTCTCAGTGGTTTACCTGCTTTACAAAGAAATTGGGAAATTCAAATAATTGAATATACCCTATTTTGTTTTTTATTGAAGTTTTACACTAGCACAAACAAGGACCCAGTATCTGTATATCTATGAAGTTCATGGTGGTTAAATTCATGGTCTCTGAAGCTAGACCATTTCTGCAAGCTACCTTGTTTTATGACCTTGACCAATATACTTTATGTTTCTGCCTCGGTGTTCTTATCTATAAAATGGGACTTATGATACCATCTTCCTAAGTTAAAAGCCTTCCATAGCTGTCCACTGATGTGAAGATACTATTTAAACCCCTTATCATAGCCAAAAGTCCCACATAATCTTTTTTGCTAAATTTATTTCTTCATCTTTTTACCACACTACTACTTCCATCAGTCACTACTTATCAATGACACTAACCTTCCTCTGGATCTGATAATAAATACATCAAGATTTTCATCACTTTGAGGCCCTCATTCTTGCTGTTTTCTCCACTATGAACGTTCATCTTACTCTTGTAGCTAACTCCTTCCTACTCACTCTTTGGAAGTCAGCTTAAATAACTTGCTACAAGGATTCCTTCTTCATCCCTTTTGTTTGGATAGAGTTCCTCTTGCCCTCCTCCTAATCAAAAAGCAATTTACATAATTTTCCTGTATCTACTTTCTGCACCAAAGCAGGCTTATTCTTATGATATTTACCTTTGTTTCCATAGCTTTTAGCTTTCCCTTAGTACATAGATCAAAAATAGTAAGGATTGGGCCAAAAAGAACCGGTTTATGATTCTGGCCACTGAGGTTATTAAGTCAAAGACACACAGATGGATGTGCATTTTGTGTATGTGCATCTTAATTTTATTTTATATATGCAGGTGCTATTTTTGCGTATAGCTATGCTCTCAAGCAGACATGGTCCTCTGATAGTCCTATATCTAATTAAGGATTGGGATTATTTGCTGTTTAAACAATTGCTTATTTTTTGTCTGAATTCAATTGGTCTTCTAAAAAGTACTTTTGGAGTATATTGATAAGCCTATATTTACTTTGAATAACAAAAAATTCTTAGAATAAAATAAGAATCAAATACTTACTCATAAGTCATGGGCCTTATGAAAGCAGCCATCAAACAGTGGGTCAATTGGAAGAGAAAAAGCAAATCAATTAAAAATCAAATGGTTTTGAGTAATTCTTATTCAATTTAATACTACTGGTCTATCAAAGGTAAGATATAAGTAATATATATATATGTACATATATATATACGCTTTTTAAGAAAGATTTATCAACTAGGCATCATAAACACTTAACTTAGTACTTTTTAAGTTAAAAAAAATTAAATATTCAAGGAACACAGAGGGTTAGCCAAACTAGTCATCCCTAATAAACTTTTCCAGGTCAAATCCTTTCATTCCATGGTTCCTGGGCCTACAGTAGTCCTCTGCAGAAACACCCCCAGAGCCCTGGGACACCCTCTGTCTCTTGTCCCCTTACGATAACAGATCCCACTGCTAAAAGGACAGGAGGGGCCTAGCCCTTCAGCGGGCTTCACTGAGGGCCTGGGCATTTTGGTCTCTATGGCTGAAAATGTGTTTACTCTTAACTGGAGAGTTAAACATTAAAGTTGTAGAATCTCCAAAATATGTTACTTTAAAAAAGCCAGACACAAGAGTACCTTCTCTATAATCTCACTAATATGATATCCAATAGCAGAAAAAAATAATTTTTAAAATGACCAATCAGAATGTGTGTACCTGGACGTAGAGAAGAGAATTGAATGAAAAGAACCATAGAGCTGATATTCTGTATCTTGCTTCAGTCCATCCATGTGTATAGCACAGTCAAAATCCCCCAACTGAACAGTCAGGATGGCACATTTCATTGTATGCTAATTATACACCTCTCTCTCATGTTTATACCGGCAGAGGAAAACATACCCCCAAGATGAGAAGAAAGCTGTACTGCCAAAATGTAAACCAACAACTAACTCCCTCTTGATGTAAATAGCGTGCACTTTTTTAATTCCTGCTGTAATCACAGTTTACATACCCCCTGGGATCCTTTTTCTTCCAGTTTGCCAAGACACAGTCTGCATAAACCAGAATGGGAGGCAGATCCAGCTTCTGAGAGAGTTCACAGTAAGGAACAGCAATATTCTTTGGCAGGACCTAATTAAAACATAGTATTTAGCATTAACCTTTGAAGAATCTTACCTTTTCCTCTGCTTTCTGGGTGTCAGAACATTAGCTGTTCTACATCATGGCACTCTGAGATGAAACCACTGTAATTTTCTTTTCCTCATTTCATAATGTAGTCCTGGGAATTATTAAATGTTTATGTTTTAGATGTGGGTTGCTGTGGAAATAATCTAGACAGAGAGAGAAAAAGGAAGTAGAGGGCAGGAGGAACAAAGGATGTATCGTTGACTTTCTAATGGCCTGTGGTTACTTGTAGTCACTTGTTCACTCATGTGTCCATCCCACGAATATTTGTTAGACAACTCCTCTGTAAGGAGCTCTTCATCCATGGGTAACACGAGGTAAAGTCATGCTCAGCTCTCTTTGTGCTCAAGTTTTTTTCCCTGAGCCTATTACTCAGGATTCTGCTGTTTGACCACATTCTAAAAGGCTCATATCCCCAGAGGGCAATCCTTAGGGGCAAGTGCTCTCCTAGAGGGCCCATTGTTGCCGCTCATGCCAGCCATGTTTTCCAGCTGCACTACTAATCATAATGCTGGCCTTTTATTCTTCATCTGCCTGACTTCATAACCACATTGTCCTATGTAATAATAACGTCATCCTTGACATCAGCACCTATGGCTGGAATATGTGTATCTAACCAGGCCAAGGACAGGGATGTGGGGCTCGTCTGGGGTAGTGGGAGGTGGGACTGCGGTGGGAGAGAAGGTATGACAACGTGGCCCGCTCCACAGCTCTGTGAAAATCAGGAGAGCTCCGGCTCTAACTTCGGACTAACTTACTACACCTGGAGATGACGGTTTAACGTTAGCACGGAAACGTTGGCCATCCCAGCCCTCGCAGAGTTTGTGCCTCTGGGAACAGAGACATTTTGGTTTGCAAATGATTTGCATATGTTTCAAAAGGAAATTTCTGCCTCTTTCTGATTTAAAGGAAAGATCAAAGGGAATCAAAAGGGAAGATACTAATTAAATAATTAATTTGAGATGACTTGGGGAAAAGAAATGTTCAAACACATCTTAATCTATTAGAGACATTTATGTACGTACTGAAAAACTCAGATGCTAATTTCCAGTCCATTCTCAAGCAAAATGTGTCTTATATTGATATATCTTATTTTTCACCCATTTATTTTCTTTCCTCACCAATACTTTTGTGTATATATATGTTTCCTATAATTTCCCAACTTCTATAGTCATATATATATACACACATATATATATACATATATATACACACACACACATATATATATGTATATAGAGTAGAGGCAGAGAGAGAGAGAGAGAGAGAGAGAGAGAGAGAGAGAATCCCAGGCAAGCTCCATTCTGTCAGTGCAGACCACAAACCATGAAATCACGAATACATATGTGTATATATATACATATGTATTCGTTCCTGGCTTCTAAAATCCTTTTTAGAATAATGTGGTTTATAAAAAATAAATAAATTTTAAAAATTTTTAAGTTTTATTTTATAATTCTGATGTCCAGTCTGATAAATTTATTATCTTGTTATTATCCCATATACATTCTAGTCTCCACATTTTTTGCTAGTCCTCCTCCCCTCTTTCAATAAGCTCTACCAATCTTTTAAGAAATAATTCAAGTCCCACTTCTTGAAGCATTTCATTATTATACCAACTACTATTTAACTCCTCTGGATCCTTCTACTTCTGCACTTAGCATATGTCGCCCTTTGTTATTGAGGATCTTTTTGTTTGTTTGTTTGTTTTATTTATTTTGAGAGAGAGAGTGTGCTTGTGTGCATGAACAGAGTAGAGGCAGAGAGAGAGAGAGAGAGAGAGAGAGAGAGAGAGAGAATCCCAGGCAAGCTCCATTCTGTCAGTGCAGACCACAAACCATGAAATCACTATCTGAGCCAAAACCAAGAGTCGTAGGGTTGACTGACTGAGCCACTCAGGTGTCCCTACTGATGATCTTTCTATACAATACCTACACATTTAGCTAGGCTCGAATTCTAGCAAGTCTAGTGGGGCTGTGTGCTTAGGTTGTAAGTCTAGAACTAGTCTTAAACCTTTTTGTGTCATCACAAAATTTAGACATGATAATCTGATGACTATAAAGAAGTATAAGATGTTCCCATGATTATGCAGAGCACCTTTGTCCTTTTGTTCACATATCAGGGGATGACATCACATAGGTGAACTATATGTGCTGTTTAGTATTTAAACAAGATGTGGAAAGACAAAGTAATAATTCCAATTACCTTTGTCAAAAAGAAAAAAAAACACTTGAGGGCAGAAGGTGCTTCTGGAATCTATTTTATCTCTTTCTGGTCTGAAGATTAGGTATTACAGTCAATCAGTTTCATGTGATTAGTATTGCCAGATAAAATACAATATGGTATTATTTTAAATCTAAAGTTATCTACTGTTGATGAGAGTAGAGTGAAACCCAGATGTTCTCCATATTGACAGATAGAAGAAAGCACTTTGGCATTAAGTAAGAAGAGCTATAAAGTGTGCATATTTCCTAAAACTCATAGAGAGAGAAAATATTTAATTTTCAAATATATTGATTATAGTGTCATTTACAAGGGCAAATATTTAAAAAAGTACAGTATTTGTAAACAGACAATTGAATAAATAAAGTTCAGTCACTCAATGAAAAACTATAAAGAGATTTCAAATCAGCCCATTCAGCCAAAAGGCCTGTTGAGATCCCGCTGTAAGTCACCAAGAGGAACACGCTTATCTGGAAAGTGTGACTCTGGAAAGTGTGACCCTGGAGTTAGTTTTCTATGACCTTTAATTAGTTTCGGTGATTGGGCAAATTTCCAGATTGAAACTCCCTTTCTGGTCAGAAACCTCTGCTGATGTGTTTCGATTTTGTTTTCACTACCATGAAAATAATAATTTTTTCTGGAAGTTACAAACAATGTAATCATTAGAAAAATGATGTAATCACCTATGGTATAAAAAGATTCTAAGCATCACAGTAAAGTGCAATCTTGCCACCATTCACTTTATCTGTCTCCTTTCTTATAGATATTGTGCCGACACCAACCCCCTATTCAGGGACCCTTAGACTCTGGTGCGTGGGCTGGTCCCTTACATCAAGGTCCACCAGAGTGCGAGGGACCACGAATCTAATTATTACATTGTTTGTAACTTCCAGAAAAAATTATTATTTTCATGGTAGTGAAAACAAAATCAAAACAGAAACGAGGTGCAATACAGAAGATCAAAAAACGTAACTCATCACTCAAAATACATCAGCAGAGGTTTGTTTTATGTATAAGTAATATTATTAACTGAAGCTTATGACAAAGCTATTCTTTTTTACAAGTGAACATGATCATTAAGGGGAAAGTGCCCCTGACCAGGAAGGGAGTTGCAATCTGAAAATTTGCCCACTCACCGAAACTAATTAAAGGTCATAGAAAACTAACTCCAGTCTCTAATCCATCATGATCAAGAGGTCATGCACACATTCTCTAAAACAAAGGGAAGCAGGACCCAACAAGCCATATGACACTGTACGCTCAGTCTCCCAGGAGAGCGACTCAATCCCGATCCTCAACTGAGGGACTCACTTGCACCAGGGTCACACTTTCCAGACAAGCTGGAGATATGCGCGTTCCTCTTGGTGACTTACAAAGGGTTCTCAACAGGCCTTTTGGCTGAATGGGCCCCTAAACAAATGACTAGCATGATTATGTTGTAACTAGAAAATGCATATAGTGTAATTTAAGTGAAAGACTCAGGACATATGTCTATATTCACAGGATGGAGCAACTACTGTGTTATGTAAGTGAAAGATTAAAAATCCAATAATGATGGCAGCTGGCATGTTAAATCAATAAATGATTGTTTTCCTTTGTATTGTTTTTTGTTATCCAATCATCACAAAATTTAGTTATAATATTTTTAGAGTCATTTTTACATTAAATGTCAATTGGATGTAAATTGCCATATAGCATAAGAAATACCAGAAAATCTCCAAACCTCACAAACATCTTCACCACCTTGATTCCACACATATGCCATGGTGATATACCCCAGGACCAGATGTGCGAGGCGCTGTGACTTGTGGTCTTTGAGGCCATCGATACTGAACATTTGTAACTGGGAATAAAAAGAGACATTGACTCCAATCAACATGGGTGACATTATAGCTTCAAAGCCAATTTAACAATGTTAAGAAGCTCTAACAGAAAGAAGAATGTAATGCCTTTCCAAACCTTCTCAACTTCTTTACGTAGTTCATTTTTCTCAATCAGTTCAGGTAGGTTTTTAGCAATGGAAATCCATTGATCATAAGGGTAAGGTAGCTCCTCCTTGAAAAAAAGAAATGGAACGTTTATTTTGTAGAGAAAGTTTTTATGAAATCGTTTTGCCTCTGATTGATTGTCTTGCCTCTAGATCAATTCTGGGTAACACTGTCCTAGCAAACACTCACCTGTCCGGTAACCCCAGTCCCTGCATCGTTACCTGCACACTCAGGGCTCAAGACTTCCCTCCTCCAGCGCTCGGACCTGCCTCTTACACAGGCCACCTCAAAAGTTACACTAAAATCATCCTGGTTACTCCAACATACACTTAGATACCCAAGTACTAATCCTATGTATTCTATTCACACATTGTTATGTACTTTGTTGTTTTTATTTATTTTTTCTTCCTGGCTAGATAATAATTTTTTTAATGGAAGAAAAATGAGATTTCTTAGATGTCAGTAAGTAGACTAGGCATAATGACCTAAAAAGTTGACTGTTATCTCTGTTTCATAAATAAGGAAAATAAGTTTCAGTTCATGAGATTGCTTTGTATATATAGTTTATTGTGATTAAATTTTAAGTGCTTCTAACTTTCAAAAATCAATGCTCTTTTTTTTTCTTAAAACGTATTCATTCCTTATTTCTGAGAGAAAGAGAAAGAGCACAAGCCAGGTAGGGACAGAGGGAGAGAGGAATACATAGAATCCAAAGCAGTTAATATTATAAGAAAGTTATAAGACAGAAAGGCAAACATAACATAAAATTCAAACATTTTCAGAGGCTTCAGATAATTGGCCAGTCTTTGTATTTTATGGCAGATATTTCAGCAATGAAAGATGCAAGCAGTATATTCACTAAATAGTCACCTCTCTGGTTTCTCTGAATTTTTCTCCCTAACTAGACACACACACACACACATACACACACACACACACACACACACACACACACACACACTGTTGTTGTTGTTCTCCATTTTACTATGTAACACAACTGAATTTTTGGCTTTTACTATTTTCCCCAAATAACAGAAATATTTTTTGTTGTAATATATCATGATTAACATCCTTTTGACAGAAATTTCAACAGATGTAAAAATTCAATCAATAAAATAACTTCTGGTTCAGGAGATGCTTAATGATATAATATAAATTAATGAAAAATAACACAGGGTCATTCAACTTCTGCTAGATTAGAGAATGTATTTTTTATCTATGTGGAACTAGAAGACATATTATTTTCTTTTGGAATAGAAATCTGACTGATTACAAAAGATGAAATGAACATTGCCAGCTTATATTTTCTAGGAAAGATCTTCAGTGAGGAAATAAAAGTAATGACGAATTTGTTTTCTTGTTTCAGAATATGATCTAACTTCCTAAGCATCTTAAGAGGTAATACTACTTTTTAAGTAGTCCAGGGAGAGTTTTGTTTTGATTTTGTTTGGGGATTTTGCTTTACCCCTTGGAATATATTCTTAGGTCTCTGAAACTACCATGATTCTCTTAATTTTTAAGAGATTTTTTAAGAGAACTTATTCTGGGAGAAAAATGATATAGAGTTTTGCAATTTCTTATTGTACCACAGATAAGTACATTTGCAAAATCATCTTATCCTGGCACTTCAGTGTGCTTGTATGGAGAGGGACTAGGTTTAAGCATGAGTGATACGCAAATATAAAGTAAAGTAGGTGCTTTTAGCAATAACGTTAGTGGGTGGTTGTTGTTTTTTTCAGAAAGGGAGAGAGAGAGAGAGAGAGCGCACAAGCTGGGGTGAGACTGTGAGACTGGGCAGACTGTGAGAGACAGGGGCTTGACCCCAGATCCTAGGAACTCTGAGTTCATGACCTGAACAGAAATCAAGAGTTGGATGCTTAACCTACTGACTCATCACCCAGGCACCCCTACAGGATGTTATTTCTAAGTTAGATTGGATCTCTAACTAAAAATATATTTGCTGCATTTAAAGATGCCCTCCAGGATACAGGCTGTGTTTGAGCCACAACATATAGATATGCACTGGTATACAGAATTGTCACAACATGTAACTCATTCCTAGAAAACATATGGAATCTCATAAACCTTATTAAACCCAAATGTGGAGTGAGGGGAAGCAATGCCTTGTGATATCTTCTCTTTTGAGAGGGAGCACATTATAATGATTTTAAGATCACAAATTCTGGAGCCAGACTAGTCAGGTTCACATTCTATCTCTGCCATTGCTAACTGTGCAAGCTTAGTAATTACCTAAATTACCTAATTCTGCTTACATTTCTTATCAGGAAAATGAGGTTAATAACAGATATACATTTTAGGATGGGTGTGAAGGTGCAATAAGTTAGTATTTGTAAATTTCTTAAAGATGCAATATAAATGTTTGATAATTGAAATAGATAATAAGATGGTTTTCCTGGCATTCTTTGAAATACCTTAGAAAAAATGTAGTTTTAAAAACAAACACTTACTCTACATGTCTTGCTCTTTGCAGGTAAAGTTTGTAAAATTTAAAAAATGGTAATTCATACTCTCATTCGAATCTTACACTTAGTAACAACAAGTAGTATAAATACAACACAAAACGGTTTGATATACCATCTCAAAAACCTAATCAGAGTAGGAATATGTACTTCATACAATTTAAGGTATTGTCAGTCAAGAAAAGGGGTTCCTTTGACATGGATCATTTATTACTTTGTTTTTTTTTCCAAATGCCCTCCAACAATGCAATTGTAGTAAACCAAAATACTTCTATAGTTTCCTTTTTTCATCACTTCTATTATCTGTGTAAGGTAAGTAAAAAGTGGGTTTAAGACTCAATCTCTAGGCAGAAATTTTAAGAAAGTTCAGTATGAACCATTTATTGAAACTCTGCTCTACTTATGGCACTGCTTTATCCATTTGTTCAGTAAAAATTACTGAACCACATTTGTTAATAGAAGTTAGCTTGCCAGGTGAGTAATGATAAGAACACATCCCCCCTCCCCGTATATAAATTCCTTGTCTTACCAGCGGGTCTGGCAACACGAAGCCCAGCTCCTCATCTATGTGGTATTCTTTGAACTTTTCCCAGGAAACTTCTGTAGGAAATGTCCCACTGTGTGCCATTCTTCCAGTCTACTCCTCTGATCCTCTTTGTTCTGCAAGAGGTTTTCAGAGCATCTATTTATTGTAGAGGTTGCCATAGCCAATGATCACAATCTTACCACGTAGGCAGAAAGAAATGACTTCCACTTTTAAAATAGTTTCATTTTCTTTCTTTGTAATTTGATAAACAATAAAACCACGAAAACGTCCTATTCATCATATGAAGAAACTGAAAGTTTATGTTCCTATGAAGTCGTTGTCACTGGGAACACCATTTGTGTACCGTCATAGGGAATGTCAGACAGAAACTGAAATAACAAAAACCATGAAAATAGGTAACTTGAAAAGAACATTTTTTATGGGAGCTTTTAAGTCTTTGAAGTAAGCTAATGAATTTGACCAGGGCTAAAGTCTGAAAATACCACTTCGTCATGGCTGTCATTGGCTTTCCATTATGTCTCAAGGGTTCTTTAAACAAAGCAGTGTCTTATTTCAGAAGCCACAAAATGCAAACTGTGCTACATTGAACTAGTAGACAATGACTAATGTAGAAAAAAAATGGAAGCAGATGAGAAACTAAGACAGTACATTCTGGGACACCTGGGTGGCTCAGTCACTTAAGCATCAGATTTCAGCTCAGGTCATGATCTCACCCCTTGTGGAACTGAATGCAGCATCCAGCTCTGTACTGACAGCTCAGAGCCTGGTGCCTCTTTTGGATTCTGTGTCTTCCTCTCTCTCTGCCCCTCTCCAGCTTGTGCCCCACCTCTCTGTCTCTAAAAAATAAACGTTAAAATTTTTTTATTTAAAAAAAAGAAAGACAGTACTTCTCTGTCACCATTTTTCCTATTCAGTCTTTTATTTGTGTTCTCAATGATACAGTTCTTTCTTCTTCATATTCATTATAGGAAGACCTTTCTGTATCTCTACTATATTTGACTGCTAAGGACTGTTGAGGCAATAGTCCTTCATATTTGGAGAGTTTGTAATATGTTAAAAGTTTAAGCAAAGGATAAAACACTTTGGAAATGTTTCTTTCAAAATGCAAATTAAAACTGCATTTGGCAGGGATGCCTGGGTGGCTCAGTCGGTTAAACATCCGACTTCAGCTCAGGTCATGAACCCTCAGTTTGTGGGTTTGAGCCCCGCATCGGGTCCTGTACTGAGAGCCCAGAGCCTGGAGCCTGCTTAGGATCCTGTGTCTCCCTCTATCTTTCCCTCTCCCTTGTTCGCACTCTCTCTCCGTCTCAAAAATAAATAAGCATTTTTAAAAAACCCTCCATTTGGGTTTTTGGGTTGCCTGCAGTTCTGCGCTCACGGAAAGGCATTGCTCGATCTTACTAATAAAGCTGAAACAAAAGTGGGAACCGTATCACTCCTTTTGATGATCAAAAGGAGAAATCAGGAGTCAATGTACAGTACATTATTAGAATGCAGTTTTGTCATCCAGCTTATCAGTACTTGAAATAACTTAATGGTACATAACTTCATTCTAGAATATTTCTCACACTCTTCTTTCCTGTGAATTGTGGTTTTGTTTTTTCTTTCTTTTTTAAAATTTTTTTAAAGTTTTATTTATTTTTGAGAAAGAGAGAGAGAGAGAGAGACATAGAGCGTGAGTGGGGCAGGGTCAGAGAGAGAGAGACACAGAATCAGAAGCACGCTCCAGGCTCTGAGCTGTCTGCACAGATCCCAAGGAGGGGCTCGAACCCTCGAACTGTGAGAACATGACCAGAGCTGAAGTCGGCTGCTACCAACTGAGCCACCCAGGCGGTCCTGTTTTTTCTTTTTTAACATGCAGTTTTACAAGAATATGATCTTCTTATAATAAAAGGGAAATTGAAACCAAATTATACAGGAAAAGAACGCATGGCTAAGCTTATAAATAATGAATGATTCATGAGGATGATATTTTTGAAACCAGGCTCAAAGCAAAACACCAAGAATATCATGTTCGGTTGTCATACCCAGATGAAAGCCAAACAAAACAAAAACATTTTTAGGAGTTAGAGAATGTGTGTTTATTCCTATGATTTTTCACTCTTCCTACCTGGATTTTTTTTCCAGTGGTGAGTCAAAACACATACATGTAATAAAGTTTTAGCTACTTCTATGTCAGAAAAGTCTCTGAAGCTTGAATTTTTTTTGAGAAGCATGGCTTGATACAACGTCTTCTTGACTCTGCTTATCTATTAAATCCATCCTACCTTTGACTCCAAAAACAATATTTTAGAATCCTACTTTTATCTCTACCTATTTATCTCTACCTTCATATTTTACCCTTTTCATATTTCTGAAACATTTTCAGTCCTCATTTATCTTGATTTTTCTTCAGCAATAACAACATCTCATCGAAAACCCTTTTTCATAAGGTGTCAGAAAAGCATCTTAATCTTACCATCTTCTATAGATTCTTTATCTTTTCCTTTAGCCTTTTACCTGTGGCCAGGTCATTGTGAAAGGAAGCGCCTGAAAGTCACTACTCAGCTTTTTTCTCTACAACCTCTCAGCTCTGACAGATATGAATCTGTCTACCTTGTATATATCACCTGTTTGATAACTTGGCTGGACCCTTGTATGTAATGATTGTACTGCCTGACTTATCTTCATAGCTATAGACTGCATTTTTCAATTGCCCAGTTAACATCTGGAAATCTTTTTCGAGCGCAATACCAGAACTATTATGAATAATAATAAAAAAAGGACTATTATGAATGGACTTTCAAAAGGACTTTTATCCAGGCCCATGATAAACACAAATTTATTCCCTCATAATATATAATAATGCAAATTCCTCTTTATTATTATATTATGCTACGTTATGTAAAAAGTAACTTTGCTTTTAGAATAAAAGATGCTTCAGTTGAAAAACTCAAGTGATCTAGAACATACAAAAAGAATGAAGAAAATTATTGAAATACCAATATCCACTGGC
>NC_043700.1:34589428-34611872 GCF_006229205.1 Suricata suricatta | reverse complement strand
GAGAGCATAGGCAATAATTTCTCTGACATTGGCTGTTGTGACATTTTTCTAGACGTGTCTTCTAAAGCAAGGGAAACAGAAGCAAAAATAAACTATTGAGATTACATCAAAATAAAAAGCTTTGCACAATGAGGGAAACCACTGACAAAACAAAAAAGGCAACCTATGAATGGAGAAGATATTTACAAATGATATATTTGCTAGGGGTTAATATCCAAAATATACAAAGAACTCACGAAACAACTGAACACCAATAAAAGTAAACAATATGATTAAAAAATAGGCAGAGGATCAGAATAAATATAAATGCATTTTTAATCATTAGTCTCATTTTCTTAGTTTTACAATGTTTGCATGTAATCTTAACCATGTTATTTACTATTACTTGTTTTTGAAAATTTAAAAAATGATATTCTATTGACAATGCAATTTCATTCTTTCAGTAATCATTATCTTTGTAACATTTATCTATATTGGTATGTCCAGTTGTCATTAAATTTCACTGCTTTATTGTATTCAATTGTGTAAATATGCTATACTTTATGCCTTTTGATGTTTCTGTTTATAAGTGCTATTTCTAGGTTGTTGTTTCTCTTTAAAAGTATTTGTTTTCTTGTTTTTGCCAAGAATGGTGTTACAAAAATCTTCTGATGAATCTAGAGGAGCTTATCTAAAGTAGAAGTTTTCAACCTTTGTCTCGTTCACATTTGGGCCAAGTCTCTCTTGGTCTGCTGTGGGATTGCTCTCTGCCCTGTGCGCCCTCTTACCGCATCCCTGGCCTCTGTGCACCCCACACCAGTAGTGCCTTTCTGTCCAACTCTAACAGCCAAAAATGTCTCCCAACATTGTCCAATGTCCTCTGAGGGCAAAAGTTGCATCTGGTTGGGAACCACTAACGATAATACGTGTGGAAGAGGAAAACTATGGAATATAAAGGTGACAATGTGCTACTTTGTACAGGATGTTGCTACCAGCACATTTTCCAACCCATAGTGTGTAAGACTTTCTCATCACATTTTTGTTGAGACATTCTTCAACCTCATCAAGTATTTGTTAGCATTTGAAGTTTTAACTTTTGCCCATCAGTTAGTGCAAAAAAGTATTTCATTGTGTTTCTGTCCTTTTAAAATTATGTTTAATTTTTTTAGAGAAAATTTGGTTTAACAAATAATTGATCAGAAAATGCAGAGTTCTCACACACTCACAAGCACTGATTCCACTCTGATTCCATAATTTCCCTATTATTTATATCTTGCATTGATGTGGTGTCTTTGTTACAGTTGATTAGGGTTTATCTTTGTGTTGTTCATTCCAACGGTTTTGATAAATATATAATCAAAATTGTCCATCATTACAGTATCATATAAATCAATTTCATTAACTAGAAATTCCCATGCCTCATCATTTCTTTCTTCCCCTCCCAAACTTCTGTTAATCACAAAATTACTAATCTTTTTACTGTCTTCATACTTTTTCCTTTTCCAGAATGTCACATACTTGGAATCATATTTGATGTAGCCTTTTCAGAGCCTTTCTCTCTTTTTTAAACTTTGCATTTTATGATTACTGGTGAGATTAACCATCTCCTCAGATGTTTAAGACAAATTATATTTTCTGATCTGTGAATTAATTGTGTCTGTTGGTTAATTTTTATTGAAGATGTATATAGTTACTCATTGATCTGTAGTTCTTAATATTTATAAACTAATTCTTGTTCAATTGTGTGTTATAGATAAATGTTTTTCAAATTATTTGTGATACAAAGCTAGATATTCTTTTTATTTTCAATCATATAAAACTATTACTTTTGAGGGGGACTTGGGTAGCTCAGTTGGTTAAGCATCCAGCTCTTGGCTTTAGTTCAGGTCATGATCTCTGGTTTGTGGGTTCAAGCCTGGCTATCAGCACAGAGCCTGCTTGGGATTCTGTCTCTGCCCCTCGCCAGCTCTCTCTCTTTCTCCCTCATCATAAATAAACAACTTAAAAAAAAACTATTACTTATGAAAAATACACTAAAATTATTTACTAGAAAAATAAAATGTATAAAATATAGATATCACATTTGTATTATTAGAGTGAAGAAACATACATTTTAATTCCAAATATATCTATTTATTTTTAAGTATAAATAATTTAGAAAAATATTATAAAAACTATACACATTATATATAGAGAGAGAGAGAACCACCATTATACTTCTTTTGGTTGTTACATAATTGTAAATAAAGTTATGAATGAAATAGCAGTTATTCACATTAGAGTCTATAAGCACACCCGAGTTCTCTTTTTTTCAATGTTTAATTTCACATGGAAACAGGACTTAATATAATTCATATACAGGAAATTACATAAATTTTAAGTTAGAGATTCGTGTCGTAAATGGAAGAGGGACGCCCTCTTGTGGGTTCTTTGAGGAGGACACTTGTTGAAATGAGCACTGGGTGTTGTATGGAAACCATTTTGACAATAAATTATATTTTAAAAATAAAAAAATATAATAAAATTTAGAAATACTGTAATATTTACATATTGTATTGGAATAAAATACTTTAAAACGTATCAATTTATGCCAACTCATTAAAGCACGAAGTTTTCCATACGAAAAAAGGGATAATTTCCAAAACGACAGTGAACTCACTCTGAAAAGCAGATAAAATTAAAGAATTTATTATGTTAGGGACGCACAATAGGCTCAGATGGCCACACAAAGTCACCAAGAGCCCAAAGTTTGATCATAATGGTCAAAGAAGATGCGGAAGAATGATCTATGGCCAATGGACAAGTACCTTTATGGAGAGTCGTGGGTGGGTAGTTTGTCGTGTCCTGAAAGGATTCACATTGGACAGTTTGAATGTAACTGAATCAACGTCGAAAAGAAGAAAGGGAGGAAATACGGAAGTCATTATAAGAGTTATTGCTCCAGCACACATGTTAAGGACGGGTACCCAGAAATGGGAAGTAGCTCGATAAAAGTTCAAACAAGCAGGGGCAGGGTGCTGGCACTCCAGGAGTCATTGAAAGAACAAATAACCACCTTACGTTACAAGTTTCATAATAAATATTATCACATAGATTAAGATAGAAAACATTTACATCATTCAGAATGT
This sequence comes from Suricata suricatta, assembly GCF_006229205.1. NCBI lineage: Eukaryota > Metazoa > Chordata > Mammalia > Carnivora > Herpestidae > Suricata > Suricata suricatta. The sequence continues at coordinate 34,608,765 of NC_043700.1, read as the reverse complement.
TCCCTTTGCCTCTTTCAATCCCCTCTCTTCCAGACTCAGCCACTATTTTGATTTTTATCACCATAGATTAGTTGGGCCTGGTCTTAATACAAATGGAATTGATATGTATACTTAGCATTTTGGCTTCTTTCACACAACATAGTGTTTTGGGGATTCCTCCATGTTGCATTATTAAAAATTTGTTTTTCTTCTTATGGCTCAATAAGTTTTCTTTACATAAGCATACCAAGTTTGTTGTTTAACATTTCTCTTTAAACCATCAATAAACATTTAATTTGTTTCCAACTTTTGACATGTATGAGTAAAGCTTCTATAAACATTGGTTCAAGTCTTTGTGTGAACATTTGAGTACATTTTTCTTAGTTATTTGGCTCAGGGTGGAATTGCTATGTAATAGTTATTAGAAACTGCTACATAGTTTCCCAACCTGGTTTTCCATTTTCCATTTTCATCAGCATTATGAAATTTGTTGTTGCTCCACATTGTCAGCAAAATTTTCTTTGCTATTTTAGTAGATGTAAGTAATACCACAATGTGGATTCAATTTGTATTTTCCTTATGATAATAATTGCTATTCACATACTTTTCTGATGGGCCTGTTCAGGATTTGGAAAACTTTTTTTGAATAAATTTGATTTTCCTTTTACTATTGACTAGTACGAGTTGTTGATTGATTCTTGATACAAATATGGTTTCAAGTATGTGTACTAAGAATATTTTCTCCAATCTCTAGCTTTTTGTTTTATTTTGGTTTTTGTTCGCTCTTTTTACTTCCTTAATAATGTATTTGGTGAAGAGTTTTTAATTTTAAAGATCAAATACATCAGCTCTTTATACATGTCTGGGACATTTCAGTATTATGCTTGAGAAAACTTGGCTTACACCAAGTTCAGGAAGACTGTTGTTTTTCTGCTAGAAAATTTTATAGTTTTTGCATTTTATTTTATGATTCATCATCAATTAATATTTATATTGTTGGATAAAAAACACTTTGTTTTCTTGCTTTCTTTCTTTTTCATTTTTTTGGTATATGAATATTCTGTTGTTCTAACACCATTAGTTGAATAAATATTTTTTAATGGATTTTTTTTACTATTCCAGATCCTCTTCATTTTATTTTTTGAAACTAGTATCAAAAACCTCCTTGGTTATTGATACTTATTGCATTGAATCTTCAGGTCATTGCAGAGAATTTATATCTTATAGTCTTATAATTTATGAGTATAACTCCATCAATGTAGTTATTTGTTCAAGTAGTCTAAAAAATTTTGGTTAGCATTCATTATGGAAGTCTTAAAACTTGTTTCTAAGGTGTGTTTTTATAGATAGTAATCTCCTTTAAATTCATCTTCTTAATAGATGTTTCTGGTTTATTGACCGTTCTGGCCTGCCGGCCGGCTGGTGGGTCGACGCAGGTTCCTGAGGGAGGGAGTGAGAATAGGGTAGGGCAGGGAGCACAGAGAATGGAGGCAAGACAAAGTCTCTGATCAAGCCTCAGTTTATTGAGAGAATACACACCTTATAAAGGGTTCAAGGCGAGAAACAAGGCAGCTGACCTAGGTCGGTTGCTAGGAAACAGGGTCAAGTGATTAAGGCTAGGATAAAGGAGGAACCAAACTGAAGTTTTTAGCACAGCATCTGAGGGGCCAACACTGCCCTGCCTGCAGGCGGTTGATCTTTGTACTTCTGGCAGCTCCAGACAGTATATAAGTACAATTGAGTTTTGCATATTGTCTCTGACCTTTTCAAATTCAGTTAGTTGTTCTAATAAGTGGTTTGTATTCTCTTTTAGATTTTCTGCATATATAGTTAGCTCACATGCAGATAAAAACAATTTGATTTCCTGATTTCATCTATTTATCTATCTAATTTATTACATCAATTAGTTCCTCTATGACAACAGTGTATAGAACACATGATGACCTATGTACACACATGCAAACACACACACTATATGAATACTATTTACCTACTGAAGAAGTTTTCTTTTCTATTATGAGTGGAATGAATATTTTTTCATTGATTTTGAACATCACTGAACACATTTTGAAGTCAATGGAGATTATGTAGTTTTTCTACTTAATGCTTTTCATTGTAATGATAGAGTTTTTTAAGTTTACTTATTTTTAGAAAGAGAGCAAGCGAGCATGGAGGAGGGGCAGAGAGAAGGAGAGAGAGAATACCAAGCAGGGCTTCATCCTATGAACTGCAAGATCATGACCTGAGCCAAGATCAAGAGCTAAAAACTCAACCAGCTAAGCCACTCAAGTGCTCCTGTAATGATAGATTTTTGAATGTTATTTGTATTTTCCATTCCTAAGCTAAATTTGTCTTGGTCATTAGATAGATAGATAGATAGACAGATGATTGTTTCTTCTTTATTTTTTTCTTTCTTTCTCGAATTTTAATTCCAGTGTAGTTAACAAACCATGTTATATTAGTTCAGATGTACAATATAGTGATTTGACAATTCCATATATTACTCAATGCTTATCAAGGTAAGTGTATTCTCATGATATATTATTCTTATTATATATTGCTATATTTCATCTGTTAATGTTTTGTTAATTATCTAAAATATTATGTCCTGGAGAATATTGATTTCTGTTTTTTTCTGGTTTCTTTCTTTCTTTTTTTCCTTCCTTTCTTTCTTCTTTCTTTCTTTGGTAATGTCCTTGCCAAATTTTGATATCAAAATTACAATGGCTTTTTAAAAAGCATCCTTTTTTAAAATTCTCTGAAGGAGTTTGGGTAAGATTGATATTATTTTGCTTTACATTTTTTACAGAGTATACAAATTAAACAATGTGGGCCTAAGGGTTTATTATATGGAGAAATTTCAAATTATGCTTTTAATCTATTTAACAAACAGAAGACTATTCTAATTTTTCATATGTTTTAGGTCAATTTTAAAAGTTCTGTTTTTCCTCAAAGTTACTGTATCTGGGTCAGCACAAAGCAAAAAAGAAAAACCTGGACCCTCCTTCCCCTCACAGACATGCTGACTCAATAAAATGGATCAATTCCTTTTGCTAGAAATCCAGAAACCTGTTGAAAGGCTCCTGCCACTGAGATGAGGGGGGAAGGGGGGAGGAGCCAAAATGAAGAAAATGGCACCTTCATCATAATCTCTTCCCCGAAATAGGTGCACACAATCAGGAGAAAAGCCAGAACTCCCAGCTTCTCCCTGAGAAGAGAAGGAGAGGACTGGACCATACGTCCAAAGTTCAGACTATTTAGGACGCTCCCCAAGGTCCTGATTACTGACTGGAAAAGGGCGCAGGTTAGGGAGCACTGAGAACACAGTCTGCAATTGGAACTAGCATGCTCTATTAGCCCAAGCGCTTCCCCTGGCTCAGCACAGAGCAAGCAAGCGACAACACGCAAGTCCCTCCTCCTCCCTGGGAAAGGAAAGAATCAAAGCATGCAAGAGGGAAAGAGAAAAATAAAACATGTACCTAACATTTAGACTTTTCAGAGAGCTCCCCAAGGGACTGGTTTTTGTCTCGACTATCTCTAAGTACTGACAGGATACAGTGCACTCTGGTTACCTGGGCACCAGCAGGATGCTGCTTCCTCACAGGAACTGCAAGATAACAAAGAGACACCAGGGGGAGTAAGATACCATAAACTCCTGAAAAAACAAGCCAGCAAATTCTTTTTTATTTTTTTATTTTTTAGACAGCGTGAGCAGGGGAGAGTCAGAGAGAGAGGGAGATACAGAATCTGAAGCAGGCTCCAGGCTCTGAGCTAGCTGTCAGCACAGAGCCCGACGTGGGGCTCAAACCCACGAACTGTGAGATCATGACCTGAGCTGAAGCCGGAAGCTTAACCGACTGAGCCATCCAGGCGCCCCAGCAAATTCTTATAATTATGAATTTACATGGACAAGTTTGAAGAAAAGAGACATCCACCAAAAGGTTTTGAGAGGCCCACCAGAATCTCTAGTGAGGGTAATTGGCGAAGGCCTTCCCATTTATGAAGCCAGTCCATAGAAACTGAGAAATTTTTTCTAACACATCAAAGAGAATAAAATACATAGAAATATACTTAACCAAGGAGTTTAAAGTCCTATACATTGAAAACTATAAACGTTGCTGAAAGGAATTTTTAAAAGACATAAGTAAATAAAAAGATGTCCCACATTCATGGATTAGAAAATTGGCATCAAGACAGGCATGTAGAAAACTACAATAAAATAGCCCAGAAAGAAACTCACACACACAAAAAAAACGGCAGCTCATGGACACCAAGAATACACAAGGAAAGTCTTTTCAACAAATGGTGTTTTAAAAACTGAATACACACATGCAAAATAACGAAATTGGATGTATACCTTATATTTTCTTTATACATCATAAAAGGTTGTTTCTACCTTTTAGTTATTGTGACTAATGCTGCAAAGAAAATAGAAGTGCAATATCTTTTGACAATTTGATTTCAATTTTCTGGATAAATACCTGAAAGCGGGATCATTGTTAATGGAATTTTTTAATTGATTTCCCTTTCAAATTATTCAGTGTAAGTGTATAGACATGCAACTGATCTTGGCATGTTGACTTTATATCTTTCAACTTTGCTGAATTTATTTATGAATTCTAACAGGTGTGTGTGTGTGTGTGTGTGTGTGTGTGTGTGTGTGTGAGAGAGAGAGAGAGAAAGAGAGAGAGAGAGAGAGAGAGAGAGAGAGAGAGAGGAGAGATCTGTAGGTTTTCTACCAATATAAGATTATGTCATCTGTTAACAGAAACAATTTTACTTCTTCCTTTCTGACTTAGATATTTTTCATTTCTTTTTCTTGTCTATTTGTTCTGGCTCAGACTTCTAGCATGGTATTGAGCAGAACTGGTGAAAGTAGGCATGCATGTCTTATTCCTAATTGTAGAGGAAAAGCTCTCAATCTTTCACTATAGAGTAGGTAAACTTTTACTATGTAGCCTTTATTATGTAGACATAGTTTTCTATTTCTAATTTCAGGGATGTTTTTATTTTGAACATTTTAAAAATGTTGTCATACACTTATTTTGGATACACTGAAATGATCATATTTATTCCCCTTCATTCTGTTAGTGTGATGTACTACCTTGACTGATTTTTGTATTTTGAACCAGGCTTGCATGTCAGAAATAAATCCCAACTGGTCATAGTGTATACCTTTGATATTGTGGAATTTGGTTTGCCAGCATTTTGTTATCAATTGACTTTATGTCAAAATTCATCATTGGTTATGTAGTTTTCTTTCCTTGCAGTACTTTGGTTTGGCTTTGCTATCAATGTAATGGTAGCTTCATAAAACACATTTACCTGGAAGTGTTTGTTCCTTTTCAATTTTTTTAAAGGACTTTAACAAAGTTTGGTGTTAATTCTTCTTCAAACACTTGGCAATATTCATCATTGAAAACTTATGGTGCAGGATTTTTCTTTTTGAGAGGTTTTTTTTTTATTATTGACTCAATATAGGTCTATTTAGAGTTTCTAGTTCTTCATGAATTCAGCTTTGTAGATTGCATTTTTTCCCCCAAGAATTTGTTCGTTTAATCCATGTTATCCAATTTGTTGGCATAAAATTGTTCAATTCAATTGTTCAAAATATTCTCATAATTCTTTTTTAAAAAGTTATGTAATATTGGTAGTAATGTTTCTACTTTCATTTATGCTTTAAAGTTTTGAGGGTTTTTTTTCTTTAGTTAGCCTTACTGAAGGTTTATCAATTTGGTTGCTCTTCTCAAAGAACCAACTTTCCGTTTTATGAGTCTTTTTATTGATTTTCTATTCTTTATTTCCTCTCAAATCTTTATTACTTCCTTCCTCCTGCCAACTTTGGATTTGCTTGTTCCTCTTTTTCTAGTTCCGTATTATGTAAATTTAAATTGTTGACTTGAGATCTTTGTTATGTAAGTATTTTACTATTACAAATTTGCTTCTTTAGCAGTGCTTTCATTTTATCTCATAAGTTTGGTTATGTTGTGTTTTTTACTCTTTTTTTAAATGTGATATTTAATTTCCTTTATGATTTCTTTTTTGACTCAATGGTTGCTCAATTTATCTTTCTTTAAACTTTTAAGTGTTTTCTGATTTCCCATTTTTCGTTCTGATAATGCGAACCAAGGTCAAAAATATGATCTCATATTATATTCTAAATGTTCATTTGGCTTTTTATACAAGAACTACATGGCATTTTAATAATTATTTCTTTGGGAAAGCTTCCCTTGAAGGTGTGTGTAAGACACACTGTTCTAAAGGAGCTCAGATAAATGTTAAGAGACTTGGGCAAGATGGTGAAGTAGGGAGCTCTGTACTTTTTCGCCAGCACCCATCTCTCGCCAGGAAGGACTGAAGCCATAAGACACAGAACCGCCGGAGTCTGTGAGGAAAAGAGACCAAGTCTACTAAGAAGAAAGCCTCATAGGTGCGTGATTGCGAACTGGGGAAGATAAAAATGGGCCAGTGCCCCGAGGCTCAGAGGGGAGGGAGCCCCCTCCGCAGAAAGGCCCAGAGAGATGAGGGGAATAGAAAGAGCGGCTGAAACTGCTATAAACTGTCTCTGGAGAAGAGGAAAACCTCAGCCCAGGAAGGAGAAGGATCCTATCATCCCATCTGTAACCGCAGGGCATTTGGAGAGAGATCCTTTCTCTGGCTGTGGCTCTTTCCCTGGGCTAGGCGCCCGGATCCCAGCGGCGCCAGGAGAAACTGCTCGCCTACTCCCCCTACTGGATCCCCGGCTAGGAAGCTGCCTGGCCTGCAGGAGTACATTTCCGGTGGTATCATTAAAGTGAGCGGACTAAGATTTGGAAACAAGGAGGGGCTTGGGAAATACAACTCGGCCCACCTTGGCTACACCTGCAACACAGGGAGATCAGACCCAAAAGAGTGAGTTGCAACCCTTGGTTTGAGAAGGGACTGGGGTGCTGCCATTTTTCTCCCTACAACCACCAAGGTGGGGCCTCAGGGAGTGGCCTCGGGGACCGCAGTTAAGGCGAGACCAGCCTACACCAAACCACCGCGTCCATCCGCGCTGGAGAACTGCTTTTTTTTTTTCCCCCCAGAGCCAGGACAAGGCCAACATTGATGCATTGCTGTGATTAACTTAGAGTTAGAGATCAATTCTTGCTGTTCAGGTATATTTTCTTTTATTTCAATCTTATCTCCGCCTTCCGCAGGACTGGGTACTCTGGTCATTGGTTTGCTTTAAACAGTCACATTTAGTCCATTCCATTGATGCATATTCTACACCTCCATCACCACCTTCCTTTATTTCTCTCTTTGGAATAATCAGACTATGTAGATTCTTTGGGTCCCATGATCTTCATTTATTTCTCCTCATCTCCTACCATATTCTCCTCTTTCTCTCTCTGAATTAAACCTTTTAGTCTCTCTGCCTGGTCAATGTTCAATTTCGCTTCCTCCTCACCCCTGTCATTTCTCTGTATATGCTCTTCCATCAACACTGCCCCCATCCTGTTCTTTATTTGTAGCTGGGATTTCTGGTTTTATGCTTTTAGACTGTCCTTTGACTTTTGTTGTCTTTGCCCCCCCCCCTTTTTTTTTAACTTTCTTTTCTGGTTTGCTTGTTTGTTTTATTTGTCTGTGAGTTTATGTGCTTTTGTTCCCTGTGTGTTTGTCTGTCTGCTTTCCTTTTCGGGGTTACCACAAGAAACAAGTCAGACTATAGACCTTAAAAATAGTTGTGACAAATTAAGAAAATGCTATAAATGAGATGCATAATAAAATGGAAGTGGCCACTGCATGGATTGAAGAAGCAGAGAGGAGAATAGGTGAATTAGAAGACATAATTATAGAAAGAGAGGAACCTGAGAAAAAGAGATCAATTGATCCAGGAGCATAAAAGAAGAATACGAGACCTGAGTGATACAATCAAATGAAACAATATCCGTATCATAGGAATTCCTGAAGAAGAAAAAGAGAAAGGGGCTGAAGGGGTACTTGAAAAATTATAACCAAGAACTTACCCAATCTGGGGAAGGAGACAGACATTGAAACCCAACTGGCACAGAGAACTCCTCTCAGAAGTAACTTGAATCAACCTTCAGCATGACATATCACAGTGAAAATGGCAAAACATAGGGACAAAGAGGGAATACTGAAAGCAGCTAGGAATAAAAGGGCTCTAACATACAAACGGAAACCTATCAGAGTAATTACAGACATATCTACTGAAACTTGGCAGACCAGAAGGAATGGCAGGAAATCTGCAATGTGATAAACAGAAAAAATATGCAGCCAAGAATCCTTTATACAGCAAGCCTGTCATTCAAAATAGAAGGAGAGATAAAGATTTTCCCAAATAAACAAAAATTGAGAGAATTCATCACCACCAAACCAGCACTACAAGAAATCCTAAGAGGGACTCTACGAGGGAAATGTTGCAAGGAATACAAGGTACCAGAGACACCACTACAAATATGGACTCTACAGAGAACACAATGACTCTAAACCCCCATTTTTCAATAATAACATTGAATGTACATGGACTAAATGCTTCAATCAAAAGACATAGGGTAGCAGAATGGATTAAAAAAACCAAAATCCATCCTTTTCTGTCTACAAGAGACTCATTTTAGACCTGAAGACACCTTCAGATTGAAAGTAAGGGGATGGAGAAATATCTGTCATGTGACTGGAAGGCAAAAGAAAGCCAGAATAGCCATACTTATATCAGACTAACTGGACTTTAAAGTAAAGGCAGTAATAAGAGATGAAGAAGGGCATTATATAATAATTACGGGGTCTGTCCATCAGGAAGAGCTAACAATTATAAATATCTATGCGCCGAATTTGGGAGCACTCAAATACATAAAATCATTCATCACAAGCAGAATCAATCTTATTGATAAGAATGTGGTAATTGCAGGAGATTTTAATACTCCACTTCCAACAATGGATAGATCAACTGGACAGAAAATCACTAAGGAAACAATGGACCTGAAGGACACATTGTAACAGATGGATTTGACAGATATATTTAGGACTCTACATCCTGAAGCTATGGAATTCACTTTCTTCTCGAGGGCACATGGTACATTTTCCAAAATAAACCACATACTGGGACACAAAGCAGCCCTCAATAAATATAAAAGAACTGAGATCATACCATGCACACTTTCAGATTACAATGCTATGAAACTTTAAATCAATCATAGGAAAAAGTCTGGAAAACCTCCAAAAACGTGGAGGTTAAAGACCACCCTACTAAAGAAGGATTGGGTCAATCACTCAATTGGAGAAGAAATGAAAAAAAATATACGGAAACAAATGAAAACAAAAATACAACAATCCAAACTCTTTGGGATAGAGCAAAGGCAGTCCTAAGAGGAAAATATATTGCAATCTGGGCCTATTTCAAGAAACTAGAAAAGTGCAAACACAAAATCTAACAACACACCTAAAGGAACTACGAGACCAGCAAGAGAACCAGAAACCCAGCAGAAGAAGAGAAATAATAAAGATCAGGGCAGAAATAAACAATATAGAATAAAAAAGAAAACAGTTGAATAGATCAATAAAACCAAGAGTTCATTTCTTTGAAAAAATAAACAAAACTGATAAGCCTGTAGCTAGGCTTCTCAAAAAGAGAGAGCACCCAAATAGACAAAATCCCGGACGAAAATGGATCATTTACAACCAATCTCTCAGAAATATGAGCAATTAGGAGGGAATACTATGAAAAACTATATGTCAACAAACTGGACAACCTAGAAGAAATGGTCAAATTCCTAAACACACATGCACTACCAGAATTCAAATGGGAGAAGATAGAAGACCTGAATATATCCATAACCAGTGAAGAAATTGATTCAGTTATCAAAAAATCTCCCAACGTATAAGAGCCTTGGGCAAGATGGCTTCCCTGGAGAATTCTACCAGACATTTAAAGCAGAGTTAACACCCATTCTTCTCAATCTATTCCAAAAACTAGAAATAGAAGGTAAACTCCCTGACTCATTCTACGAAGCCAGCATTACTTTGATTCCAAAACTGGACAGAGACCCAGCAAAAAAAGAGAATTACAGGCCAATATCCTTGATGAAAACAGATGGAAAAATCCTATACAATATACTAGCAAATAAAATTCAATAGCTATGTTGGAATTAAAATTTAATTAATATTCAGAAGAAAAATATATTATCCTATGTTTGTCTTTTCACTTTCTGATGGTGTCGTTTGAAATGTAGAAGAATTTAACTTTGATGAAGTCAAATTTGTCCATTTTTTCTTTTGTCTCTTCTTCATATGGTGTAACTATGGCAGTAACTAAGAGCTGAACCCAAGGTCATGAAGGTTGACACCTCTGTTTGCTGCTAACAGTTTTATAGTTTTAGCCCTTATGATTTGGTATATGATCCACTTAGAATTAATTTTTGTATGATGTTTGGTAGTGATCCAGATTAATTCTTTTTTCTTTTAAGTTTTTGTTTTTGTTTTTCTTTTCTTTCTTTTCTTTTCTTTTTTTTTTTTTTTTTTGAGAAAGAGCAGTCACGTGCACGTGTAAATGGAGAAAGAGCAGAGAGAAAGAGAAGGAGAAAGAATTCCAAGCAGGCTCCACACTGAGTGTGATGTGGGACTTGATCGCATGACTGTGAGACCATGACCTAAGCGGATATGAAGAGTTGAATGCTCACCCTGCTGCCTCCAGGTTAATTCTTTGCTTGTGGCTATTCATTTCTCTCAGCACCAGTTGAAAAGACAATTCTTTTCCCATTGAATTGTTTTTTGCACCTTTATTAATAATCAGTGGAAAGTAAATGTAAGAATCCACTTTGTACTCATTTCAATGCCATTGATCTATATGTCTCCTCATTTGGCAGTACCACACTGTCTTTATTACTGTAGTTTGTAGTACATTTCTAAATGGCAGAATGCATATATTCCAAGTTGGAGGTTGGAAATAGTCTGGGTCCTTTGCCTTTCCCTATTAGCTTGGTCAGCCTGTCATACTAAAATACCACAGCCTAAGTGGCTTAAACAACATAAGTTAATTTTATTTCCATTCTAGAGGCTGGAAGTCCTTCTTTCCTTGGCTTGTAGATGGCTGCTTCCTCTTTGTGTCCTTACATGGCCTTTTCTCTGTGCTCAAACATTATTGAATGTTTCTTTTTGTGTCCACATTTCCTCTTTTATAAAGACATCAGTCATATTGGGTTAGGCCCACCCCATTGGCCCCTTTAATTTAATCACCCATTTAAACACTCTATATTAAAATACAATCACATTCTGAGGTAATGGGAGTCAGGTATTCAACATATAAATGGTGGGGGGCAATTCAGCCCATAACACATATTAAGTTCAGGGTCAGCCTGCATATTGTTTTTAATTGGCTAAAATTTTGTGGATAAATGTAGATATGTGTCAATTATCCCCCTTTTTGCCCCCTAGAACTTTATAAATCCACATGTGTTCTGCTTGTTTCTCTAAACAGTTGCTCTCTGTTTAGGCTAAGCCCAGGTTTCCACCTTCTTTACTGAGCCTAGAATTACCAAACAACCCAGGAAGATAGCAGCTGTGGATACTCAGATCATATCTCAAAGGTATGGTAATTCTTCCAATCCCTAAAAATGGGATCTCTTTTCATTTATGTGTTTTCCCAAAATTATTTTATCAATGTCTATTAATTTTCAGTATATAGATATTTCACCATTTTGGTTAAATATATTTCTATGTATTTTCTTATTTTTTGATGCTATTATCAATGAAATTGTTTTCTTATTTTTCTCTTTGGATGGTTCATTGTTAGTGTATAGAAATGCAACTGATTTTAGTGTGTTGACCTTGCATCTTGGAACTTTACTGTGTTCATAAGTTCTAAAGGTTTTTTTTTTCCCATGGATTCTTTAGGCTTTTCTGTGAATAAGATTATGCCATCTACAAACAGGTAGTTTTATTTCTTTTACTTCTTTCTTTCCAACTTGGACATTTTTTTTCCATTTTCTTACCTGATTGTGCTGTTGGGATTTTCAGTACTGTGTTGAATAAAAGTGGCAAGAGTTGTCATCCTTGTGTTGTTTATGGTCATAAAGGAAAAATTTTCAGCTTTTCACTATTGAGTATGATGCTAAATGTGGATTTGACGTATATGGCCTTAATATTATAAAGTATATTTCATCTATATTTATTTTTATCTTAAAATCTTGACTTTTATCATAAAAGAATATTGAATTTTTCAAATTCTAGTTATGCATCTATTAAGATGATCATATAATTTTGATCCATCATTCTGTGCATGGTATGTCACACTTATTGATTTGCACATGCTGAATCATCCTTGCATGCCAGAGATAAATCCTGTTTGTTAATGTTGTATGATCTTTTAAAACTGCTATTAAGTTTGGTTAGCTAATATTTTGTTGAGAAACTTTGAAGCTGTATTTATCAGAAATAGTGGCCTGTTTTTTATTTACTTGTTTGGCTTTAGTATCATGGTAATGATAGCTTCCCTAGATGAGTTTGGAAGTGTTCTCTGCTCTTCAAGATTTGGAAGAATTTGACGTGGGAAATAAAGGCAAAAGAAAAAAGCAGATAAAATTAAATTTCCTTATAACCTGCAGCCCATTAGCAAATACTTGAGCAGGCAGAGCAAAATGTTTTTCCAGGAACTCTCTATAGTTTTAATGCTAATGATTTGCCACAGCTAGGCCTCCAGCATCCTGTGAGTCTTTTTTAGCATATGAAAACCTCATTGGAAACTTCTCCTGGACTTCTTATTGGAAGTTTCTCATTGGACTCCCCCAACTCCATAGTATATAATCAGTCTTTCCCCATGGTCCCAGGGTTGCTTTTTCTGCCCATGGCTCCTGTCCCTGTGTTTTAATAAAGTCACCTTTTTTGCATCAAAGACATCTTCAAGAATTATTTTTTGGGCACGGGCTCTGGAATCCACCAACCCCCATCACCCCAAAACCTCATCAGAATTGGTAAGCACTGGTGGTAAATATATTATTTAATGTTTGAAGGAATTCATTAGTAAATCTATCTTCTCCCAACCATTTCTTTCTTTGAAAATTTTGATTACTGTTTCAACTTTCTTGTAATTGGTCTGTTCAGATTTTCTATTTCTTTGTGATTCAGTCTTGGTGGTTTGTTTTTCAGAATTTACCATTTATTTCTAGGTTCTCCAATTTGTTGGTACATAATTTTTCACAGTAGTCTCTCACAATAATTTTAATTTTTGTGAAATCAGTTGTAATGCCTCCTCTTTCATTTCTGATTTTCTTGCATCTTGTCACTTTCTTAGTTGAGGTAAAAGTTTGTCAGTTTTGTTTATCTTTTAAAATCACCAGCACTTAATTTTGTTGATCTTAATAGTCTCTATTTCATTTATTTCTGCTCTAACCTTTGTTTTTTGATTTCTTCTGCTAAGGGTATAAACTTAAAACTTGTTTATTTGAGATTTTATTTCTATGAACATCCTTCTGAGAACTGCTTTTGTTGCATCCCATAAATTTTGGTATGTTGTGCTTTTACTTATATTTGTCTAAATATAGAATTTGATTATTACTTTGATTTCATCTTTGACCAATTGGTTGTTCAGGAATATGTTACTTAATTTTCACCTGGTTTTTATTTTCTAGTTTTTCTCCTCTCATTGATTTCTATTTTCATACCATTATGGTGGGAAAAGATACCTTGTATGATTTTTAAACCTTCATACACTTGCTGCGGCTTATTTTGTGACTTAACATATAATCTATCCTGTTTAACATTCCATATATGTTTGAGAAGAATTTGTATTCTGCTATTGGATGGAGCATCTGTATACATCCGTTAGATGCATTAGATCCAAAGTGTAGTTCAAGTCCAATGTTTTCTTGTTGATTTTCTTCTTTTTTTAAAAAGTTTATTATTGAGAGACACAGAGAGACAGAGCATGAGCATGGGAGGGGCAGAGAGGGGGAGACACAGAATCCGAAGCAGGGTCCAGGCTCTGAGCTGCCAGCACAGAACCTATCACGGGGCTCAACTTCACAAACTGCGAGTTCATGACCTGAGCCGAAGTCAGAGCCTAGCTGACTGAGCCACCCAGGCGCCCCTCTTGTTGATTATCTGAATGATCTATCCACTGCTGAAAAAGGGGTATTTCTCTGCCTTACTCATATTGTATTGCCCATTTCTCCTTTCAAATTTGTTAATATTTGCTTTATATATTTAGGTGCTCTAGTGTTAGGTGATATAGATTTAGAATTGTTATACCTTCCTATGGAATTGGCCCCTTCATCGTTATATAATTAAAACCCAATTAAACTAGACAAAAATTTTAATAGACACTTAATTGAAGAAGAAATATAGATGGTAAGTAAGCACATGAAAGAAACCACAATAAGATATCATTACAACCCATTTAAAATTACTAAAAATAAAAGGCTAATATAATAAGTATTTGTAAGGATTTAGAGCAACTGGGAATCATTTATTGCTAATAAGTGTGTGAAATTATACATTTTAGAAAACACTGTGCAAGTTTCTTATAAAGATAGCCATATATTAACCTTATGACCCAGTCTTTTCTTTTCTAGATATTTATCCAAGAAAATGTAACAAATAGCTACATAAAAAATTGTGCATGAATGTTTATAGTAGCTTTATTTGTAATAGGAAAAATTATATACAATCTACTGCCCTTGAATACATGAATGCATAAACAATTGTGGTATATCCATACAATGGAATACTACTCAACCATAAACAGGAATGAAGGAACACTATACACAACATGGATGAATCATTAAATGCCAAATGAAAAAAGTCTGACTAAAAACCACATATACATTATGTTTCCATTCTCATACAATTTTAGAGAAGGTGAACAAATCTATCTCGTGGGTGGCTGCCTGAGTATTCAGGGTGCTGGAGATATAAATGGCTATGGCTTATAAAGGACATAACAACACAGTTGGAGGTTATGAATATGCTCAGTATCTTGTGGTTTCAGGATTGTATTCTCCCGCCAAAACTCACTGAGTTCTAGATTTAAATGTGTGCAAATTGTTATACATCAATTACACATTAATACACATATAAGAAAAGAAAAACATAACAGGCAAAACCCCTCAAATCATCTCAAAATTTAGTGCTGTCTTAGCATTTAGGTTTATATATGTTATTTCACTTTTTTTTCTGTTTCTCTTACTTTCTTGAATATACATGTTTAAGATTATATATTTGATATTCATGTTCAATATACATATTTGCAGTTTTCCAAGCATTTTATATTTTTATTAATACTTATGAGAGAGAGAGAGGTAGAGAGAAAGTCAGCAGGGGAGGGTCAGAGAGAGAGGGAGACAGAGAATTCAAAGCAGGGGATTCAATTTGGGGCTTGAATTCATAAACCATGAGATCACAGCCTGAGCCAAAGTCAGATGCTTAACCAACTGAACCACCCAGGTCCCCCTTACTCTTTAGCTATCTTAATGAATTTAACTATGTTATAGGGAAGCCAGTTTCCCTATTACATGAAATATTACATATTTATGACCTGACATAATTCATCTCTCCACGAATCTGTTAATTTCATCATTTCCATATCTTGGGAAAAAATTAAAGGTCATTATAGGTCTAACTGCACTTTGTTTAACAATCCACAGCACCTGCTTCCATATAGCAGCTCTTCAGCAACATTCTATTTTTTCCTCTACATTTACTATTAAAAATATATGTGAAAAACAGAAAAAAATACATATAAGTCTCAAAATGCCTTCACATTGACACCTTTATTCTTCTTGCCTCAAATTTTTAAACACCCTTTGTGTCTTTAACAATGCTTTCCTTTATCATCCATTGAAAGGTATTGGTAAATCGCTACAGCGTATGTCATGGCAGTATTTCACACTCTCCTCTCTTACCATTTAGCTCACACTTTGTTTTTCCCTTTTGCATGTAACACAGCTTAATAAATTGCATAGCTGACTCATTAGGTAGTCCAACTGATCTGTATTCAGCATGTGGTTATGGGCTACTTACTATGTGCTACACAATGTTCTAGGCACAGTGAGAACAATAGAAATTAAAAAAAGATATCCTTGCCCTATAATCTTACATTTTAATTAAGAAAATATTACTACAGTTTCTCTAGTTTTGTGTCCCACAGTAGACAGTGCCACTTAATGTTTGAACTGCTACTTTTATTATCCTCTGAGTCCTACATCTTTTGGCATAATGTTTCTCCCTTCTTTATTTTTCAGAAAATAGTAATAGGTTATTAATTCAATGTTTTAATGATGTCTCTTTCAAAGTGTGATTTTGTTGTCTTTTTACTTTCATATTCTATTTAATTAAAATTTTGTTTTTTGAGAGAGCACACATGTACACTTTTGTGTGCATGGGCAGGGGAGGGGCAGCTGGAGAGAAAGAGAGATAGAGATAGAGATAGAGATGAGAGAGAGAGAGAGAGAGAGAGAGAGAGAGAGAGAGAGAGAGAGAATCTTAAGCAGCTTCCACACCCAGCCCTGAGCCCAATGCAGGGCTTGATCTCATGACTTTGGGATCATGACTTGAGCTGAAATCAAGAGTCAGACTCTCAACTGAGCCACCCAGGTGCCCCTCATATTTTATTTTCTAATCACTCCTTATCCACCTTCTCCCTTGCCATGCTTCTCCCTTCCTAACCGGAACTTTCTGGCCCTGCCAAAAATATAGGCCACTCTTTCTAGTATCTGTAGATCTAATCTCCCTTTTCCTTCTTTTTCCATGATGGCATCTATTTCTGTTGTTCTGACAGCTTCTAGTAAATTCTGTTTATCTAACAGAAAAATGCACAACTCATATCCCCCTTGAAGAAAGGATTTGCTACTGAAGGAATGAGTGTGACTAGCTGACAACCTTGAACTCTTGGTTGCTTTAAGGTCTGTCTCAGCTTTTGAGCCAACTACGTGACCTTTTGAGAGTGCGTCATTTCAATTACTGAATAAGCCACTGGTACAAAGGCCTAAACTTCATCTCCTTTAATGAGCAATCTTTGCTCTGGAATCTCCTAGCTCTGAAACAACCTTCTGGGTTGGCAGAAACTTTGCCAGGTCCTTATGGTCCTAGCTTCCTTTTCCCAATTCTGCTTCTTCCTGTCTTTCACAGCTTTTAGTGCCTGAATAACTTTCTGCTTTTTAACTCTTCCTCAGCATCTGCTTCCTGGAGAACTCAATGGGGACATTCATTACTAACTCATTACCACAAAAATCATAATTACCTTCTCAGTTCTCATTCTACCTAATTTCTGAGTAACGTTTAAAGTTTCTAATATTCCACTTTGAATTGCATTTTATTTTATTTGTAGTCATCATAATATCTTCTAATTCTTACTCACCTTAACCTTTGTTAGTTTCACTTTGGCTCTAGATTCTTTTTGTCCTAATCCCCAAATCCTTTGTGTTGCCCATGAGTCTATTTTGGACCTCTTTTTCTTTCCACTCATTTGTCTTAGATGATCTTAGTCACTCTTTTCCTTCAGGTTCCTTTTTTTATGTGTTCATAAATTGGTATATTTCAACACAAGCTCTGGGGGCTCAGAATCCAATTTCCAATGTCTATACCTGCTATTCCACAACTGTCTCCAAGTCAACGTCTGTAGCTGAATGCATCACATTCCTATTCAAATCTGCTGCTTTCAAAATTGGTACCTCTTTCATCCCATTGGCTTAGTCCTCTTCATGTGATCAACCTCCAGAATAAATTATTCAACACACTGATATTTCTTCCTAAATATCTCCTCTGATCTTTCTACTATGTTTATTTTTCTTCCCTCTCTAGTCCTGAGGATGTAGACATTTTTGGTCTAAACAATAGTGAACCTGTTGCGTCTAGTCCTCATCGTTTAAATTCCACCACACCCAAACCATTACAAGTTCTCATTCTCACACAAAAATCCACCATTGATTTGCACTAAGATTCTTAGGGAATTTTAAATTATGTAATTATTTAAGAATAAAGTCCTAAAATGCGCTAACGTCCATATAAATCCTTCACTCATCTGAATTTGGCTCACATCTCAGATGTCATAGCCACCTTTAAGTTCACTTAATATCTGTTAGAGAAAACAAAATTATCTTAGCCATATTCCCAGAGACTTTTGAATATCCATGTAACAAAGAATTTTTCATTTCTAGCTGTGGCATCTCTTGTACATGTTCAGTTTTCTGTTAGTTTCTGAGGAACTTGAAAACATGGATCTTGTCACATATTTCTTTTCTGCCTAGTTCCAGGCTTGTAGTAAGCATGTAAAAAACAACTGTTGTATTAAATTCAAATAAAGTTGAATGTCTGTAAATTATACCCATTAAAAAGGAGCAGTCAATACCAACATTGAAAATACAGAAACAGATTTCAACAATAGAGGTGTATTTCTCCTTTTGGTTACTTGACTGAACAACAGAGATTTTTAGTAGAACCATGAACAACCTTTAAATTCTTGCCATGCCTTAAGTGACATCTGTGCATATTAGACTTAAAATTTAATCATGTTGTAGACAATCAGGAAGAAATTTAAAGAGCAAAATAGTTAATCCTGATACATTAATTCCATCAATTTTCATATGAGTTGGCAAAAAAGATAAGAATACTAATTTTAAGGTATATAAAATATTCACATAAATCAATATGGTATAAAACGTATCACAATAAGACTAAATGATCAGACTATAAACACTTAAGTGAATACTCAGAATTGCTATTATGAAGTTAAATTTCTTTTGTTATCATTTGTTAACTATAAGAAAATTTTGATAGACACTAAAATTAGATTTAGGCAAAGCATGAACAAATATAGAAAAGAAGCATGAAAGAATATATATTGAGTCTACCTTCTCCATTAATTTTTTTTCTTTTAAATACAGAAAACATAATCATTTGATTTTGTGGATAAATATTGTAGGCAAGGAATGTGAGCAGAAGTATTCCATGAAAGGACAACTCAAGGATTAGTTGGCGAAATGGTCCTTGTAAAATTGAAATTATGCAAGTCATCAACTTGCATATTAAGACAATAAAATGAAAGTTCTTTTCAAGTTATTTCCTTTTCGTGTTTCAACGTCATACTGATGGGGGAAAAAAACTACATTTAACCTTGTACTAGTTACATATTTTCCTAAGAAGACAAGTTCTATACCATGTAATAAATAATGGGAAAATAAAATTATTCTTACAGAATCATTTCATAGTTGTAACTTCTTTGTTTTTTGCTTTTGTTTTTGGTCTGATACTTAACTTGCTAATCTATACTTAGGGATTAAAACATATGTATACTCGTTTCATATTTAACTTTTTATTTAGTTTCCTTAAACAAAGAGTTTTCTAAGAAACAAAAGAAAAATTGATTTCGATATTTTTACATTTCT
>NC_043700.1:34569576-34589328 GCF_006229205.1 Suricata suricatta | reverse complement strand
CGGAAGTTCAAAGAGTGATGTGATGTGACAGGGCCAGTGAAGAGTAAGGATGCTGCCAGGCACCGGGGAATGCTCACAGGTGTTTTCCTTACCGCAGATGCTGAAACATCACTTCTACAAATTACAGTGCCACGGAGGATTGAGACAAACACCGATGGTGAAGTTTCGGAAACGCATGTAATTAAGAAATCACTTTTTTAAATGCTTTAATTTTTAATGGACTACATGACCTAAATCAACCCATGCATATATTCCTTAAAGTCATTTTGTCTGAACGAAAGCAGATGTCTTGATTTTTCTCTTCATTTTCCAAATGAACATTATGAAATATTTTTAAAACAGGGACTCAGAAAAAGGTGCCCCGAATCCATATCACAAAATGGTATATACAGTCTACTGGACTTTTTGTCTAGGAAATACAGATATTTAAATATTCTATGTCAGTGAGGTCACAATAAAATTTATCTTGTGTCATGATTTAAAATGACATATCAAGAATTTCTTCATGCCTATAATTGCTTATATATACATATATAAATCTTTGTTAAAATGCAAGCACTGTTATTTTTCACTGGATTAAAATAAAGCATGTATATTTTCAAATCTAGACAGCACAGATTTTTTAAATGATAAAGCTCTTATAATATTAGCATGATTTTTATGAATGATTCATTAAGTAGAATCTGTATGATATTTCTATAACATATATAATTTGCACCCATTTATTTTTATTTTTTATATTTTAAGTATTTATATTCCTGGTAGTTAACATGCAGTGTAATATTAGCTTCAGATGTAAATTTAATGATACGGCACTCACAGCGCCTGGTACTCATACACCAAGTGCGGTCCTAATTCTCCATCACACATTTTACCCATCTCTCCCCACCTCCTCCCCTCAGATAACCATCAGTGTGTTCTCTATAACTAAGAGTCTTTCTTGGTTTTTCCCCCTCCCCCACTTTGCTTTTTTGTTTTTTTTTCTTTAAATCCTACATGAGTGAAATCATGTGATATTTGTATTTGACTGATTTATTACTTAGCTTACTATTCTCTAGCTCCATTCATGTCCTTGCAAATGGTAAGATTTTGCTCTTTTTTATGGCTAATCTTCCAGTGTTGTGTGTGTCTGTGTGTGTGTCACCTTAATGCATTCAATAATCAATGGACACTGGGCTGTTTCCATAATTTGACTATTGTAGATAAATAGCTGCTGTAAACATTGGGGTACGTGTATCTCTTTGAAATAGTATTTTTGTATTCTTCGGGTAAATAACTAGTGGTGCAATTCCTGGTAGTTCTATTTTTAACTATTTGAGGGAACTCCACACTGTTTTTCCACAGTGGCTGTACTAGTTTGCATTCCCACCAACAGTCTAAGAGTGCTCCTTTTGGTCCCCATCCTAGCCAACATCTGCTGCTTCTTGTTTGTTGAATTTAGCCATTCTGACAGGTGTGAGGTAGTATCTCATTGTAGTTTTGATTTACATTTCCTTGATTATGAATCATGTTGAGCATCTTTTCAATGTGTCTGTATCTGGATGTCGTCTTTGGAGAAATGTTTATTCATGTCTTCTACCCATTTTTAAGCTGACTTACTTGCTTTCTTGGTGTTGAGTTTGATAAGTTCTTGATATGTTTTGTTTACCAACTCTTTATCAAATATGTTGTTTGCTCTATCTTCTCCCAGTCTGTATGCTGCCTTTTAGTTTTGTTGATCTTCCTCACTGTGCAGAAGCTTTTAATTTTGGTGAATTTAATTTTGTTTCTCTTGTTTCAGAATATATATCTAGAAAGAAGTTGGTCAAAGTTGAAAAAATTACTGCCTGTGGTCTCCTCTAGGATTTTTATGGTTTCAGGTCTCACATTTAGATCTTTAAATGTGCTATTTTTTGTGTATGGCTTAAGAAAGTGGTCCAGTTTTATTCTTTTCCATGTTGCCATCCAGTTTTCCCAAAGCCAATTATTGAAGAGACTTTTCCCCATTGGATATTCTTTCCTGTTTTGTTGAATATTAATTGTCGGTATAATTGTGGGTTTATTTCTGAGTTTTCTGTTCTGTTCCATTGGTCTATGTGTCTATTTCTGTGCCAGTACCATACTGTTTTGATCACTATAGTTTTGTAATATAACTTGAAGTCTGGACTTGTGATGCCTTTAGCTTTGCTTTTCGTCTTCAAGGCTGCTTTGGCTATTCAGGTTTTTTGGTGGTCCATGCAAATTTTAGGACTGTTAGTTCTATTTCTGTGAAAAATGTGATTGGTCTTCTGATAGGGATTGCATTGAATATGTGTATTGCTTTGAGTAGTATAGACATTTTAACATTATTTTTCTAATCGCATGAGCATGAAATATCTTCTCATTTTTTTTGTCATCTTCAATTTCTTTCATCAGTGTTTTATAGTTTTCAGGGTACAGGTCTTTCACTTCTTTGGTTAGGTTTTTTTCCAGTGTCATTGTTTTGGGTGCAATTTAAATGGGCTTAATTATTAATTTCTCTTTCTGCTGCTTCATTGTTGGTATATAGAAATGTAATTGATTTCTATACATTGAATTTGTATCCTGTGACTTTACTGAATTCATGTATGTGTCAGTTGTGGCGATGTTTTTGGTGGCATCTCTCAGGTTTTCTATATAGATAATCATGTCACTTGCAAATAATGAAACATTTAATTCTTCCTTGACAGTCTGGATGCCTCCTATTCCTTTTTGTTGTGTGATTGCTGAGGCTGGGATTTCTAGTAATGTGTTAAATAACAGTGGTGAGAGTGGACATCCTTCTCTTGTTCCAGACCATAGAGAAAAAGCTGTCTGTTTTTCCCCATTGAGGATGATAATTAGTTGTGGGTTCATCATATGTGGCCTTTTGACATTGAGGTATGTTCCCTTTAAACCTACTTTGTTGAGGATTTGTTATCATGAATAGATATTGTACTTTGTCATATGCTTTTTCTGCATCTATGGAAATGATTATATGGTTCTTATACTTTCTTTTATTAATGTGGTTTTTTATTAATCATGTTGATTGATTTGTGAATAGTGTACCATCCTTACAGCCCAGAAATAAACCCCACTTGATTGTAGTGAAAGATTTTTTTTAATATTTTGTTAGATTTGGTTTGATAGTATTTTATTGAGAATTTTCACATCCATTTTCATCAGAGATATTGGCTGATAATTCTCTTTTTATGTTGGGTCTTTATCTGGATTTGGTATCCGAGTAATGCTGGCTCTTAAAATGAATTTGGAAGTTTTTATTCCTTTTTCATGTTTTGGAATAGTTTGAGAAGAGCAGGTATTAACTCTTCTTTAAATGCTTTGTATAATTTACCTGTGAAGCCACCTGACTTCTGTTTGTTGGGAGTTTTTTGATTACTAATTCAATCTCTTTGCTGGTTATTGGTTTTTTAAAGTTTTCTGTTTCTTCCTGTTTCAGTTTTGGTAGTTATATATGTTTCTAGAAATTTATCCATTTCTTCCAAGTTGTCCAACTTGTTGGCATACAAACTTTCATAATAATCTCTTATAATCGTTTGTATTTCTGTGGTGTTGGTTGTTATTTTTATTCTCTCATTTGTAATTTTATATACTTGGTTCCTTTCTCTTTTCTTTTGATGAGCCTGACTAGAGGTTTATCAGTTTTAAGAAACCAGCTCTTGGTTTCATTGACCTGGTGTTTCTTTGTTTTGTTTTGTTTTGTTTTTAATTTCTGTATCATTTATATCTGCCCTAATCTTTATTATTTTCTTCCTTCTGCTGGCTTTAGGCTTCATTTGTTGTTCTTTTTCTAGCTCCTTTTAGGTGTAAAGTTAAGTTATTTATTTGAGATTTTTCTTAATTCCTGATGTAGGCTTGTATTGCTATGTATTTCCCTCCTAGGATCATTTTTGCTGTTCCTAAAGGTTTTGGATCATTGTATTTTCATTTTCATTTGTTTCCATGTATTTTTAAACTTCTTCTTTGTTTACCTGGTTAACCCATTCATTGTTTCATAAAATATTCTTTAACCTCCATGTATTTTTGCTTTTTCTAAGTTTTTTCATTAGAAAAGGTGCATGATATGATTACAGGGTCTTTGTATTTATTCAGGTCTGGTTTATGACCTAATATGTGATCTTTTCTGGAGAATGTTCCATGTGTACTTGAATATGTATTTGGCTGTTTTAGGATGAAGTGTTCTCAATGTATCATGTCAGTCCCTTTCATTTAATGTGTCATTCATAGTCATTATTTTCTTGTTGATTTTCTATTTGAAATATTTGTCCATTGATGTAAGTGTGGTGTTAAAGTGTTTTACTATTATTGCATTATTATCAATTAGTTCCTTTATGTTTGTTATTGTTTTATATATTTGAGTGCTCCATGTTGAGTGCATAAATATTACAATTGTTATATCTTCTTTTTGGATTGTTTCCTTTATGATGAATTAGTATCCTTCTAGTCTAGTTTATGTAAGTAATGCTACTCCAGCTTTCGTTTGACATCCTTTTGGGTGATAAATATTTCTCCACCCCCTTATTTTTCTTCTGCAGATGTCTTTAGTCCTGATATTACTCTGTTGAAGGCACCATATAGATGGGTCTTATTTTATTTTACATTCTGACACCTATGTCTTTTGATTGGAGCATTTAGTCCACTTACATTCAGAGTAATTATTAGTAGATATGTATTTATTGCCATTTTATTACTTGTTTTGTGTTATTTCTGGTGATTTCTGTGATCCTTGTATTGTCACTTTTTGTCTCTCCTTTACACTCACAGAGTATGCTTTAATATTTCTGGCAGGGCTGGTTTAGTGGTCATGAACTCCATGGGTTTTTTGTTGTCTGGGAAACTCCTCACCTTTCTTCCTATTCTGAATGATAGCCTTGCTGGGTAAAGTATTCTTGCCTGCAGATTTCTCCCATTTGGCACTTTGAATATATCATGCCACTCCCTTTTGGCTTGCCACATTTCTGTGGAGAGATCGCTAGCTAGCTTTATGGGTCTTCCCTTTTAAAATAAGGACTTATTTTGTCTTTCTGCTTTTAATATTTTTCTTTTTCCTTATATTTTGTAAATTTATAGTATGTCTTGGTATTGGCTTGCTTTTGTTGATTTTGATGGAAGTTCTCAGTGCCTCCTGGATATGAATATCTGTTTCCTTCCCCAGTTTAGGGGTGCTTTCAGTTATTATTTCTTCAAAGAAATTTTCTGCCCCCCCCCACCCCGTTTTCTCTTTCTTCTTCTGGGACTCATAGCACAGAGAATTGTTGAGAAAGTGAATGTCTATCTCAGTGTCTTTAAAAAATTTTTTTAAATGTTTTTTATTTATTTTTGAGAGACAAAGAGAGACAGTGCGAGCAAGGGAGGGTCAGAGAGAGAGAGCAGGCTCCAGGCTCTGAGCTGTCAGCACAGAGCCCAAAGCAGGGCTTGAACCCACGAACTGTGAGATCATGACCTGAGCCAAAGCCGGACACTTAACCTACTGAGCCACCCAAGTGCCCCATTTCAGTTTCTAAAAATAGTAAATTTGAACTGAATTAATTTTTAGATATATGCACACTCATATTTTAATTTTGTAATTATTTATAAGTTTGGTGTCAGTCTGCAGTCTTGATATTTGTTTGTTTTTCTTTCCCAAACACATTTTTTTGACTCAGGCAGAAATATAATATCTACACATAGAGTATACTTATAATTGTAATCATGAAGTTATTTGAATTAATAATTTAAATAAATTGCCAGAAAATCTTACTAGTTAAATGGTTTTAAGCTTTCGAACAAAATTCAAGGAAAGATGATGTATCATTTTCGGAGACTAGAAAACAGAAAAGAACATAAGTTAATTAATCCTTCAGATCATTTAATAATGTTTTAAAATATTAATGTACCTTTGATAGAGATCAAATAAATACCAGAAAGAGAAATTACAGGTTCTTTCACTTAACTAAAATATTTAAAAGTAAAAGTAGCAAATAATTGTAGAACATTATGATCAAGTACATTTTCTCTCTGTTGAAGGATGTATTAATACTAGAAAACTTTATTAAATTAACCAACCACTCTAACATACTTCAAATATCACTGAATGTGTTCCAAAAGGACAATTCATAAAATTATTCACACATTCACAAAAACATATTCACCAAATACACACATAATACTCCCCTGTGGAATGGAATAGCCTCAGTGGGTTTCGATGGATCCAGGGGATAAGGGTGCCACCAACGAAAGACATCTAACATCCTTAATGTGTTACACATCACAGCATTCCATTTTATGATCATGCTAACACAGGACTGCCTATTTCCATTGTATTCAGCAATTTAAAATATAAAATTATTAAGAAATAAATATTTTAAAAGTAGGGTAGGCCAGCTATTACATAGACTGTGTTTTTGCTTTGAGTACCTGGGGTATTACCGACCTAATATCCATAATGTAGAAGGAAAATTATACAGATTTATTCTCAATAATAGAAAGAGGAGGGCCACTACAGAAGTAGTACCTAAATCTATTCGTTTTCCATTTAGTTTGCCATACCATTAACAATTACTGTTAACAATACCCATTGTGAAATTACTTATTTGTACTCTTTATATTAGTACATCTCTGAAAATTGAAACTTGCTTTTATCCTCAGAATGCAGCTTTAAATTTTAAATGATTATGAAACATTCTTAAAAACCTACTTATTACATCAAAATGGATCAAAAGCTAAAAATAGAAAACCTTAAACATCAAAAGTAAGCTGGTGCCATAATAACAATATCAGATGAAGTTAAAGAAGCACTTCTAGAGATAAAAGTTACCTTAATGATAATGTTATCAATTTATCCTAAGGATATCACCATACTAAATGTGTTTGTACCCAACAACAGAGCTCCAAAACATATAAGGTAAAAAACTACAGAATAAAATGATAATGAAAAAAAAATCACAAAATTCTTGGAAAATTTCAACATACCTATTTCAAGAGCTGTAAGGTTACAACACTGAACACTATAGGTTTAAAATGACTTAGGCAGAAAACTGCATCCAGTGACAAAATTCATGTTTTTGCAACTGTGGGAAAATTTCCAGCGTTAACTGTATGTTATGCCATGAAGAATGTGTAATGTTTTATGATGATGTCGTAGATTGTATTCTTTGGGATGCAGTCTTTGAGAAGATTCCTGTGAAGGCAGTTTATTAGGGTATACTTTTTTGATGGGTCCCTGTGCACAGGATGGGAGGAAGCAGGAATGGGGAGACAGAGACTCAACTGAGTCTCAGCAAAGTGCGAAGCTGGCATGGTCCATCAAGATCTGGAGGTGAGCTTCTCATTGACTTGGAAAGGTGTGACTTGGTGTGACGTTTTGGCGGAGGCAATTTCCCAGAGAGAACAGGGAGGAGACTGGGGGTAGCACTTCTGACAGCTTGGGGATGTTTCCTTTATTCTGAAAAGAGGAACTGTGTTGTATTCTTTCCCTCTTCTTTTCAGCTTCATTATTTCCCATAATGTTATCTTCTATAACATTCATTCCTCTGCTTCTTCAATCCTTGTGGCCATTACATCCAGTTGGTTTTGAATCTCAGTTATTGCATTTTTCATTTTGCTTGACTAGTTTTTAGATCTTTTGCTTCTGTGGTAAAGGACTCCCTGGTGTCTTTTGTTTTTCTCAAGCTCAGTAAGTGTCTTTATGATTGTTGCTTTATATTCTGGATCAGACATATTGTTGATATCTGTTTTGATTAGATCCCTGGGGTTTATTGTTTTCTTTTGGGATGAAATCCTTCATCTTGGCATTTTGTCTAGGTCTGTGTCTTTTTCTCTGTGTTAGGAAATCCTGTTATGTGTCTTGCTCCTGAGAGTAATGGCTTTACGAAGAAGAGGTCATATACTGTCCAGGGCCTGGCACTTGAGGAAGTGTGTCTGGTGTATGCTGTGTCCACTCTGCTGCTGTGTTTTGGCTGCTCTTCCCCTCAGGTTAGTCCTTTGCAGACCTCCTTGCCTACAGTGGGGAGTGTTTGGACCTTGGCCAGAATGTGGCAAGTTTTAACTAGGTGTGCTCTGGTCTGCTTATTGAAAGAGACCTGATGCTATTTCCAAGAGCTGATGATGCTTTGCATAACTCTGTGGTCAGGAGACATGGTGCATGCAGGGGTTTGTGCTGGTATTCTGGGGGACGGGTCCTCTGCTCTGGGTCTCAGGCACATTTGCCTGAGAAAAACAATATTTTTTTTGGGGGGGTATAAGTGGTTCAGGCTGCCCACGTTGGCATTGCGCTGCTTACAGAAGTTAGTTTATGCGGAGGGCTGGGGGAGCGTAATGGCTTCAGCCAGCTCCCTCATCCCTGAAGAGGGGTTTGTACCCGCTGCTCTGTGGGAAGCCCTCCCAAGAAGGGTGAACAGTCTCCTCTTGTGTGTTCCAGGCATCCCTCTGCCTTGACCCCATTTGTGTCTGGGCCGCCTGCGCCACGGACAGTGCAGTGCACATGGGGCTGTACCCCAGGCAGGTGGCTGAGTTTTCACACTTAAAACTTTAGGGACCTGGCCTGGTGTGGAGCTGTGCTGGCCTGGTGTGTTCTCTGGTGGGGGAGTCTCGCTGCTTTGGGACTGATGCAGGATTGTCCCAGAAGGGCAGTCCCATCAAACTGCAGGAGTGTGGAGTTTGGAGTAAAGCACAGCAAAGAGCAGGTGAACAGGTTAGCTGCCTTCAGTGGTGTCTCCACATCTATGCTGAAGGGGAGGGGAGGGTAATGGCACCCACCAGCTCTTTTGTCCCCAGAGAGGCAATGCCACCTGTCTGTGATGTAGTCCAAGAGGGTGGAATGTCCCTCTCAGTGCATCCTAGGGAAATCCTCAGATTGTCTGAGCCCGGGCTATCTGCCCTCCTTCTCTACAGGAACAAACTCTAAAGCCCTGCTGGTTGTAAAAACTCACAAAAATCAGCCCTTGTCATTTTTCTAGTCATTGGTTTTAGGAGAATTGTTTTCCTTGTATGATCCACTATATGCTCCTCTCTGTCTCTCTCCTTCTCTCTGTGACCAGGTCTCCCTCCCGTCTGCAGCACCTGCAGTCCATTTCCCTGGAAAACAGGTCTCCACACCTCCTACCTTCCACAGTGTGGTCTCTTCTCTCCCGCTAGTTGTGCATTTTGGTCTGTCAGTTTTCAGATGGATTTCTTGGGTAGTCAAAATGATTTGATATTTATGCGTTCAAACAATGAAGCTAGCTTTGGGTTTTCCTACTACTCTGCCATCTTAGCTCCCCACAACCTGTGTTGTATTCTTTAATTTTAAACTTATTTCAGCTAGAAATCACAAAGTAGAAAAAAAGATAATTTAGGAGAGCCTGGGTGGCTCAGTAAGTTAAGCATCTGACTTCAGCTCAGGTCATGATCTTACAGTTTGTGGGTTCGAGCCCTGTGTCAAGCTCTGTGCTGACAGCTCAGAGCCTCGAGTCTGCTTTGGATTCTGTGTCTCCCTTTCCCTCTCTGCACCTCCCCCACTTGTGCTCTTTCTCTCTGAAAAATAAATAAACATTAAAGAAAAGATAATTAAATTCAAGTTTCTTCAATTATTACTCAACATTTCTTTTTTTAAAAAAGTTTTATTTTATTTTATTTTATTTTATTTTATTTTTTGAGAGAGAGACAGGGCATGAGCAGGGGAGACACAGAGAGAGACAGAGACACAGAATCTGAAGCAGGCTCCAGGCTCTGAGCTGTCAGCACAGAGCCTGACATGGGGCTCAAACTCATGAGCTGTGAGATCATGACCTGAGTTGAAGTCAAATGCTTAACTGACTGAGCCACCGAGGCACCCCATTACTCAACATTTCTAAATGTAACCATTTCGAATTAAAATTTCACGACAATAAATGCTAATGATCAATGCTCTTAGTTTTGAAATAGATTTAGCCACCTTAATTTTAGTGAAATTTAATTATGATTAGTTCTGTCATACATTCTGAGATTGAAGAGAGATAGCAACATACATGTATATATAATTTTCAGACATGTGTGATACCATCTACATTGGTATGAAAGAGTATTTACCTTTAACAAATGATGTCTTCTGAGTTAAGAATTTTACATTTCTACTAATTATTTCTCTCTGAATATTTTGGTATAGGTCACTTATTCCATCAAAATTGACAGGAAAACATATACCCTCCATCTTGAAGTGCAGTAAGTAGCCATTCTTCTTTTCATACTTTTCAGTTTCTTAAAGTTTTACAATCACTACCCTAAATTGAGCCTAAACAAAAGCATGACTATTGTACTTAACATGTTACATCTTTGTGATTCAAGTCAGATTAGAATTTCAAGTCTCCATCTTGAGATTTTAAATTTAATATTGGTGCCAAATTCTAGTTTAATGATGTAAACATTAACGTATAATTAGGTAAATTAAAAATACTCTACGTAACTCCTTGAAATATAGCCACAATGGCAATAATTAAAGGAATAACTCTATTTACCCATGTTTAATTTTGTTCGTTTTCGTGTCATTTTATATATTTATGTGCTTTTAAGCATTTAACAAAATATTATGCCGTAATTTTTTCTCTTCCTGGTCTAATATGTAATTTAATCTCTTAAAGTTTCTGTTTCCAAATTGCTCTTTGAGGAAACCAATATTAATAATTTTATGTGTATCTTTCCACAATTTTCAATTCTTTTAAAAAATGTTTGTCTATTATTTTTGAGGGGGGATAGAGAAGGGACAGAGGATCTGAAGCAGACTCTGTGCTGATAGCGGAGAGCCTGATGTGGGCCTCAAACTCTTGAACCGTGAGATCATTATCCGAGCCTAAGTCAGATGGTTAATCAACTCGGTTGCTACCCAGATGCCCTTCTACCGTTTTCTATTCTAAATTTCCCTTAAGTAAAAATATAGAAACCTATTTTTAAAAAGTTTGTTTTTACACAGTTGGAAATACTGTTTTGCTGCTAGCAGATTTTATTTAATAATGGTGTTCATTTTCTTACTCTCTAAATATTTTTTAACTCATTATTTAATAGATAACATTCTGTAGCATGTAATATTGATAGATAAGAAGTTATTTCAAGCAATTATTACTGCAGTAAACAATCTTGTATGTAAATTCTTATGTAATAGAGATTTTCTTTTGTAGGCTTGATACTAAGAAATGGGTTTCTGGATCAAGACATATGAGTAATAGTAATAATAGTGATAGTAACAACAACAAAAGTAACAGACATTTTAGGAGCACATGGCATTTTCACAACAACCTTTATTACTCAGATTTTGTGTTAAGATTTTGAGAGATATGGTCAGTTTCTGAAAAGAAAGTAGCAGTTTAGATTTTCAAAGGCACGCAGTATGTGCTAAAATATTAGATCACATCTTTGTGTCAATTTGTATTTCCCTAAATAACTTCTCTAAACCATTATCAGCTCTTTGAAGTTTCCTGTTTCCAGTTAAACATTTATTTTTCAGAGAAGTTACAGGTTCACGGCAAAACTGAGTGAAAGACACAGAGAGAATCTGTGTACCCTGTGCCCCGACCTCCTGCACATGTGTGTACAGTCTCCCCATTACCAACAGGCCCCACCAGAGTGACACAGTCATTACATTTGATGACCCTACATTGACACATCATTACTACCCAATGTCCATAGTTTATGTTAGTCTCAATTTTTCTATATTGGATTTTTTCTTTTTATTGAAAATAAAAAAGGAAAATTGTGAGAATAATATATACAATTTGGTTCTTACCATGAATGACACACATGCAAGCATTTTATTTATGTATTTATTTATGTATAGCAGGCAATAGTGAAATCTGTTATTCCCATGCCCAGATACATTCAGTTCTTTCACTCCCCAGTGCTAACCACAGTTATGATACGGACACACACTCTACTGCCATCATTTTTCATTCATCTGTATGCCTGGAAATTAAGAATCATCATGTTTTGATTATTACTTTAAATAGGCATAAGTGGCACAATACTCTTTTGTATAATTTGTTTATCTTAATATGGCGGATCACTAATGTGATCCCAATTCTTTACCTTTCCCTGTATCTTCACTCTTTTCCATGTAACTTTGACTTCCTGTCATTAAGAAGTGGAATATATACATCCATCCCAGCCTCCCCACCCCAACCCTTGGATATGAGTTTATCTGTGCAAGGCCAACTTCCCCCAGGATCCTGTGGTTAGACATGCCTGTACTTGACTTAATTCTCTGCTGTTGCTGCCTTGAGACTCATAATACTTTTGAGCAAGAGACCTCATATTTTCATTTCTCCACAGGCCCTGCAAATTACAGAGCCCATTCTGTGGCTATGTGATTTACTTTGGCCAAAAAGGTATTAGCTGACTTGATTCAAACAGAAGTTTGGATAAGCTCCCCTGCCTTCCTGCTCTCCATCTTGTTTGTCTGCCGTCCCCACGAGAGTATGCTGGGGCCGGCTTGCTGGAAGATGGACACAGGTGGAGCACAGCCCAGGTGCCCTCATCACCTCTATGTCAGCCGACATTCAGCTGAATCCGGACCACTGGGCAAGCCCGGCCACCATCAGCAGAACTACTAAGGCTACTCACACTTGACCCATAGTGTGAGCAACAGATACTATCTTCTTGTATGTGGTTCTGGTTTTGAAGCTGTGCTTTTTGTGCAACATTTTACATAATATTATTTTTTGAGATTCATATTGATGTGTGCAAAGTGAGGTCATATATTTTAAATACATATGTAATATATGTAAATCAAATAAATACATTTCATTTATTATTTTTCACTCATATTTATAGCAAGAAAAGCTGTTTGTGGATATCCTTGACCATGACTTCCTGGGCACCAGTGAAATTGATGGGTTATAAATGATACAATTTTCGAGAGTGCTATATGCCATCAGTTTTTATTTCAGAGGGTTTATAATAGTTTTCACTCACACTTGTAATTCAAAAGCATTTCTGTTCTCTACAGTCTCAACAAAATGAGTATGTTTACTAATTTATGTTTTGAATTAATGGATAAAAATTCTATTGTATTGTGTTTTAATGTGTGCTAATGCTTTATTCTGATTTAATTAATGTTTTTAATATGTTTTAGTTATTTAAGTGTATTGTTTCAAATGTTCACTGATTATTCTAATTGATTTTCTCCTATATTTTGTTTTTTTCTTTGGGGTTTTTAGTTTTAATCATTTGTTCTGAGTTATTTTCAATCTATGGCTTATCTCTCTCTTTTTCTCTCCATAGTCAGTTTGTGGGAATTTGTGTTTATTGTAAATATTAACCCTTTATCTATTCTATATGTTACAAATATGCTGCCCAAACTATTGCTCTTTCTTTCCCCCCATGTTTGTGGAGTTCATTGCTAAAAAATGAAATTCTTATTAATCACTGTTTTCATATTTTTATAGGTTTTTAGATTTCTCTCTTGTGTCTCTCATATTCTGAACTTATAATATGCTTATAGCATTAAAATTTATTTTATATTTAATATGTAAATGTAATGGTATCAGTATCTTAACAACTGTATTTTATTTTCCAAGTTTTATCATTGATTCTTTTTTTTTTAATTCATAAAGTTTCATATTTTTTAACATATGCAATTATTTTCCATCCTTTACAATACAGTAGTTGCAATGACACTCAAAACAGAAAAGCAAAGTAAAAAATCAAAACACCAACTTCTGTTTCATGTAATTAGACTTATACAGAAATTAGAAGGTTAAGTAACAACTAGTTAATCACCTAATTTCACAGGTATCTGAAGTGGCAATTGCTATTATCATTGATTCTTTTATTAGCAATTTTCTGCTGACTCAGGTATTGTTTAGTTAGTACACTTGCAGGTTACTTTCTTTACATAGAATATGTGGATGGTTGTTTTCTGGATCTGTGCACGTCTTCAAATATCCCTTTTGTTCTCATAATTGGGTGCCATGTTGGCAGTGAATAGAATTTATGAGTCCTATTCCTTTGCTATTAATTTTTGTAATTTAAGTCAGTTTTCCAGCATGTTTTGTGTACATGTGAGTGCATGTACATATGTGTATGTATGATTGGACATTAATCCCCCTGACATATGGCATATTCCTTACTTTTCCTTTTTTTTTAAGTCACTACACATTTTTAAAAATTTTATGGCAATGCATGTTTTTTCATCCTGGATCATATGGATCTGCCCTCTTTAGTTAGTTTTTCCTCCATCCATTTTCAGATCTTTCTTTTGGCTGTGCTTTTTACTAGCAAAATTTGTTCTCTTTTTTGCCTAGGCCTCTAATTCTGTTGTCAGCAGACAAATTATCTTTGGCACATTATTGAGTTATTTATTTTTAACTGTCAGTTTAGTTTGAGTGTCTTTTTTCCCCTGAAGTGATCTCTGAAAGCTTATTAACTTTTTAACTTGTTAACTTTTCTTTAAACAATCGTCATTTAATCGATTTCTTCATTCAGCGTCATTAGGAACTTGCTTTCAAGTTTTGACATCATCTCTTTTGTTGTTCATTTTCCTTACACTGGATATTGTTTTCCCTTGAATGGTCATTTGTATTTCTGTTACTTCACTAAGGCAGACTTTTTTGTTGTGTTGTGTAGAAGCAAAAGTATACGTCTTGTATACTGTATATCAGGATGAATAAACTTGCAGACTAAACTTTTATCATTTTAATTATGCTTGTCAGAAATCCGTTGAATTTCCTTTTCCTGGGAAATGATTCTGGACTTCCATGGCTGCCTCCTCCATTTACATGCCTAGTTACTACAATGAGGCTGTTCCCCTGGCGCCAGAACTCATGTTCTAGGTGCTTGCATTTAAACCATCCCAGGCCATTCGGGATGTCCTTGAATATATGTGAAATATGAGCTGATAAATACCAGTTTTGTTTTTCTGGGAAGCTCTCTGGTTTTGTTATTTGAATTGAGGGAAAAGGAAAGCTGTCAGGAATGAGAGATGATAAAGCAGGTCTGGAAAGAGGAGTAGTGGTGAAAGTAGGCACTCCGTGAAAGCCTCAAGTCCTTCCTCGATTCTGGTCTTGAGCTGCCCCTCGATATTTGGAATTCTTATGAAACTCCAGTTCTCCCAGCAATAAATAGTAGTGTCAGATTGTTCCCTAAGAATCACTATCTTCTCTATAAGAAAACTACACTTCTGAACCATTTATGTGAGGTTTGTCTAGAGAGATCATTTAGCTTATGGAATTTGAGCAAAACACTGGTCTCCACTTCTAAACAAAGTCTCCAAGAACTATTGTGTGCTTCTACAATTTCTTTTCTCCTTCTGCTGTAAGAAAGGCATATTCCAGGGGGTGGGATGTTGGTCTTTCCCAGGTTCTAGAATGAAAGCAGTGTGGAGCTGACTCTGCAGTAAACTTGTAAAGAACAATCATTGTTGTTTTAAGGCATTGGGAATTCTGGGGCTGTTTTTACCAAAGCATAATTTTATAGAAACGAACAGTAAAAGCATTTATTTTTCATTATCAATCCATGGTTTCTTGTTAGCAAATATTAACTAACATTTATGCCATGAGATTTATTGATCATTGACTCTAACAGAAAACTTGCCATGGGAATCTGGAAGTCCTGGTGTCTACTGTATAAATCTATGTCATTATGGTGTCCCTACTGATATGATTATACTGCTTATTATCTTTTCTCATATATGCAATATACTGTCAGAAAGCAAACTAGATAATTGAGAGAAGAGTCTATTTAATTTTTGGGTATTTGAGCTTGTAAAATTGAAAGTAAATTTTTAAATATCAGGATTCTATTTTTGTTAATGTTACTATTACAATGAAGTGTTATTTATTACTTTGGTTGAATTAGGTCATTTTTAGACCCTCATTTCCTGGTGTATGCATACAACAAATCAGGAACATTGTATCCAGATTCTTCATTTACAAAGGTAAGCTTTGCTTTATGCTGTGTAGATTTACAGTTTTTTATACAGCTAAGGCGCCATTGGTGGGAAGAAAAAGGATGCTTTCTACCCCACAGAATTATTGGGCAAACAGATCAGAAGCCCAAATGTGTGACAATTACTATGAAGGCAGATTGAATAGAACAACTACTTTTCAAATATGGAACTCAGGAATCCTTTATCCAAAAAGGCTGTTTAAACTATCAGAAGTATTAGCAGGGGTCTGAGAAAGAAAGTGGGTTAAGTAGCTAAGAATAAGAAATCCTGAAACACAGAGTCATTTTAATTGAGATTTTGTAGGACCTGAGCAGTGGAGAAAATAGTGGGAATTGCTTTGTGGAAAGACATTATAGAAAGAACTGCTTTATAGAAAGGGAAAGTGAGGATGCCAAAGCATATTGGGTACAGAATCTGAATAGGTTCACATGCGAAACCTAGGAGTTGGCTTTAGTCTGTGAGATATTTATTTTGCGAGAACAGATGATTGGGAAGAAGTAAATGCAAGTGAAGGCTCAAGATTCTTTTGCTACATTGCAGTTGAGAGACAATGATACTAAAAATAATTAGTACATTGTCTTTTTCACCATCTGCAGGTAGAAAGCAGAACAAAATGAATGAAACTCCTATTTTGAGACATTTGACAATAGACTGATCAGGGATTTCTCTCTCTGAAAGAAAAGAAAGCAGACAGTGAGTCACATTCAACTTGTCCCTCTGACCAAGGAAGAACTCGAAGAATTTGGAGTTCAGAGCTGCTGAAGCAGCTGGAACTGGCATGACACAGGACCAGAGAAGGGGGACCATCAGATGTCTGGTTTTCCGTGAGGAGGAGATCCTAAAGATTAGGCTGCCTATGTGCTGGACAAAACTCTACTGAAGGGCAGAGGATAAAATGGAAACAATACTAACCATCAAACAGTGTTGAGAGATGTTGGATTTTCAGCCTGGACAGAATAGGGTGACTTTGCTGACACCTAGACATTCAGCTGAGACCAAAAAGGCTACTTTTTAGGATGACAAATCAAGCCCTAGAGTAAGAGATAATTTTATCACCTCAGTCCCTACCCAAGGCCTAAAACTCAGCAACAAGAGGATTAAGGAAGGTTGCCATTAAATTAATTGCCTTCCAATACAAAATGCAATATTCTGTAAAGGGTTAAAACATAGTAGATGAAGGAAATAATGAAGACACGGGTAGAAATCAATGAGATAGAAAAATGAAAAAGAATAGAAAAAAATTTAAGCCCAGAATTTAGTTCTTTACAAGGACTAACAACATTAATGACCCTAGTAAGGCTAACCTAGCACAAAACCAAATTCCATCACTATTAGGGATAAAAAGACATATGATTAGTCATACAGAAAATAAGATGATATTTTGGAGTATTATGAAAACCTTATGCTAATACATTTGATAATTTAGATGAAATGGACAGTTTCCTTGAAAAGGACAACTTACCAAAGTTGAGGGAATAAATCAGAAAATCTCAATCACTTGAAATCTATTTAGAATTTATAAACAACCACATTCCCACACCAGGTTTAGATGTTTTCCCACTTTACCTCTTGAGGGCTATTCTGATTGTTTCCAATTTAGCTGTTAAAAATAATGTTTCTATGAGCATTCATGTGCAGTTTGTTGTGTGGATATAATTTTTTGTTACTCTGGAATACATGTCCAGGAATATGATTGCTGGATCATATGGTGAGTGTGAGTTCATTTTTAAGAAGAAATTACTAAACTGATCTTCAGAACAGCTTTACCATTTTACCTTTACACTGTCAATGTCTGGGAGATAAAGATTGCATTTTTGTCACCTTTGCTATTATCACATTAAAAAAATTAGCCATTATGATAGAAGCATAGTGATTATCTACGCTTCAATTTGTGGTTTCAGTTTGTATTTTCCTAGTGACCAGTGATGTTGAACATATTTTCATGTACTTATTTGTCACCTTCTGTGAAATGTCTATTAATGTCTTTTATCCATTTTTGAATTGGATTGGTTGGTTTTTACACTTGATTTTTCAACAATTTATATATTCTAAATACAAGTCTTTTGCGAGATGTGTAGTTTGCCAACATTTATTCCCTGTCTGTAATTTGTCTTTACATCCAGTTCATAAGGTTCTCATTGGTCAGAAGTTTTTAATTTTGACGAGGGTTAATTTATCACCTTTCCCTCTTTAGAGAAGTGCTTCAGCTGTTAAGCCTCAGAGCTCCATGTGTCTCCGGTTCTTGAGTATTCTGCTTTTCTTTCCTAAAAAATTTATAGTTTTATTTACATTTATGTTCACTTTTATATAGCTTGATATCAGGTATGGTTTGAATCAAGTTTCATTCTTTTGACTGAGATTGACCATTGAGTTGTTCTTGGGTCATTGTGAGAAAGTCAGTGGGGCATATTTTTGTGGATATATTTCTGCGTTCCTCATTCTGTTCGATACTTTTATGTGTCTGTACTTCTGCCACTATCATGCTGTCTTTAGTTTACCTGCGTCTTAAACATTTATGTAAACTATCCCCCTTTATTCTCATTTTTAAAGATTTTTTAGATTATTCCAGATTTTTTTCATGTAAACTTTAGACAGAACTGCTCCATGTATACACACAGTGTTGCTAGGCTTATGATAGACATTATGTCAAACCTATAGATCAGTTTGGGGGCAGTTGACATCTTTAACTATGTTGAGTCTTCCAGTCCATGAATGCAATGAGTCTCTCCACTTATTTGGTCTTTTTTAAAGTATCTTTTAGTAGTGTTTTGTAATTTTAGCATTCAGATTCTAGATATGGTTTTTTAAGCTTCTGCCCAAAAAAATTTCACTGTTTTGATGCAATTCTAAAATATTATATTTCCATTTTAGTTTTTATATATCTGTTTTTATCTAAAAATGCATTTTGTTCTTTTGATTTTAATACCTACAACTTTGCTGAAGTTTCATATTAATTCTATGATGGTGTTTTGTTTTGTTTCATTTTTTTGGTAGTCTTTGAGATTCTTTACATAGAACTGTCATTTACAAACAGGAACATTTTTCTTTTTCATTTTCAATCTATGTGCTTTTTTATTCTCTGCTTACCCTTACTGTGTCTGCTACAACTTCCAGTTGTGTCGAATCACAGTCGTGAAGACAGACACCCTCATTTTGCTGCCAATCTTAAGAATAAAAGATTTACTTTTACTATTAAGGATACTGTTTATTGTAGGGTTGTTTTGAAAACATACTCTTTATAAAGTTGAGGACATTTTCCATTTCTGATTTGCTAAGATTTCTTTTTTACATCAATGTATGTGCATTTAATTGAACCAAATGCCTTTTCTGCTTCAGTTGATAGCATCACATAATTCTTTTTCAGTGTGTTGATATGATGGATTGCACTGATTGACTTTCAAATACTGAAAACAGTGTCACATATGTAGGAAAGCTACAACTTGGTCCTGCTATATAATTCTTTTTACTGGTGACTAGGTTTATTTACTAATAATTTATTGGTTTTGTTATTTTTTTTTCTCAGTCTTTTCTGCTGATGGCATCCAGCATTCCTACTTGTATTTATTTTTTCATCAGAATTATTATTGGAGGCCAGAATATAACTCAAAGAAATATTGTTTCAGTTATACCAGAGAGTTAAGGATTTTGATTATGAAGTTTTCAGCTTCTTTAACTCCCTCTGGATATTTTCTCTGAAAAATAAGAAGCTAACATATTTTTCTAAATATAAAGTACCAAAAATAGTCATGTATGGAAGAATATTGTGAAATAATGTGACGAGAAAATTTGGGGGTAATACAGTGCTCAAGAAAGTAGATAGAGACTCTCTTGTAGCTTTTTGATTATGGAAATATTCTACATGCTAATTTTAATTTCTAGATTAC
>NC_043700.1:34482643-34569476 GCF_006229205.1 Suricata suricatta | reverse complement strand
ATCATATAGGTCTTTTACATCCTTGGTTAGGTTTATCCCTAGGTATTTGATGGTTTTTCATGCAATCGTGAATGGGACCAGTTTCTTAATTTCTCTTTCGGCTGCTTCATTTTTGGTGTATAGGAATGCAACTGATTTCTGTACTGGTTTTGTTATTTTCAAAGTTTATTGGTCTGTGACTCTGTTGCTTTCTTGTTTTGTACTGACTTTGTCTAATTTTTGTATTAGAGTGATAGTGGCCTCATAAACCGGAAAGTATTACCTTCCCTTCTGTGTTCTGGAAGATGCTATGTAAAGTGCATGTTCATTATTAAGATAATTTTTTAGTGAAATCACTGAACATTTATGTATGTGTATGGGTGGAGATTTTTAATTACCAACTCAGTTTATTTAATAGTTATGGGAATATCGTATTTATCTGTTTCATATGTATTGTTTTGGTGGTTTGTGGTTTCTAAGGAACTGGTTCATTCCATCTCAGGTATGGATTTTATGGGTGTAATTATGTCACAGTCCTTATTATCCTTTCAATGACCACAGGAGTGTTTTGTTTCTAACATCAATAATTGCTATCTTCTCTCTTAACTTCATCAGTCCTGATAGAGATTTTTCAATTTATTGAATTTATCAGAAAACCAGCTTTTTCTTGCCTTTTCCATACTGTTGTCTTATTTCCAACATCATAGCATTTACCTCTTTTATTATTTTCTCCCTTATATCTTAATTTGGGTTTATTTTGCGCTTCTCTTTCTACTTGTTGGGGGGAACTCTTGTATTTCAACTTGTGACCTCCCTTTTTTCTATTGCAAGCACTTTAGTGCTAAAATTTCCTGCTCAGCACTGCCTTACTGCACTCTGAAACAATGTGTTGTCTTTTCATTTTAATACAGTTATATGTATTTTTTAAGTTTCCTTTGAGGCTTGTTTGGCTCATGGATTTTTTAAAAGTGTATTGTTCACTTTCCAAATGTTTGGAGATTTTTCCTGTTGTCCTTGTCTGCTGATTTTTAGTTTGATTTTGTTATGGTTAGAAAAGATACTCTGTATGATTTCAGTTCTTTTAAATTGTGAAGGTTTACTTTATGATCCATTATATTGTGTGTGTAGGTAAGTGTTGTTCGATATTTACAAAACAATGTGTATTCTGCTATTGTTGGGTGCAGTCTTCCATAAATGCCATGTAGATCACATTGACTGATGCTGTTGTTCAGTTCTGTATTTTTACTGATTTTCTGTCTAGTACTGTCAACAACTGAATGGAGTGCATTGAACTATCACTTATTATTTTGTTTTTTTCTGTCTTTCTCTTTTAGCTGTATCAGTGTTTGCCTCACATATTTTGAAGCTGTGTTGTTTGATGTCTGTACATTTAAGATTGCCATGTCTTCTTGATGGATTAGTGCTTTCATGAATATGTATGGATTTCCTTGCCCTTAGTAGATTTCTTTGCTAGTAAGTCCACTTTATCTGATATTAATAAAGTCATTCTTCTTTGTTTTATGAATATTTTCATGATATAAATCTTACATTTTTTAATTTCAGTCTCCCTATGTTACTGTGTTTGAAGTAAATTTCCTGTAGAGAATATTTAATTGGGCCACAGTGGGGTTTTTTTCTCCCATGTATCCTAGCACTTAGTATTTTATTTGCTGTTTTTATGCTTGTATATTTAAAATAATGATTTATATGTTAGGGATTTTGTTTGCCATAATTTACATATGTATTTCTGTTTTTTCTTTTTTTTCTATGTTTCTCATTTTTTTTGTTCCTCTCTCATTGCCTTCTTCTGTGTTACTTGAACATATTTTAGGATTACATCATGATTTAGTTATAGGGTTTTAAAGTATTTCCCCTTATTAAAATTTTCATTATATTTGCTCTAGATATTACAATATACACATATGACATAATACTCTACTAACGTGGAATTTTTACTACTTTAAGTAAATTAGTAAAAATAATTTCTATGTAGATTTCTTTAGCATCGACATTTTTAAGGTATCTTAAGCATCACATGATATTGTATGATTTTGTTTCAATTACTACATATGATTTAAGAAACTCATGAGGGAAATGATAGTCCATTATATTTGCAACTATTTTTATCTATTGTTTTCCCAAATTCTTGAATTCCATGTCTTTATGTGATATTAGCTTTCATTTTTGGAATTTCTTTCTGCTATTCTTTAAGGGTATGTGTGCCAGTAATAAAATCTCCTGTATTTCTTTTGTTGGAGAAAGACTCTCTTTTTCGTTCATTCTTAAAGGATAATTTTGCCAGATACAGAGTTATGTTTGACTGTAGTTTTCTTTTTTTCTTTTCTATTTTTGATTGTAATTTTCTTTTAGCAGTTGAAAATTGTTGTGGTGTTTCTTTCTAGCCTTCATTACTTCAGATGTGAAATCTGTCATCCAAATTGGGGTTTCCCTATATGTTATGTGACATTGCTTTCTGGTTACTTTGAAGGTATTTTTATTGGTTTTGTTAGTTGTTAATTATGATGCTTTGTTTCTGTGAGTTATTTTAGGTTCATTCCCTTTGGATTTTGTTCATCTCACAGAATCCAAGTGTTCATGTCATTTATTAATTTTGTGAAATTTTCAGCAATATTTCATTTTCTTAATGTATATATATATATTTCTTATGTGGTAAAAATACTTAATGTGAGTTCTATGCTCTTAACAAATCTTATGTATACATTACATTATTAATGACTATAAGTATGATGGTTTATAGAAGATGCTAGAACTTATTCATCTTGCTTGACTAAAACTTTAAGTGTATTTATTTACATTGAGTGAGAGAGAGCAAGAGTGTGCAAGTTGGGGAGGGGCAGAGAGAGAGAGAAAGAAAATCCCAAGCAGGCTCTGTGCTGTCAGTGCAGAGCCCTCATGAACTGTGAGATCATGACCTAAGGTGAGATCGAGAGTTGGACACTTAGCCTACTGAGCCACCCAGGGACCCCTTGACTGAAACTTTACACTCACTTGTTAGCAACTATCAATTTCCACCTTTCCCAAATCCCTGGAAAGCACCATTCCAGTCTTTGGAGGTGTGAATTTGAATATTTTAAATATTTTATATAAAGGAATCATAATATTTGCCTTACTGTAACTGGCTTATTTCACTTAGGATAATATCCTTGAGGTCCATAGATGTTGCATATATTGCAAAATTTACTTTAAGGCTGAATATTATTCCATTGAATGTATATAATGTATATGCCACATTGAAAAAAACTACCTGTCTATTGGTGGACCTTTACATAGTTTTCACATCTTGTCTCTTTTGGAGAGTGCTGCAACAAACACAGGAATATCAATATCTCCTCATGATCCTCATTTCATTTCTTTTGAATAACTACACAGAAATGACATCAATGGATCATTATGCTAATTCTACTTTTAATTTTTAAAATTTTTTAATGTTTATTTTTGAGTGAGAGGGGGGAGGGTCAGAGAGATAGAGGGAGAAACACCACCTGAGACAGGGTCCAGGCTCTGAGCTATCAGAACAGATCCTGATGCAGGGCTTGAACTCACAAAACATAAGATCATGACCTAAGCTGAAGTCAGATAACTGACTGAACCACCAGGCTCCCCTCTGTTTTTAGATTTAATTTTTAGAAGAACCTTCACTCAATTTTCTATAGCAACTGCACCATATTGTATTCCCACCATATTTCTCTACATTTGCCAATACTTGTCTATTTTTATATAATTATAGCCATCCTAACAGGTGTGAGGAGTTATCTAATTCTGGTGTTGACTTGCATTTCCCTAATAACTAGTGCTATTGGCTATATTTTCATATACCTGTTGGCCATTTGTATGTCTTCTTTGGGAAAATGTCTATTTAACAGTTAACAATGTTAAGTCTTCCAATCCATGGACATGGAATGTCTTTCCATTTGTTTGTGTTTGCTTAATTTCTTTCATCAATACTTTGTAATTTTCGGAGCACAAGTATTCAACCTTAAATTTATTCCTAGGTATTTTATTGGTCTTGTGTGTGTGTGTGTGCGTGTGTGTGTGTGTGTGTGTGTGTGTGTGTGTGCCATTTCAAACAGAGTTATTTTCTCAATTTTCCTTTTAGATAGGGAAGGTTTGTTTTGTATGTTGGTTTTGTATCCTGCAACTTCACTGAATTTCTTGTGTGTGTGTGTGTAAAATATTTAGTTTTCTATATATGAGATCATACAATCAAACAAATACAATTTTTCTTCTTCCTTTTTGATTTGGATGCCCTTTATTTTGTTTTCTTATCTAATTGCTCTGGCTAGAACTTCCTATCCTAGGTTGAATAGAACTGGTGAGATTGGGCATCCTTGTTTTGTTCCTGGTCTTAGAGGAAAAGCTTTCAGTTTTTCATTGTTGAATACAATGTTAGTTTCATAATTAGACTTTTATTATTTTGACATAATTTCCTTCTATACCTGGTTTGTTGAGAGTTGTTATGAAAGTATGCTGAATTTTGCAAATTCTTTCTCTGACTATATTCCGATGATCATGTGATCTTTATCCTCTATACTGTTAATGTGGTTTATCACATTAATTGCTTTTTGTCCATTAAAGCATGCTAGCACTGCAGGGATAATCTGACTAGGTCTTGATGTATAATCATTTTACATTTTTTTTTTGGATTACATTGGCTTTTGTTTAATGGTATTTTGTTGAGAATTTGCATCTATATTCATGAGGGCTTATTGACTTGTAGTTTTCTTGTGGACTGCGTGTGTAGCTTTTAAATTAGTGTAATGGTGGCCTTGTAAAATAGTTTGGAAATGTTTCCTCTGTTTAATTTTTTGGGAGAGTGTGGGAAAGATTGCTGTAATTCCTACTTAAGTGTTCAGGAGAGTGCATCAGTGAAGTGATTCGGTTTTAGGCTTTGCTTTGTTACGAAGTTTTTGATTACTGATTTAGAATCCAACTAGTTATAGGTCTGTTCAGATTTTCTGTTTCTTCATGATTTGGTCTTGGTAGATCTTATGTTTCCAAGAAAGTGTCCATTTTCTATGATATCCA
The DNA here is from genome assembly GCF_006229205.1 of Suricata suricatta. NCBI lineage: Eukaryota > Metazoa > Chordata > Mammalia > Carnivora > Herpestidae > Suricata > Suricata suricatta. Next base: position 34,564,451 of record NC_043700.1, on the reverse strand, counting down.
GTTGTCGGTGTATAACTATTAATAGTATTGTCTTTTTTTTAAATTTTGTTTTCTTAAACTTATTTTTGAGAGACAAAGAGAGACAGCATGAGCAGGGAAGGGTCAGAGAGAGAGGGAGATACAGAATCTGAAACAGGCTCCAGGCTCTGAGCTGTCAGCACAGGGCCTGACGTGGCACTCGAACTCACGAACTGTGAGATCATGACCTGAGCCGAAACTGGACGCTTAACCGACTCAGTCACCCAGGTGCCCCTGTAGTATTCTCTTTTGATCTTTGCTTTCATTTCTGATTTTGTATATTTGTATTTTCTCTTTTTTTCTTAATCTACCTATTTGTTTGTTTTTTAATTCTGGATCAGGCATCTTACGCATATCAGTTTTGATTAAATCTCTGGCCATTACGCCTTCCTGTTCTTTCTTTCTTTTGGGGTCAGTTCCTTCATCTTGTCATTTTTTCTAGGTCACTGTTTTTTATTTGTTTGTTTGTTTGTTTTTGGTGATTGTTAGTGAAGCCTGTTATAGTCCTACTTCTGAGAGTATTGGCTATATTAAGAAGAGGTCCTGTGCTTTCTTGGATCTAGAGCTTCAGGAGGTGTTTCAGAGTGTGCACTCTGCTGTTGTGCACTGGCTGCTCCTTCTCTCAGGTCAGTCATCTGCACAGTTTCTCCTTGCCTGCAGTAGGGGTGTTTGGACCTCATCCACTGTGTGGCAAGTTTTAAGTAGGTGTGTTTGGTATGCTTGTTCAAAGAGACTAGATTCTATTGCCCCTAGAGCTGAAGCTTTGCAGCACTCTATGAGTGATTTGGTGTGTGCAAGGTGTTTGTGCTGGTCTTCTTGGCGAAATATGCAGACTCGCCCTAGTGGAGATGTGCCTGCAGGATATGGTGGAATGGGGCTTGGTGTAAGCAGGCTATGGCATCCACTGCGGGGTGCTGTGTTGCTCACTGACCTGTTCAGTGCTATTGAGTGTGGGGGGAAATGGCTTCACTCTACTCTCTAGTCCCTGGAGTGGACATTTTGTTCCTGCCACTCTTCAAGAAGTCCTCACAGAAGAGCAAATAATCACCCCTTTTGTGTCCCTGGCCTCTGTCAGACCGTTGCCTTCACCCTGTCTGTGTCTGAGCTGTCTGCCTGCCGGTTAGCATAGTTCTGTATTTTAGCTCAGATGTGTATCTGGTTTTCAAAACTTCAAATTTTAGGGAACTATGTGGCACTGATCGTCTGGGGGAGGGTCTCACCACACTGTGGCTAGTTTGCCCCATACAGGGAGTCACATGACCATGCAGTGGTTTAGAATTTATGGTAAAGCACAACAAAAAGCCGGCACCCGGGTTTGCTGCCTTCAGCTGATGTCTCTGTTCCTGTGCTACTCAACAGGGCAGTACTTTGGCACTGCCAGTTCTTTTGTCCCCAGAGAGGCAAAGCCACCCTTCCCAAATGCACTCCAAGGGGGACTGTTTCTCCGTGTGCGACCCAGAGGATCCTCAGACCATGTTTTCCATTCCAGATCTCTGTCTTCCATCCCCACTGGAGCACTACTCACCCTCTCAGGCATGAGCCCAGTGATGTCAGCGACTTCTAGTCCTTCAGACTTTGCACTCTGCTATTTATACAAGCTTGTACCATTCAGCCCCTCTCCCTTTTCTAGTCAATGGTTTTGGAGAAGAGTTTTTCTTGTGCAGTCTCCTGTGTGTGCTTTCTCTCTCTCTCTTTCGGTCTCTCTCTCTTGGGATCAGGGATCCCTCCCCTTTGCAGCACCTGCAGTTCTTTTCTCCCCCAAATCAACTCTTCGCAGCTCCTACCTTCCACGATGTGTCTGTTTTTCTCCCACTAGATGTGCAGTATGTTCTCTCAAGTTGAGTTCTTGGGTGTTCAGAGTCATTTAATATTTATCTGGCTGTGTTTGACGTACGAGGCAAACTTAGAGTCCCTTACTCTCCCAGGACCTTAACTCCTTCCTCGGTTAGGTACTTAAAAACAACATTTTCTGTCTCTTTTTTGTGCAACAATTCTCAATTCGTTCATGCATAGTTCTCTTGACTTTGGTGAACATTTTAAATTTTCTGTGAGGTAAACTATTTAATTTTATATAATTAGCATCAATTTCTGGAGATAACTTTTTCCTTTGTTTGAAATTTCTTTTCCTGATTACTCATTTTATTTGACTCTCTGTTTTGGTAGCAAAAGTAGTTGTTTTGCCCAGTCTTCACTGACTGGCCTTGTACAGAAAAGTATCTCAACAGGTCACCTTGGCCAATCATTTTTCTCCCCAAGGGGAAACATGCACCTGTGTCTTTTTCCTGCTCTGTGTTGAGCAGGAGAGAGGATTAGTAGCATATACCCTCACAAGCTGCTGCTTCTGTACTCACCTAGGCAACTATATTGTGCTTGGCCCATCTGTGTTCCAGGACTGGTGAGGAAGATGCAAGTTGTTTTGGCAGTTCTGGTGGAGTAGGAAAACTGCATGCGTGGATCAACTTTGACCTTCCTCAAGGAGAAGCAGAGCTGGCATCTTTTTGTGTACTTATTCTGTGCTTAGTGGGGTCATGCGGGAGAAGCCCATGGTGTCTACTAGCCCAGGTCTCTATCTCCATTGTGGCCTGGATGGCTAGATTGTGCTGAACCATTAGAGCTCCAAAACAGGTAAAATCGAGTTCTTTAGATAGCCCCTTCAGAAAAATTGGGCCACTAGACATGTGGACAAATCCTTTTCATGCTCTGGGTCAGTCTGGGAACTAGAGGATCTTTTTGTGATCATACAGCAGTGCTCTGGGGCAGTGTCCTTATTGAAAGGGTATACCACATCTCCATATTGGCTTTGTTAAGTCTATTTTGCATTCTCCCAGACTGTGTGCAGGGGCTTTTTAATTAGTTTCTGATTTCTTAATAAAAAAAATTTGTCTGTGAATTGTTGCTGTATTAGTTTGTTTTGGAGGGGATGTGGGGGACCCAAGGTTTCCTACTCTACCATCTTCATGACCAGAATTTTAGCCTTTATTTCTTTGAATATTTTTCAGCCCTGTATTCTCTTTCTCAGATTCTGACATTTATTTTAGATCTTTTGTTGTCACTCCATGTGTCCTTGAGGCTCTGTTTATTTCTTACTTCATTCTGTTTTATACATTGAGTAAGTTCTATTGATCTGTTCTCAAGTTCACTGATTCTATCCCTTGCCATCTCCACTTTCCTTAACAGCCTATCAAATATATTTTTTGTAGATTTGTTTATTCTATATTTTAGTTCTAATACATTTTATCTGTTTTTATGGCTTCCATTTATTTTCTGATATTTTTCTGTTCTTCAAATTTTTTCAAGATGATTTGCAATTGTTTACTGAAGCGACACTATCACAGCTACTTTGAATTCTTCATTAGTTCTAACATGTCAGTATTGTTATCAGTTGGTTTTCATTTCCCATTCTTGTGATTTTCTTGGTTCTTGGTGTAGTGTGTGATTTTTGGTTGTATCCTTGACATTCAAATCTATTATTAAAAGGTTATGTTCAGATTTAGTGTGGTTTGTTGTACCAACAACAGTTCCACTTTTTGGTGTAGTTTTAATGTTATTCTATTGTGATTCATTCTGGCTCCTCTCAAGCTCCTCCTGGATCCCTGCTAATGCAGCCCATAGTGGTAAAAGATACTTTCCCGGGCCACTTTGTATTACTAAGTGGGGTTAGGTGATGAAGGTCCCATGGGATAGAGAGCATTTACTCTGGCTCTTCTCTTGTGCTGTCACTGCACTTCTCACTCTGTTAGTGCCCCTGGTGAGGAAAGTTCTGATCTGGTCCACTTCTTATGCTTCGTGTTAGAAGTGTTGAGAATTATTTCATTATGCTTCTTTTCTTCCACTGGTGCAAAGCCAGGAGCTACAAAGACTGAACTGCTTTCTGCTGCTGGGTAGAGGATTTGAATATGGTTTGCATTCTACCTTTTTATGAAGGGCTTGTAGCATAGTCTGTTGGAACTAGTGCAGGCAGAGGTGGCTTCTGCTGTTCCTTAGCATGGGCCAAGGTACACCCTGCCGCTGCCAGTGGGTGGGCAATAGGAGTTAAACCTAGTTTTGAGAAAAAGTGAATGGTTACTGATGGACATGTTTATCTGGGAGCTAATAACATATAAACAAATTCATAGTAGAGAAAGTGATGATAGTTTTCATTGCACAACATTAACAAAGGAACGGGATTGACTCTAGTTATCACTAGATTTTTAAAGGAAGACAAGGGCATATTCACTGAATGAGAATATTAGGGGAGAACCTGGGAAGGCTCATACTGTGAATATCGGGGGAGAATAGCTTGAACTAGTGATGGTGAGATATTAAAAACATTAAATAATATCATGAGATATTAAAGAGGAATAAAAATGAGGAAATCTCAGTTAAGATGCTTTTGGGTTACTTGGAAAAAAGAAGTGAAATGTTTACATGAAGTCAAATTGATGCTGTTCATTACATTAAATTAGCAGTTATAGATTATGCATTTAAGAAATGTCAAATATACTCAAATAAAAAAAAGTTTTAAATAACCTGACAAAAATGAAATAACTTCAACTGAATCATTAAATGTAATACTGTAGAAGACTAAGATCATAGAACAGAATCAAGGTTAAAAATACAACGATCATATTTGGAAGCAGAATAAAAGTTTACAAGTTGAAAACCAGAAACTCGAAAAATGTGACTGAGAAAAGGCACAGATAAGATTCATCAAAAATTAAGAATTATAGCAATAATTATTTTGGAAGAGAACAGAAGTAATGATTATTTATAATCTAAAGAGAGATAAAAGAGATTGTGAGTAGATAACAAGGAAATAGAATGCCTGGAAAATAATATTATGCATGTGACTAAATCTGAATGTTTGATGATGTCTGGGAAGTAAGGATAAACCTAAAACTTTATTTACAAATTATTCTTTTTTGTTTGTTTTGTTTGTTTTGTTTTTTACAAATTATTCTTGAACATATCTCCATATGTTTCTGTTTAAGGGCCATTGCTTTTATCAAGGATACATCGCAGAGGTTCCAAATTCAGTTGTGACACTTAGTACTTGTTCTGGACTCAGGTAATGGCATATTCCAGTATGTACATGGGATGTATATGTACAATGTACATGATTGACAACCTTATGTGACCCTTTAATTTTTAGAAACATCTTAAGGATAGAGTGAAGGCAAAGAAAATAGTTTTGATTGTGTTTCTGCTCATATACTCATTTTCTCCCTCCCTCTTATCATTTTTCCTATTCTTGTATCTAGCCCAGGCTTACAGTCTTAGAATTTATGCAGGAACCCCCCCTGCCCCAGTATGAAGAATATTAACATTCCTCAGTCACACTGAAACCACAATTCAAAATGGCATAATAGATAGAAAAGATATAAAATACGGTTTGAAAGTTTGTCCATGTAAAAAGGGATGATTTTTAGACATTAGACTGCAAAGACAACTGTTAAATTTCTATACAGTGTTACTTAATGGTGATTTACATTTCTCAGTGGGGAGTGTTTATTATCTTTTTTAATGTGTTTATCTAGGGGATTATTGCAGATGGAGAATGTCAGTTATGGCATTGAACCATTGGAGTCTGCAGTTGAATATGAGCATATGCTTTATCAAATAAAGAATGATAAAATTGATTTTTCTCCCTTACAAGCAAATTATTCTATCACCCAATTGGTAGATCAGTCCTACAGGATTCTTGTGAAATCAGAAGTAAGTAACCCTTTTTAGGAAATCTTCATTGTGTTACTTCTAGTAAATTTATTCATGTTATGAATTGACTATATTAAAACCTTCTGTTGTAAGATATTTCTTTTTAAAGATATTTTAGTCAGATAATATTTACACACTTTTATGAGTATAAACACACATAATTTAAAAATCAATGTACTCACGTCTCCCTAATTGAAAGGGTTTTTATGCATATAAAAATAGTTTTCATTGTTACTGAGTTTGCATACTGCTGCTATAGTGATATTTAAATTTGCTGATTGTTAATTTGTCTGCATTTTCCTTAACACATTTTTATTTATTATTTTTGTTAAAAATTTAAATTAGAAAAGAGGGAAGAAATTGTTTTAAAGGCCATCTAGAAATAGTGCTTAGAAGTTTGTACCATTTGTTCCAATTATTTTAACATATTTAGTTATAAATGTAGATTCATAAATATATAGATATTTTTAAACAAAAAATTATATAGCCACAAAAGCTTTGCAATTTCCTTTTTGCTATTAAAAGGAAAATATACATTATGTTACATTTATTATTATTTACAATTAAACAATATTTGGATGGCACAAAAACAGACACATAGACCAATGGAATAGAATAGAGAGCCCAGAACTGGGCCCACAAATGTACAGCCAATTAATTTTTGGCGAAGCAGGAAAGAGTATCCAATGGAAAAAAGACTGCCTCTTTAGCAGATGGTGTTGGGAGAAATGGACAGCAACAGGCAGAAGTTGAACCTAGACCACTTTCTTACACTATACACAAAAATTTAAAAAATGGCTGAAGGACCTGAATGTGAGATAGGAAACCATCAAAACCCTCAAGGAGAAAGTAGGAAACAACCTCCTTGACCTCCACCGCAGCAATTTCCTACATGACACATCCCCAAAGGCAAGGGAAATGAAAGCAAAATAGAACTCTTGGGATCTCATCAAGATAAAAAGCTTCTGCACTGCAAAAGAAACAACCAAGAAAACTCACAGGCAACCAACAGAATGGGAAAGGATAGTTGCAAATATCATATCAGATAAAGGGCTAGTATCCAAAATCTACAAGGAACTCACCAAACTCCAAACCCAAAAAATAAATAACCCAGTGCAGAAATGGGCAGAAGACATAAACAGACATTTCTCCAAAGAAAACATCCAGGTGGCCTACAGGCACATGAAACGATGCTCAACATCACTCAGCATCAGGGAAACACAAATCAAAACCACACTGAGATACCACCTTACCCCAGTCAGAGTGGCTAAAATGAACAAATCAGGAGACTATGGATGCTGGCGAGGGTGTGGACAGATGGGCACCCTCCTACACTGTTGGTGGCAATGTATACTGGTGCAGCCACTCTTGAGTTCAAGCCCTGCACTAGGCTCTGTACTGACAGTGCAGAACCTGCTTGGGATTCTTTTCTCTCCCTCTCTCTGCTCCTACCCCACTCATTCTCTCTCTCTCTCTCTCTCTCTCTCTCTCTCTCTCAAAATAAAAAAATAAACTTTTTTTTTTTAAAAAAGAGTCTAGCAAAGTCACAGGATAAAAAGAAATTGATGTTAAGATATTTATTTTCTTCAAATTGATCTGTAAGTTCAGTGTAATCCCAATCAAAATTTCAGAAAACATTTTTTTGTGGAAATTGGTTCTCAAATGCATAAGGAGAGATACAACTAACTTAGAATAGTCACACAGTTTTAAAAAGAACAAAATGAGAGACTTAACATTACTTTTCTTAAAGGGCCAGAGTGTAAATATGTTAGATTTGTGGGCCAGATGGCATGTTGCAGTTACTCCACTAAGCCTTTTAGCAAGAAAACAGCCTGGAGGATATATAAACCAATGGGTGTGCCTAGGTTACAATAAAACTTTTTTTTTTTTTTTTGTAAAACAGGTGGCTGTATCTCAGGCCATAGTTTGCTGATCCCTGTTATATAGTTGCATATTGTGTTACTGATATAAATGTAGGCATATAGATCAATAGATTGAAATAGATCAGAAATAGACCCACATGCTATTGGCTGATTGATTTTCCACAAAGGTGCTAAGGACTTCAAAAAACTGAAGAATACTATCTTCAACAAATGGTGCCAAAAGACTGGATAGTCACATGAAGTAAAATGAATTTTGGCCCCTGTTCAGAAAAGTTGAATCAGAGCATAGACTAAACATACAATTTCTAGTAGGGAATTTAGGAGAAACTAAATTAATGAGCTGCAAGCCTGTGAAAGATGTTCAATATCATTCATCATCAGGGAATTGCAAATTAGAACATAAATGAGATATCAGTATGAACCAACAGGAATGAATTCAATGAAAAGGATGGATAATATTAAATACAGGCAAAAAAAAAGTGGAGTGATTGGCACTCTTTTTAGTTTTTTGGTAAAATGCAGAATAATCAAACTGCTTTAGAAAGCAATCTGGCATTACAGTAATGCGTAGTTTGTATGTATGGAAGTGTTCTACTACACTGTAACCTATTCAATTATAACTAGCTGCACATATGTCTGGATCCACTCCAAATTGTGATGAAACTGTACCATCTTACGTACTACATTACACATCAACACTTACCATATGACTCAGATAGTCCACTTTTAAGATTTTCCAAGAAAAATTAAAGAACGTACTTGCACAAAGACCTCTACATGGGTTTTCATAGCATAGGATATTTATATATAGTAACTAAAATGTCTAAATAATCCAAGTGATCACCAACAGGTAAGTGTATAAACAAATTGGGGTATAATTCTAAAGTGTTATACTATTTAGCAATAAACACTAATTAATTATTAATAATCACAACATAACAGATAAATGCTGAGTGAAAGAAGCCAGATATAAAAAAAGTATGTGACATATGATTCTAGTTTTATGAAATTCTAGAATAGATTATTCTACCCTATGGTGAGAGAAAGCGGATCATTGATTGCTTTGAGCCATTTTGGGCTCTTGACTTGGAAGAATGTGATGGAAACATTCTTTATCTTATTTATAGAAATGGTTACATGGGTGTAACATTAATATCAATTGATATAACTGTGATAAAGTTAACATAGTTAAATGTACAAATATAGTGAGTAATTAAAGGCAGTGTTTGGGGGAAAGATGATGGGAGTTTATTTAGCTTGAAGGTTCGAGGAGGGTATAAGGCAAAGGTTTAGAGTGAAAGGAAACATGGATTGTCCATCATGAGGATCCTAATTATGAAGAATATAAGATAAAAGCTTTTGATTTATTCTTAAAATTTGTATTTGGAATATCACCTGCTTATTTATTCAATGGCCTCCATAGTCTTATTTTTCTGTTACCAATATCTATAACTTTATGTATCTGTAGTGAATCTTCTCTCTCTCTGTTTTTCTTCCTTTCTTCCTTCCTTCCTTCCTTCTTTCCTTCCTTCCTTTCTTCCCTCCTTCCCTCCTTCCTTCCTTCCTATGTTTTTTCATCATCTGTCTGCCTCATTACTTACCTATCTCTCTCTGTGTATATACATATATATATAATATGTGTGATAATAACAATATGTTTTTCTCATAAAAATTTTTCTTTATTGTCATGTCCTATTTAATGTTTAATTTCATGTTTATTTAATTAATGTCCTCTGTTTTGCAGAAAGATTCAGATGTATTATTGAACAGAATTCTGAAAATACAAATCATTATGGATAAAGCCTTGGTATGCACTCTTGATATATAATATCTTTGTTTTGTGTTTAAATTTAATGGGAATGTGAAAAAGAAAATTCCACTTGTCCGAAATACAGATATGTTTTACTCTTTGAAATATGTATCTCGGTGTAGTGGGACATAAAAGTTGTCAGTTCCCTTTGGATTAACATTGGGGGACTATTATTTAGAGTATTGACTTCCAAATCAATATAGAATTCTAGCAGTAATGTGTAATTTGTATGTATGGAAGTGTTCTATTACACTGTAACCTATTCAATTATAACTAGCTGCATGTATTTCTGGATCCACTCCAAATTGTGATGAAATTCTACCATTAATTAATCTCCATTTTAAAATAAACTATTTAATTTATTACTCAATTGGAGATACCTGTTATTAAAATTTATCCTTTATAAGATTATTTTATGTTTTACAATTTCTTGGATTCTTTGACAGAAATTCTATATTCTTTTTTTAATAAATTTTCTTAATCTTTTATTTATTTTTTGGGAATGAGAGAGAGACAGCGTGAGCAGGGGAGGGTCAGAGAGAGAGGGAGACACAGAATTTGAAGACAGGCTTCAGGTTCTGAGCTGTCAGCACAGAGCCTGAAGTGGGCCTCAAACCCACGAACTGGGAGATCATGACCTGAGCTGAGCTGAAGTTGGATGCTTAACTGACTGAGCCACCCAGGTGCCCCAGAAATTCTATATTCTATATTCTAAAAAAGAGAAGAAATTTTCACTGGAGTATTTAGTTAGGGAAATTTTTGTTTATGTAATTAGCAAAGCCATTATAGGTAGCAATTAAGAAATCTTATTTTGTTTTTCCACATGCTTATAAAATATATTAAGTGAATTATAACATTTTATGGTGTTTGATTAATATATTTAATGTAATATAACCTGTTTTACTAGCTAATGCCCTTTGGGGGCTTTAGGTTTATATTTCTGTTGTTATTACATGGAGAATAATACTGGTCCTAAAACCAGTGTCACAAGCATTGGAATTATGTTTTGCCACAGCTCTCCCAGCAAGTTGCTAGTATTAAATCTAGACAGTCTACTTACCTCACACCACTTAGCTGGATACCTTCTTACCATTCCCATAAAAACAGAAGGAATCTTCAATACAAATGTCATCATGCAAAAACAATGGAGAACTCCAGAGGTCTTTATAATATCTATGAGCAGTATTCCCTCTTTTTTATGTTCAGTTTATCTGTCTTAAATTTTAAAGTATGGCTTTGTAAACAGATTTTTTAAGATAATCTCTGCCCTTTCACTCCAAAGTTAGTTGATTTGAGTTTATCAAAATTACTTATACTGCAGACATAGGTTAAGTACTGCTATGCTGTTAGTGTTCTGTTTGTCCGATTAGTTATTTGCTCTTCTGTTCCTCCTCACTACCCTTGGATTAGTGGGGTATTTTTTAGCTTTTATCTTTATTTCATATATTGTGTTTTGCTGCTTGCCTTTTTATCACCCACATCTCACCCCAGTGTTTCTCGAGTGGTTCTAATTAACATTCTTAACTTGTCACAATCTAGAAGTAATGTTATACCACATCACATATAATGCAAGAGCTTTACAACAGTAAAGCTATGTGAATATTATCCCTTTATGTGGATATTGTCCCCTTAATGGAGATATCATTTGTAGATATCTACTTGTGTTCAGTACATTGTTTTTTTGTTTTGTTGATGATTTCTTCGTGCAAAAGCTTTTTATTTTGATATAGTCCCAAAAGTTTATTTTTGCTTTTGTCTCCCTTGCCTCAGGAGACATATCTAGAAAAATGTTGCTACAGCCAATGTCAGAGAAATTTCTGCCTGTGTTCTCTTCCAGGATTTTTATCTTCAGGGCTCATGTTCATGTCTTTAATTCCTTTTGAGTTTATTTTTGGTATGGTGTTTAGAAGGTGGTCCATCCTTTTACATGTAGCTGTCTGTTTTTTGCAGCGTCATTTATTGAAGAGATTGTCTTTTCCCCATTGTGTATTCTTGTCTCTGTTGTCATTGATTAATTGACCATATAATTGTGGGTCTATTTCTGGGCTCTCCATTCTGTTCTATTGATCTATGTGTCTATATTATGCCAGTACCATACTGTTTTGATTACTACAGCTTTATAATCTATCTTGAAATATGAAATTGTGTTTCCTCCAGCTTTGTTCTTTTTCTTTTCAACATTGCTTTGGCTATTTGGAATCTTTTGTGGTTTTATTGTAGAGCCATAAAAATGAGGTCATGCTCTTTGTGACCTCATGGATGGACCTAGAGGCTATTATGCTAAATGAAATAAGTCAGAGAAAAAAATACCATATGATATTACTCATATGTGGAATCTGAAAAAAATTAAAAGTAGAATTCAACACAGGAACAATGAGAGAAAACTGATGATGGCCAGAATGGAGGGAGTGGGGAATAGGTAAAATGGGTGAAGGGGAATGGGAGATACAGTCTTCTAGTTACAGAACGAATATGTTATGAGAATAAGAGGCATAGCATTGCATTAGGAATAAAGTCAATGATGTTCTAATAGCTTTGCATTGTGAAAAATTATAGCTACACTTGTGATGAGCTTAGGGCAATGTTTATACTTGTGGAATTAATGTGCCATAAACCCGAAACTAACATAACATTGTGTGTCAACTGCAGTCTTAAAAATTTAATGGAATGATTGTAAAAATAACCCTATGTGATGTTATTGTAATATATTTTACTTTGCCATGTGTTCTAAACACAGTAATTTATTCTTTTAAATATTCAATTGTTTAAGGAAATTAAGGAAAAGAAAATAAAACATGCCCCCTATGTTTACTATTTTCAAAGCTCTTTGTTCCTTCTTGTAGGTCTTTGTTGCTGATATTTCTGTTTCACCTGTTGATGAATTTGATTCAGCTTTGGTTCATCTGAAATTATTTTTATTTTGCCTTAACTCTTTAGGTATTTTATTTGGAAATATTTTCAAGCTTTTAAAAAAGTTGCAAGAATAAGAGTAATAGAAAAGATACCTATTCTTTATTTACTCAGATTTATTAATATTGTTTCCCATTATCACTTGTGCTATATTTGAAAGTTGCAAATTGCGTCATGAAGTCTATTTTTCAGTGTGCATTTATCTTGAATAAGATCATTATCTTAGGTAATCACAATAGAGTTATTCATGTAAGTAAAAATAACATTAAAATGCTTTTTTGTTTGTTTGTTTTTTCTTTTCTCTGTTGAACGGTTGGTCTTGAGCCTACAGGGAGGGAGCAAGTTGGCCCCAGACTTCTTCATATCCGTGTTTCTTTTCCTTCAATTTTGACGCGTCCAAAGACCGGGAACTACAGACACATCTTTGTAGGAGGGTTAAAATACTTTTTATTAAGTCTACTAAGTATGTGCATACACTATACAACTAAAGCATTTCAGATATAATATGTGATTGTTGTTTCTTTGAATGAGGATGATTTCTTGAATATTTTTATTATTATGGTACATTGTTTATGTAGGATATATAATCATGGTATGTTACTGTGATGAAGGAAAATTGCGGCAGCATACTATAGCAGATAAAAATGACTTAGTAGTTTTGTTAAGAGAATTGAGTTCTGGTTCCTATCCTTAGTAGTCATGCAATCTTGGAATCTTAACTTTCACCCCTTAATTCCTGTATGTGTAAAAAAGAAGATAATCACAATCTTCTCACTTTATTATGATTAATACATAAGCTCCCTAGGTTTAAGCCTAAAATGTACTAAACACTTAATAAAGCTTAATTATGCTTTTTGTCCCTTTCGCTGACCTCTGCATTATTTTGACATTTATATCCATTTAAAATGTGGTCATTTGGTGATTTTTAATAGTGAACAAAATTTGTCTTTCAGTTTGATTATATGGGCTCTGAAGTGGCAGGTGCAGTTGAGAAAGTTGTCCATATCTTTGGTCTTATCAACTCTGTAAGTATTTATGTTTCATATAAATATTAAACATTCCTATTAATGCCATAATTTTGTTTTATAAATAGCATTTATAATTTTATAAAATAAGTATATTTTTAACAAATATTTTTGTTCCCCGATGGATCTCATCTCCAAAAATGAGTGAATTGTATATATCAGCATTATGTATAGACATGCAATGTAATAATTATGCCTACTTAAACCTGTATGCCGTGTATCTTTTATTTTTAGATGTTTTCTCAGTTTAAAGTGACTATTAAGCTAACTTCTTTGGAGCTCTGGTCAGATCAAAATAAGATTTCAACTAATGAGGATGCTGATGAAGTATTACAAAGATTTGCGTCATGGAAAGAAAAAAGTTTATTTCAAAGGTCTCATGATATGGCATACTTATTAATGTAAGTGCATTATTTGCATTGATATAGAGTTTGTAAAACTATATGTTAGTGATCAAAATTATATGCAAAATATGTTATGGGTTATGACAAAACAACCCAAAACTTTTATGCATACTATGTTAGCAAAATGCAAAATATAAAAATCTGATAACAATGTAGGACACTTACTCCCAAAGTGGACTTTTTACCCATGGAAATGTAATAAACTTGAAAATTCACTAAGCCTTGGGATAAACATGGGGCCTCAAGGGTTTTAAAGATTTTTCTCAGAGCTAAATAATTGAAACCATCACTTTAACATTAAATAAAATACAAATTATTTAACAGAATGCAATAGTTGCATATAAAGCTGGTTAAAATTAAAACAAATCATTACAATAGTAATATGGTTACCTTCTGGTATTTGTATAATGACCTAAGGTATAGCTATATGACTATTTGTACTGTATCTCTCACAAGCCTTCATATAGATGTTTGCTTTACTAATTTGATTATTTTACATGGAAAAGCAATATAATTCAGAAGTCTTAAGCAATATGGAATACATTTATAAATCTATTGATGTGTCTTATGGCATTAAGGTCAGATCTGGGGACTCAGGAGCAACATTAATGGGACTGAAATGTGTGAGGATGCTTTCTGTATCCTATCTCTTTTTGTTAGTGAGTCTACTGCCTATTCTCTTTTCTCTCCCAGTCCTCCAATCCAACCTTTTTTTATACCCTTTAAAGGATCACTTAGTGCAAATCATGGCAGTAAACTATCCTAGCTTGTACATCTTAGAATTATATCCATCCAGTGGTGACAACAGTGAAGATTAATTTTTTGGAAGGGTAGGCACTGCTGGGTTTTGGGCTGTGTATCATATAATATCAAAGTAGACTTTAGAACTTAACTTTTAGAAACTGTGGGAGATTAACCAAATAAAAAATGATTGAAAATATTAGATTCATGTTTAATATTCAAGTTTCAAAAAGCATCTTTACTGAGGAATCCAATTCTTAAAAGGTCATTAAGTTACTAATAATTTAAAATGTGTTTATTTACAAGAAAAAATTTTGTTATTTAGTTATAGAGACCATCCTAATTATGTGGGATCAACATACCATGGAATGGCATGCAGTCCAAAGTTCGCTGTAGGAATTGCTCTGGTATGCATTTTATCTCCATCTCTTTAGTAATTATATCATATTTTGAAAGGTAATATCTACTTCAGAAAACAAAGGTACATGTAGTATATCTACCATGCTGTTTTAACACATTTTTATGAAATATCTTTTATTTGGATTTTGAAACTTAAATATTACAATTTTTAATTTTTGTGTATGTGTGGTAAAATAGAACATGAAATTTACCATCTTAGCTATTTTAAGCATATGGTTCTGTAGTGCTGAGTACGTTCCATCTTCGTGAGTCAGATCTCAAGAACTCCTCATCTTGCATAACTATAGTTTGTACCTTTTCACCAACATGGCCCCGTCTTCCAAACCCTCTAGCCTCTGGCATCTCCCATTCTATTGTCTGCTTCCGTGAGTATGACATTTTTCGGATTCCCTAAATAATGGTGAACATCTTTGTCTTCATGTGTCTGGCTTTCTTCTCTTAGTACAGTACCATCTAGGCTCATACATGTCGTTGCAAGTAGCAAGATTTCATTCATCTGATGGCTGAATTACATTCCATTATGGGTGTTTGTATGTGTGTGTATGTGTGTATGTCACATTTTATTTTTTCTATTCGTCTGTCAATGAACACCTAAGTTGTTTTCAGTACCTTGGCCATCATAAATAATGCTGTAGTGGATGTAGGAGTGCAGATATCTCTTTGAAATACTGACTTCAGTTTCCTTGAATCTGTATATGCAGAAATAGGTTTGCTGGATCATCTTTAATATTTTGAGGAACCATCATACTAATTTTGAGAATGGTTGCACCATTTTATAATTCCACCAGCAGTTCACATTATATTCATCACATCCTCACTAATACCTGTTATTTTCTGTGGTTGCTTTATTTTATAATAGCCATCCTATTGGGTATGTGATGGTATCATAATGTGGTTTTCATTTACATTTCTATGATTATTAGTAATATTAAGAATCTTTTCATATACTTTGTGGCCTTATGTATATCTTCCCTGCAGATATATCTATTCAAGTCCTTAGCCCATTTTTTTTATTGGTTTATTTGACTTTTATTTATTGTTTTTGGATTGTTTGAATTCTTCTTATTTTGGATGTTAATCTCTTGTCAGATATGATTTGCCAAATTTCCTCCATTTTGTAGGTTGCCTTTATACTTTGTTGATCATGTTCTTTGAAGCATAAAAGTTTCATGTTTGGTATAGTCCCACCTGTCCACATTTGCTTTTGTTGCCTGTGCTTTTGGTATCATATTTAAGAAATAATTGTCAAACCTAGTAAGTTTTTTTCCTGTTTTCTTTTAGAAGTGTTATAATTTTGAATCTTACATTTATATTTTTAAGCCATTTTGAGTTAATTTTTGTATGTAGTGAAATATGTGGGTCCAACTTTATTCTTTTGTATGGGATATCCAATGTTCCCATCACCATTTATTGAAAAAGTTATCTTTTCCCCATTGAGTATACTTGTTGAACAGACTTCCCTTCCCCATTGTGTCATCTTGGCACCTTTTTATAGATCACTTAACCATATGCAAGGATTTATGGTAGGCTTTTTAATTTATTCCAGTGGTATATGTGTCTGCCTATATGCCAGTACCATACTGTTTTCATTAGTATAGCTTTATAATATGTTTTGAAATCAGGAAACGTGAGTCCTTCAACTTGGTTTGTCATGGTTGTTTAGGGTCCCTTGAGATTCCATATTAATTTGAGTATTATTTTTTTCTATTTCTGCTAAGAAAAAAATAGATTTGGGATTGTGGTAGGGTTTGCACTGAATCTGAAAATTTGGGATCATAATGACGTATTAACAACCTTAAGCCTTCCAATACATGGACATGAAATAGCTTTCCCTTTATTTGTATCTTCTGTTATTTCTTCCCGCAGTATTTTGCCATGTTCAGTGTATGAGTCTTTCACCTATTGATAGGTTTACTCCTAAGTATTTTATTCTTTTTGATGCTATTATAACTGGAATTGTTTTCCTAATTTATTTTCAGATTATTCAGTGTTAATGTATAGAAACACAGTTGTGTTGATTGTGTACACTGCAGCTTTGTAGAATTTATTAGTTCTAACAGCTTCTTTTATGTGGAATCTTTTGGGTCTTCTACATATGGATCATGTCATTTGTGAATGGAGATAATTTTACTTCTTTCTTTCCAAGGTATAAAACTTTTCTTTATTTTATTGCTTAATTGCTCTGGCTAGGTATTCCTATACTATGTTAAACAGAGGTGACAAAAGTGAGCATTCCATCTAGTTCTTGATCTTAGAAGTAAAATTGTCAGGATTTCACCATTGTGTGTGACGTTAGCTGTGGGCTTTTCTACATGTCCTTGGTTATGTTGAGGTAGTTTACTTATATTCCTAGGTTATTGAGTGTTCTTAATTATTAAAAAATGTTGAATCTTGTGAAATGTATTTTCAGCATAGAGATTATCATGTGGTATTTTTTCTTCATTCTTCAAAAATGCTGTATTACATTGATAGCTATTCAAATATTAAATGATCCTCTTTCCAGAAATAAATACCACTCACTCATGGTGTAGAATTCTTTTAATATGCTATTCCTCTTAGTTTGCTAGTGTTTAACTGAGGATTGTTGCATCAGTATTCATTAAGGATATTGCTCTATAGTTTTCTCATTGAGTTTTTGTATCAGGGTAATCATAGACTGACTTCACAGCATGAGTTTGGGAGTCGTCCTCTTTAATTCTTTGGAAGCATTTGAGGAGGATTGGTATTAATTCTTTGTTTAATGTTTAATGTAGAATTTACCTGGGCTTTTCTCTGTTGGAAGTTTTTGTTTGGTTGGTTTTTTGTTTTTGTTTTTACTATTTTTACTGTTACTTCAATTTCCTTACTAGTTCTTATTTTATTTCTTCATGAGTCAGCATTTACAGATTGTATGCTTCTAGAAGTTTATCCTTTTTGTCTAGCTTATCCAATTTATTGGACTACTGTTTTTCATAGTATTCTCTTACAATTTTTTAAAGTTCTGTGCCATCACTTATAATGTCTTCTCTTTTATTTCTTTTTATTAAGTTTATTTATTTATTTTGAGAGAAAGAGAGGGCATGTGCACGAATATGCTTGTGCATGCTCATGAGTGGGGGAGGGGCAGGGAGAGAAGGAGAGAGGGTCCCAAGCAAGGTCTGCTCTGTCAGCCCAGAGCCTGAGGTAGGGCTTGATCCCATGTAAGATCATGACCTGAGTCAAAATTAAGAGTTGGATACAACCCACTGAGCCACCCAGATTCCCCCTCTTTTATTTCTTATTTTAGATATTTGAGTACTATCTCTTCTTTTCTTAGTTAATCTAGCTAACAGTATGCCAATTTTGTTGATATTTTAAAGGAACCAGCTATTTGTTTCATTGAATTTTTCTATTGTTTTTCCATTTTATCTCTGCTTTAATCTGTATTATTCATTTTTTTCTTATTTGCTAGGGTTTGTTTTTTCTAATTCCTTGAATGGTGAAGTTTTGCTGTTGACTTGAGTTTTTTTTTTTTTTAATATATGTATAGAGCTATAAGCTTGCCTCTTAGCATATCTTTTACTGGATCCTGTAAGTTTGGATATGTGTTCTCATTTCCTTTTATCTCCAGGTATTTTCTAATTGATTTTGTGGACTTATTGGTGTTTAAGAGTATGTTGTTGAAGTTTCACAGGTGTGTGGATTTTCAAGTTTTCTTTCTCTCATTAATCTCTTTTTCAATCCATTGGGATCAGAAAAGATACTTTGTATAATGTCAATATTTTTAAAGTTATTATACTTGATTTATAGTATAACAAGTAGTCTATCCCCCAGAATATTCTATGTTTACTTGAGAAAGATGTGTATTATACTCTTGTTAGGTGGGGTGTTGTGTATATCTTTATTAGGTCCAGCTGGTCTATACTGCAATCTACCTTTTGTCTGAGTTTTCTATCTATTATTAAAAGTGAAGTACTGGGGCACCTGGGCGGCTCAGTTGGCTAAGCCTCTGACTTTGGCTCAAGTCAGATCTCACATTCATGGGTTCGAACCCCGCATCAGGCTCTGTGCTAAAAGCTCAGAGCCTGGAGCCTACTTCCAGTTCTGTGTCTCCTTCTCTCTCTGCCCCTCCCCCTCTCATGCTCTATCTCTCTCTTTATCAAAAATAAATAAAACATTAAAAAATTTTTTAAGTGAGGTGCTGTAGTCTTTTGTTATTATATTTCTGTTTATCCCTTCCATTCTTTAAAAACTTGCTTCATATATTTAGGAGCTCTGATATTTGGTGCAGAAGTATAATTATTATATATTCTTAGTTAATTGACCCTGGTATCATTGTATAATATCCTTCTCTTTTAATAGTTTTTAAAAAATGTTTTTTAGTTTTTATTCTTGAGAGGGAGAGAGACAGAATGTGAGCAGGGAAGGGGTAGAGAGGAAAGAAGTCAATCCAAAGCAGGCTCCAGGCTCTGAGCTGTCAGCACAGAGCCTGATGCAGGGCTTGAACTCACAAACATTGAGGTCATGACCTGAGCTGAAGTTGATGCTTAACCAACTGAGCCCCCCAGGTGCTCTGTTTTCGTTTAATAGTTTTTGATTTAAAGTCTATTTTGTTTGATATCAGAATGACCACCCCTATTGTCTTTTGATTATAATTTGCAAGGAATCATTCTCCCTTTTTAACCTTTTAGCTTATGTAAGTCTTATATCTAAAGTGATATAGTTGGAATCCGTTTTTGAATCTTTCAACTTATCTATATAATTTTTAGGGAGTTTATTCACATTTAAATTAATTTCTTTCTTTTTTTTTTTTCTTTTTCTCACTCATCTTATTATATGCCAGGTTTGGATTTAAGACAATTTGAACAAACTTAATATTAATCTCTAACAGGAAATCACAAAATGAAGGTGCTATTCATGTCATTATGTACTAGGAAGATTTCAACTAAATATTCCATTAATATAGTTTCCTGCTATTGGAAATAGTTTCTTTTTTTTCTGGTTAGACTACTAAACATTTTATTTTTTTAATAGTTTATTGTCAAATTGGTTTCCATACAACACAGAGTGCTCTTCCCCACAAGTGCCCTCCTCCATCAACACCACCTCTTTTCCCCCCTCCCCCTTCCCCTTCAACTCTCAGTTCATTTTCAGCATTCAATAGTCTCTCAAGTTTTGCGTCCCTCTCTCTCCCTGACTCTCTTTCCCTCTTCCCCTCCCCCTGTAAACTGGTACAGCTGCTCTGGAAAATCGTGTGGAGGTTCCTCTAAAAACTACCCATAGAACTCCCTTATGACCCAGCAATAGCACTGCTAGGGATTTACACAAGAGATACAGAAATGCTGATGCATAGGAGCACATGTACCCCAATGTTCATAGCAGCAATGTCAACAATAGCCAAAACATGGAAAAAGCCTAAATGTCCATCACCTGATGAATGGATCAAGAAGATGTGGTATATATACACAATGGAGTACTACATGGCAATGAGAGGGAATGACATATGGCCATCTGTAGCAAAGTGGATGGACCTTGAGGGTGTCATGCTAAGTGAAATAAGTCAGGCAGAGAAGGACAGATACCATATGTTTGCACTCATAGATCTAACAGGAAAACAAGAGAAACCTTAATTAATTTCTTATTCAAAGGCTTACTATTGCCATTTTGTCAAATTTTTTCTCCATGTCCTATAACACATATCTGTTCCTCCCTTCTTCTCTCTAAGCCTTCCTTTATGTTCCAGTGATTTTTTTTTTTTTTGGATATGTGACATGCTTTGGTTCCCTTCTCTTCATTTTGTGTATATTGTGACTATATTTTATTTTTAATTACCATTTTAATTAATTAAAATATATTAACATTAATATGATCTATTTTAAACTGATAACAGCTTAACTTCAATTGCATACAAAAACATTACTTTTTTACATCTTTATTCCTCACTTGATGTTATTACATAGATTATAGGGTTTGTTTCTTTTTTTGGTGTTTGTCCCCAATTCTATACAATAATTAAAAGTGAACTTACTCACCAAAATTACAATAATACATGTTTCTATATTTGTCTAATATTTATTAGAGAACTTTATAATTTTCTTTTGTCTTTATATTGCTGCCTACCATACTTTATTTGCAACATGGCAGTGTCCGATCAGGCCTAGTGGTTATTAACGTTTGTTCATTACCTCAGCTTTTCTTTTCTAGAAAAGTCTCAGTGTTTTCATTATATTTTAAAATATAGTTTTGCTGGATACAATGATTTGGTTGACAGTTTCTTTCAGCATTTTGAATGTATTCATCCCAATCCCTTTTTGGCCTATAACGTTTCTGCTGATAAATCTATTGGTAATCTTATGGGATTACCCCTTATATGTGACAAGTAACTTTTGTCGTGCTTCTTTCAAGATTTTCTCCTTACCTTTGCCTTATGACAGTTTGATTATAATGGGAAATTTGTGGGTCTCTTTGTCTTTATCATAAATGGAGTTTGTTGAGCTTCTTCTGTATGTTCACTCAGATTTTTGAAGTTTGTGGACATTATTTCTCCAAATAAACTCTCTATCCCTTTTTTTTTTCTCTTTCTGAGACTCCCACAATACATGCATTGATCTGCTTGTTCATGTCGATAGATTCTTTTTTATATTATTCATTTTTTAAAATCTTTTACTCCTCTGACTGGATGATTTCAAATGATTAGTCTTCAGATCTGATTCTTTCTTCTGCCTGATTAAGTCTAATTTTGAATACCTCCAGTGGATTTTTAAGTTAATTTATTTCATTTTGCAACTCTAGGATTTCTTTTTAAAATAGCGAAAATCTCCTTGTTGACACATACACTCAGAATTTATCTAGGTATGTAAGGCTAGTTCATCATTTGAAAATCAGTTAATGTAACCAATTCCATCTTTAGGCTAAACTAGGAAATTCTTTGATGATGTCAATAGATGAGGAAAAAGAATTTGACAAATACAACACCGTTTGTGACAAAATTTTAGAAAACTATGTCTAGATGGGAACTTCCTTAACTTGAGACAGAACATCTAGAAAAAACCTATAGCTAACACCTTAATGGTGAGAAATTAAATGCTTTCCCAGTGAGATCAGGAACAAGGCAAGAATGTAACTTACCACTCCTTTTCAGCTTTGTACTGGAAGTGAAAAACACTGGTGACACCAACATGTGAGGCTATGGAGCAACAGAAACTCTCATTCATGATGATAGGCATGCAAACTGATGACAGCCTCTGTGGAAGACAGTTTGGCAATTTCTTACTCTTACTGTATGATCCAGCAGCTGTCCTCTTTGGCAATCACCCAAATAGCTCATGTACATGAATATTTATAGAAGCTTTATTCACAGTTGGCAAAAATTAGAAGGAACCAAGATATTGTTTAATAAATGAATGGATAAACAAACTGGAATAAAGAAGTATAAAGAATATTATTCAGTTATTTAAAAAGTGAGCCACAATGCCATTTGAGGACATAAGATTTCTGTGCTACTAATATCACTACTTCTCAAGTTTTAGTTTTTAAGACCAAAGAAAATGCCACTTACAAGATGTTCTAAGTATTCTGCCTTTAGAAAAAAGTTAATGTGATTTCTTCCCTAAAACTATTTCTGAAGTCAAAACTAATAGCCAAGTCAACCCTTAAGAATCTGCATAGTTTTTCTGTTGTTCACTTGAAAAGCAAGATAGTTACAGAAGCAATGCTTATTCTTTTCCATTAAAAAAATAAGATTTAAATCATAAAATATGAGATTACATTAATCTTATTTGTTATTTGTCAATGCCATGTAGACTAAGAATACTATTACTCAAAGATAACAAAATTTGCCTATTTTCCCCATATTCTTAAGAAATAATGAACTTTGGTATGCTAGTTTTTTAAACTTGTATACATTATATTTACTTGAAAAGATAAAATAGATGAAGAAACAAGTTAGACAACAGTTGTGATTTTTTTTTCTATTTAGTATCCAAAGATGATAACTTTAGAGGCATTTTCAGTTGTTATGACACAGTTGCTTGGAGTTAACCTTGGATTAACATATAATAATGACATCCTCACTTGTTACTGCCCAGGAACTGCGTGCATAATGAACACTGAAGCAATGTAAGGTTTTATTTTTGTCAAATCTATATCTTTCCTCGGGCAATGTTTGCAATATTCTTTAATGTATAATCTCTTTCAATAGGACCTGATTGGGAATATTTTTAATTAAGTTAATATGTGCTTATTTAATTCTTAAAGGTAGGGAGCACTTGATATTATAGAAAATGCGCTTAATCATTCCAGTATAGAGAGAAAGTGGATGTTGATGATGACTTTTACAAATAGTTAATAAGGTAGATAAGTCCTAAATATATTAGTCCATCATGGATAGAAAATTGAAAGTGGATGTAAGAACAAACAAAATCTAAGCAATTTATGATAGGTTCCAAGAAGAAAATGAATAGAGAAAATATGGATAGAAGAAACATTCTAATAAAGTAGTCTAAGAATAATTATGGAAATAATTATGTTGGTATCTGAAAGAGAAGGAATGAATGTGGTTAGTAAAGAGATTCTTGAAAAAGTTTCAGTGAAAGCAAGTGAACTAATAACTGGATAGCGACAAGCTTGTAAAGCTTGACAGACTGAAGTAGGGAGGTTGGGGGGGATAAAAACGTGAAGACATAGCTGGAACCATAAGGAAGGATGTTTTAGACATAAGGCAGAAGTGGCCTACAGTGAGGATAAAGAATGAGTCATGGAGAGAAGTCCAGGATGTGATATAGAAATGCAGGGAGGAGCCTGGTCATGCAGTTATGATGAGGAAATTAGGATCTTATGATAAATATAATGAAATATATTTTTAATTAGTTCATGCAGTATGGATAATAAAGTAAAATATAGAATATAGTGATATTTGGAAAATGTTGATTCTCATTAATAATCTATAGCAGTTTCTTAAGAGTGAGAGAAAAGGAGATGCCAAGAATTATGTTTAGGGGTTTGGATCAAGATGAAAATGTAAGAATACTCTGGACTCATGTCCTTCCAGCGACACAACAAATCTATAACTACATATGTAACATTTTCCTTTAAAAGTATAAAAAAAAGAGTAAGGAGTCCTACATATTGGGCAAAAGAGGAAAAAAAACTGTATCAGAGTGGATAGGGGAGGCTAAGACACAATCTTATATCTTTCTGTAATTCCCACCCCTCTCATGCCAACCCCAAATCAAGAGAAAACTGAAACCAGGAGTTTTTCCCTGAGGAATAAAAGGTTTGAGCCCTCCTTGGATACCACAACTTTTAAGATAGTAAGTGCTAATTTGGCTCTCTCCATCTGTTGTACTCTGGAATGCCAATCTCTTCCATAGAGGAGCTTTTAGAGGTGTCTGACATAACACCAAAGTGTTTGGTGGCTGCTGCCCAAAAGTCACCCCTTGATCACCTAGCTCTGGTGTCCAGGAAGGTTTGCATTCCTGGGTTTAATGGAACTGTAACAAATTATGAGATGGTTCTTGGCCAGTTACTACTTTTTGTGGTAGGGCACAGACAGCAGACTGAAACACAACCTCAGACATTCTGTGAAATAGCTTATTTGCTTGTCCTGGAACTTCTGCCCAAGGGCAGGCTTCTTGTTTGGGACACCTGTAGAGTCCTACTAAGGTGCACTCTGGAAATGGAGTGTAGTGTACGCCATTTTGTGCTCTTTCTCTAACTCACAAAAGATCCCTGGGATCTCAGGAAAGGAACTTTTATGATCATCTTGTGCCCTATGTTTTGAGAGTGCTGCACAGTATGCACCTCTATATCTCCTTGCTCTGTTGGCCAGCAAGATGTATGTTTGTAGGCCTATAGCACTGTGTATATTTTTATACTTTAAAAGCTATTGCTTGAGGGTCTGGCTTCCAATAACCCTGAATCTAGGTGCTTATTGAGATCCTCCCCTTTGGGACAATGAAAAGTCTTGGTACATCCTTATCCACCTGGAGCCAAAAACTAAAATTGGCTGTTTTGACAATCACAAGAGTTTGAGAGACAACCAAGAGTGAGGACAAGTTTGAATGGCAAGGCTCATCTCCTACATGAGGCCACCACTTCAAGACTAGAAGAGAAGACTGTTTTATCTAATGCATAACAATGGACAGAGAATAAAACAAAATCAAGATAAGGAATATGTTCCAAACAAAAGAAAGCAAAACATTAGAAAAGACTTAATGATACAGAGATCAGTAATCTAACTAATAAATTTTGTTTGAAGTAATGGTCATAAAGATGCCTACCAAACTTGGGAGAAGAATGAATGAACAAGGTGAAAACATCAACAAAGATATAAAATAGAAGAAAGCACCAAATAGAAGTCATGGAACTGAAGATTACAATAACAGATGGAAGAATACAATAACAGAACTGACAAAAAGAAATAATTTTTAAAAAGTGAAGTTAAATAAGGGAATTACTGAACAAACCCAGCAGACCAATATTTATAGAGGTCCCAGAAGGAGAGGAAAGAGTCAAAGGGACAGAAAACCAGTTAACATTTGTCACCATAAAGACTAACATAAGTCTTTTTTTTTTTGATAAGAACTTTTAATATCTAATTTCTTATCAACTTTCAAAAATGCAATACAGGGTCCCTCCACCCTGCCACTCCTGGTGTGCACCCTGGTGTCACTACAAGAGGTCCCCCTCCTTAGGCAGCCCCCCATCCTGCCAGACCTAGTGGGTTCCTTCAGCCAGCACCAGAGCCCCTCCCAAGGGCCCTACACAGGGGAGCCAGCCACTTTATCAGCCTCCAAAAGTGCCTCCAAGAGTCACAGCCAGGACTTTTGGATGAGCCAAGGGCCAGCCCTAAACACCATTGTGTCTGTAGTTGTACCTCGGTCACATATAGTGATAGCCCCACTCTCCAGGAAGTCTGCACTAGTCATTGCCTAGCCAGAACAGGAGCAGGCACACAGGCCATAGAGAGGGCAGCCCTGGAACACTAGGCTTGGCTGTCCTGGTGGGTCTGAGTCCCACAGGACCACCTGCATGAAGTCACTCCTTCAAGACCAGGAGGCATAACTGCCTAGTACATAGAAATAAATAGAAAGAAGCAAAATGAAGCACCAGAGGTGGCAAATGAAAGAACGAGACAGTAACTGAGAAAAAGAGTAAAATGGAAAGTCAATCCCTCTAGGTAAAGTTCAAAGTAATGTTATAAAGATAGTCACCAAACTGGAAGAAGAATGGATGATCACAGGGAAAACTTCAACAAATACATAGAAAATATAAAAAAGAATTAAGCTGAAGAATACAATAACTGAAATAAAAAAACACACAAGAGGGAATTGACAGCAAATTAGATGATGCACAAGAATGGATAAGCAATGTGGAAGACTGGATAATGGGATGCACCCAATCAGAGAGACAAAAAGAAAAAATAATTTTAAAAATTGAAGTTATTTTAAGGTACCTCTACAGTCACATCAAGCAGACTAGTACTTATAGGCATCCTCAGAAGGAGAAGAGAAGGAAAGGATTAGAAAATATATCTGAAGAAATAATGTCTGAAAATTCAAATCTGGTGAAAGAGACAGACATCCAAATCTAGGAAACAGAGTCTCAAATAAGATGGACCCAAAGAGAGCAATACACATTATAATCACAGTGTCAACATAAACAGAGAATCTAAAAAACATCAAGAGAAAAACGACTAGTTACGTAGAAGGAAACCTTCATGTGATTGTGAGGTGGCTTTTCAGCAAAAACTTTATAGGCCAAAAGGGAGTGACATGATATATTCACAGTGATGAAAGGAATATTTATAATAAAAAATGTGGTACCCATCAGGGTTATCACTTGAGTTGAAGGAGAGATGAGGAGCTCCTCAGATAAGCAAAACTAAATGAGTTCATCAACACCAGACAGATATCACAAGAAAAATTAAAGGATTATTTCAGTGGAAAAAGAAGAGGCCAAAACTAGAAATAAGAAAATTATGAATGAAAACAATCTACTGATAAAGGTAAATGTATAGTAAAGGCAGCAAGTCAACCCCCCATGTTTCTGATATGAGTTTTAAAGACGAATGTAGCTAGGCATCTAGACCTACAATAATCAAGTTATATACAAAATAAAATGTAAAATATGATGTCAAAAACAAAAAGCAAGGGGAGCAAAAATGTAGTATTTTGGGAATACACTTGAACTTAAGTAGGCAGCCATCAACTTAAAATAGACTGCAGTATACATAGGATGTTACATATGACTCTGATGGTAACCACAAAACAAATACCAATAATACTAAGTCACCAAATACCAACAGAAGACAGAAGAAGGAAACAGAACTACAAAACCAATAAGAAAAATCAGTAGAATGGCAATAAGTACATATCTATCAATAATTTTCATATCTAAGTGGACTAAATTCTCCAGTCAAAAGGCATAAGTTGATTAAATGGATAAATAAAGACAAAGTTCATATAGATCTAAAGACACATGGAGTGAAAGTGAAGGGATGGACAAAGATATCCCCATGCAGATGGGAAGGAGAAGAAAGTTGGGGTAGCCATACGTCTATCAGACAAAACAGACTCTCAAATAAAGACTGTAACAAGAGACAAAGAAAGGTCATTACATGATGATAAAGGGGTCAGTCCAACAAGATAATACTTGTAAATATCTATGCACTTAACATAGGGACACTTAAGTACATAAAACAAATATTAGCAGACATAATGGGAGAAATTGACAGTAATACAATAATATTAGGAGACATAAAAACCCCACTTATATCAATGGACAGATCATCCAGACAGAAAAACTTTGGCCTTAAATGGTTCATTAACCAGATGAACTTAATAGATGTATACAGAGCTTTCCATCCACAATTAGCAGAGTGCACATTCTTTTCAAGTATATATAGAACATTCTCCAGGAAAGATCATGTTAGGCCACAAAACAAGTCTCAATAAATTTAAGAAGATTTAAATTATATCAAGCATCTTTGTCAACCACAACAGTATGAAACTAGAAATCAATTACATATCAATCAAGTTTAAAGTTATTAGAAGGAAGTAAATAATAAAGATGAGTGAAAAAAATGAGATATATACATTTAAAAAAACGATAGAAAAGATAGGGGCTTCTGGGTACTCAGGTAACCATCCAAATCTTGATTTATGCTCAGATCATGATCTCATGGTTCATGGGACCTAGCTTTGCAATGGACTCTCTGCTGACAACGAGGAGCCTGCTTGGGGATTCTCTCTCCCTCTTTCTCTGCTCCATCCCCGGCTCATGCTCTCTCTCTCTCTCTGGAAGGAAAAGACATTAAAAAACATTAGAAAAGATAGAGGAAACTAAGAACAGTTTATTTCAAATGATAAGCAAAATTGACAAGCCTTTAGTCAGACTTTTCAAGAAAAGAAGAGAGGAGGGCACTGGGTGGCTCAGTCAGTTGAGTGTCCCAATTCAGGTCAGGTCATCATCTCCTGGTTCCTGAGTTGGAACCCCACACTGGGCTCCCTGCTGTCAGCCTGTCAGTGGAGAGTCCACATTCATCCTCTCTGCCCTTCCCCCACCTGTGCTCTCTCAAAAATATTAAAGAGAAAGAGAGAGGGAGAGAGGGCCCAAATAAAACCACAAACAGAGAAGTTGCAACTGATAATGAAATTGAGGGACATTTTTAAACAGTTACTCTCATTAAAAAATATTTTAATGTTTATTTTTGAGAGAGAGAGAGAGACAGAGCATGAGCAGGAAAGGGGCAGAGACGGGGAGTCACAGGGGCTTCAGGGGGGCTTCAGGCTCTGAGCTATCAGCACAGAACCCAACATGAGGCTTACAGGAACTATGAGATCATGACCTGAGGCCAAAGCAGACGCTTAACTGACTGAGCCACCCAGGCACTGAAACTGACGGACATTTTAGCAAATAATCAGCCTATAATCATAAACCTTTTCAAGGTCATGAAATTCAATAGCAAACGTAGATGATAAATGTAGATATGGAGAACTAAATGCAATGGTTGATTCTGAACTGGATCCTTTTGCTATAAAGTGCCAATATTGTGATGAAGGGGAAATTTGAATGAAATCTGAGGATTAGGTAATAGTAATAGTAATGTACCACTATTTCCTGATTTTGAAGGGTCTGCTTAAGGAGAATTCATTTCTATGTAAGAATTATACATTAAAATATTAACATTACCTTTGGCAATTATTCTTTGTTAAATTTTTTAAATATTTATTCATTTATGAGAGACAGTGTTAGCAGGGTAGAGGAAGAGAAAAAGGGAGACATAGAATTTGAAGACAGGATCTAGTCTCTGAGCTGTCATCCCAGAGCCTGACGTGGGGCTCAAACTTGAGCTGTGATATCATGGCCTCAGTGGAAGTCAGATGCTTAACTGACTGAGCCATTCAGGTGTTTTTGGCAATTATTCTTTTTTTTTAATTTTTTTTATTTTTGAGAGATAGAGAGAGACAGCGTGAGCAGGGAGGGTCAGAAAGAGAGGGAGATACAGAGTCTGAAGCAGGCTCCAGGCTATGAGCTAGCTGTCAGTAAAGAGCCCGACATGGGACTCAAACCCACGAACCGTGAGATCATGACCTGAGCTGAAGCCAGACGCTTAACCGACTGAGCCACCCCGGTGCCCCTTGGCAATTATTCCTAACTGTTTCAGGAAACAAAATTTATTCTTTAAACTGTATTGTATTATTTATCTAAGATTTAGATTGTTACAAAATTAAAGAAAAACCCATTAAGCAGTACATTTACAAATGTACAAATATAGAATAAAAAAGAATCTGGGGCTTATTGATTTTATATACTCAAAGTTGATATATTTTACTTGATTGATTTTGATACCAAATCAAATAACCTTGATTTTTCATTAGCATAATCAACCATCTTCAGTATACAGAACTTTCCTAATACATTTCATTTTTATAAGTTAATTATTACTTATGTTGACAATAAAAATGAAAATAAATTTTTGTGTGTGAAGCACTGTTAAGGGTTTTTAATATATTTGAACTCATACCATTTTAACTTCATCTATGTGGTAGAGGTCTATTATATGGAATTATAGTACAAATGGACTTACTGCTTTTATTTACAGTTTTTATTAAAAAATAAAATTACATGAAACTAATATGACACTGTATGTTAAGTAACTGGTATTTAAATAAAAACTTAAGGAAAAAAAGTATTTATCCTCCTTGGCTTTTCTGTAAATGAAGTGTAGAATTCCTAGTACTATGTTGAAGAGGGTTTCTTTGAAACTGATTTTATTCCCTTTGTCTGAAGAATATAATTTATTTTTAGACATTCCCATGGTGTGAAGTTTTTTAGCAGTTGCAGCATGGTTGAATTTAAACGTATGGCTTCACAGCCTGAATTTGAATGTCTTCAGAATCAAATACGTTCAGAAGTGTCTTACCCAAGTAAGCATACACTCTGTGGCAATGGTATTTTGGAACCGCTTGAGGAATGTGATTGTGGTAGTTCAAAGGTTAGTAACAAACATTAATAGCTTATCCAAATATTTTTCCTTGGGGGCACCTGGGTGGCTCAGTGGTTATATGCCTGTTTCATGGTTTCATGTTTTGTGGGTTCAGGCCCTGTGCTGGGATCTAGGCTGACAGCTCTGAGCCTGGAACCTGCTTCAGATTCTGTGTCTCCCTCTCTCTACCTCTCCCTGGCTCATGCTGTGTCCCTCTCTGTCTTAAAAATAAATAAACATTTAAAAGATTTTTTAAAGATTTTTATTTGTGTTTCTTATATAAACTTATAGATGTGATATGAAAAGGAAGGACTTTTTCTTTCTTTTGTCTTCCATTGCATTATCTTTTTTATATTATTGAAATATAATTATCATACAATGTTATAATAGTTTCAGGTGTCCAAAATATTGTACAACACAGCATTAATTTTTTATTAAATACATTTTTTTTAATTGTGAAACAATCATAAAGTTTAGAAGTTTCAAATGTTATACCAAAAAAAAACTTGTTTCCTGAATCATTTGAAAATAAGTTGCTTACTTGACTGATGATCCATCTTCCTTGAATACATTAGTGTTTATTTACTACAAACAAAAACATTCTCCTACATAACTAAAATAAAACCATTAGATTAGGAAATTGGCATTCATACATTATTGCTACCTAATTTTCAGACTCTGTTCTTTCTTTTTTTAATAGTTTATCTTCAAATTGGTTTCCATATAACACCAGTGCTCTTCCCCACAAGTGCCCTTTTCCATTACTACCACCTCCCTTTCACCTCCCCCTCCTCCTTCAACCCTCAGTTCATTTTCAGTATTCAGTAGTCTCTCAGGTTTTGTATTTATCTCTCTCCCCCTTCCCCTCCCCATGGTCCTCCATTAGGTTTCTCCTGTTAGACCTATGAGTGCAAACATATGGTATCTGTCCTTCTCTGCCTGACTTACTTCGCTTAGCATGACGCCCTTGAGGTCCATCCACTTTACTACAAATGGCCAGATTTTATTCTTTCTCATTGTCATGTAATACTCCATTGTGTGTATATATATATATATATATATATATATATACCACATCTTGATCCATTCATCAGGTGATGGACATTTAGGCTCTTTCATGATTTGTCTATTGTTGAGAGTGCTGCTATGAACATTGGGGTACATATGCCCCTATGCATCAGCACTTCTGTATCCCTTGGATAAATCCCTAGTAGTGCTTTTGCTGGATCATAGGGGAGTTCCACTGATAGTTTTTTGAGGAACCTCCACACTGTTTTCCAGAGTGGCTGCACCAGTTTACAATCCCACCAACAGTGTAGGAGGGTGCCCGTCTGTCCACACCCTCGCCAGCATCTATAGTCTCCTGATTTGTTCATTTTAGCCACTCTGACTGGCGTGAGGTGGTATCTCAGTGTGGTTTTGATTTGTGTTTCCCTGATGATGAGTGATACTGAGCATCGTTTCATGTGCCTGTATGCCATCTGGATGTCCTCTTTGGAAAAGTGTCTGTTTATCTCTTCTGCCCATTTCTTCATTGGATTATTCATTTTTCGGGTGTGGAGTTTGGTGAGTTCCTTGTAGATTTTGGATTCTAGCCCATTATCTGATATGTCATTTGCAACTATCTTTTCCCATTCCTTCAGTTGCCTATTAGTTTTCTTGATTGTTTCCTTTGCAGTACAGAAGCTTTTTATCTTGATGAGGTCCCAATAGTTCATTTTTGCTTTCATTTCCCTTGCCTTTGGGGATGTGTCAAGTAGGAAATTGCTGCGGTTGAGGTCAAGGAGGCTGTTTCCTACTTTCTTCTTGAGGAGGGTTTTGGTGGTTTCCTGTCTCACATTCAGGTCCTTCAGCCATTTTGAGTTAATTTTTGTGTATGGTGTAAGAAAGTGGTCTAGTTTCATTCTTCTACATGTTGCTGTCCAGTTCTCCCGGCACCAGTCTCCAAAGAGGCAGTCTTTTTTCCATAGGTTACTCTTTCCTGCTTTGTCAAAAATTAATTGGCCATACATCTGTGGGCCCAGCTCTGGGTTCTCTATTCTATTCCATTGGTCTATGTGTCTGTTTTTGTGCCAATACCATACTGTCTTGATGATGACAGCTTTGTAGTAGAGGCTAAAGTCTAGGACTGTGATGCCTCCTCTTTTGGTTTTCTTCTTCAATATTACTTTGGCTATTCAGGGTCACTGAAACATACATTAGTACAATAAATTGTTAGGGGGTGCCTGGGTGGCTCTGTGGGTTGAGCATCCAACTCTTGATTTAAACTCAGGTTTTATTCTCAGGGTTGTGGGATTGAGTACCATGTTGAGTTCTGCACTAAGTGTGAAAAGCCTGCTTAAGGTTTTCTCTCTCTCTGCCCCTCTCCCCTGCTTTTCCTCTCTCTTTCAATCATCATCATCATCATCATCATCATCATCATCATCATCATCGTCTTATTATTATTATTATTATTTAGAAATGTCTATTTTGTCACATTCACAAAATTTATATAGTCCCAAAATTATATCTTGAGGAGAATTGAGATGGCAAAGTATGTTTAGATTTACAGTGTTAAATTTATAAACACAAAGCAGATTGACAGAAATTGCATTTGAGATGCCTAGGTGGCTCAGCCACTAAGTGTCCAACTTGATTTCGGCTCAGGTCATGGTTTCATGGATGTGAGATCAAGCCCTTGGTCAGTCTCTGCATTGAGCACGAGCTCACTTGGGATTCTCTCTCTCTCTCTCTCTCTCTCTCTCTCTCTCTCTCTCTCTCTCTCCCCTCTCTCTGCCCCTCCTCCTTCTTTCAAATAAACAAACCTTAAAAAAACAAATTAAAATTTAAATTCAACAGTTTATTTTGTGACCATGGAACCACAAATAATTCCATTACCATTCTTTTCCCTGTACTGGGAATATATTAAGTTTAAAAGAAGTGGTGTTAAAAATAAATACAGAAATAAAAATCATACTATGATTGTAATTAACTAAGAGACACACTATAGTATATTTTTACATTAAATAAAATTATTTACTAATTGAAAACTCCTATTATTTAACTTAGTTGTATTTACTTTTAGGCATGCAAATTTAAAAAATGCTGTGATCCTGAACGTTGTACTTTGATTGGACCTGCAGAGTGTGGCACTGGACCATGCTGTAATAAAAATACTTGTCGGGTAAGCTTTCAAAATATTTTGGTACATTTTTTTCATGATTTTTTTTCTGTCTTTGTGCATTCACTTTTTATTTTTTTACACAACTTTTAAATACTGTGTGTAACTTTAGATACCTTGTTGTGTGCGCCTGTAGGCGCACAGAAGCAAGGACGTGAGGATAAGGGAATGAGGAAAAGAAGAGAGAGAGTCAAAGGATGGGGACGGGAGGAGCAACATGAGTGGTGCCCATGTTGCCGCTTTTTTCCTCACAAGCAAGTAGTTTTATACAGACAGCCACAGCTGGAAACAATCCCGGAAGATTGCCAAAGCTTGAAGCACAATCAACATTCCAACTCAAGAAGCATGAAGGTCATTTGTACAATTAACATCTTAACTCAAGTAATCTAATCCTAGAGAAACTGGGGGCAGCTGCAAGGATTGTAAGGGCATAGAGAACCTTTGCTCAGTTGCACTCTCCCTACTGTCTCCTTGCTGCTGCTTCCCACAACACCTGATTCATACACAGTTGACTTCAAAATCCAGAAGCTATCATTAGATTTTTTTCAACCTCCTCCTTATCTTTACCTTCACTGTATTGTTTCAATCTCTACTCAAGATACATCCAATTATTCAATACCAATTCCAATTATTTGGATGCTATTGATTCCTTTTGGTTGTATCTGAGGTCACACCTGAATGTCGGTCCTCATGACAAAAGAACTTATGACAAATTTAAAAATAAGCCATCTGACAAAGTCGATGTACAATGTTTGAATAAACAGCAATAATAAATAAAAATTTCATTTTAAGAATAGCAAAAAAAAAGAGTCCATGTAGAATAGTCAGCAACATGTAGCATGTCTAATACTGAAGTTAGCTTTGCAAATACACCTGGATACTGAAGTGGATTGAATCCTTGACTTTCCTTGGGAAGTTTCCCATTCAGTTTTCCTTTATAGCCACACCTGAAAAGAGACTGAGTAAGATTTGTCTTTTGGGGATTGCTTCATTGTGTCACTTTTAGATGTCAATAACAATCATAAAAACTCTTTAATTAGAACTCTTGATTGCCAGATTTCAAATGTGCGGATTCTCCATCAATGAAATCTCTCCTAACATAATTCTACTCTGTTCTCTGTGTGTTCTTTTTCATTCTTTGGGCTAGTAATTAAAGCCATTTGTCTTCAAGGAGGCAAGTGCAGAGTTTCCACTACTTAGTAATAAACCTTGTTGCTCTCTCC
The DNA here is from genome assembly GCF_006229205.1 of Suricata suricatta. Taxonomy (NCBI): domain Eukaryota; kingdom Metazoa; phylum Chordata; class Mammalia; order Carnivora; family Herpestidae; genus Suricata; species Suricata suricatta. The sequence continues at coordinate 34,529,715 of NC_043700.1, read as the reverse complement.
TTCACCAGAGCACTCATCTTGTCCTTGGTCTCCAAATCAGAAGGATTGAACAATAAGATTTTTCTACGTAGCCCCTTGCCCTTTACCTACATCCCAGAGGGAAGTTCTTTAAGGGGAGTAATTCCTACATTTGGTAGAGTTTTTAAAAAATTAAGGTGAAAATCATGTACCATAAAATTTACCATTTTCAGGTGAACAGTTTAGTGATATTCAGTACATTCACAGTGTTATTCAACTGCCACTTCTATCTAGTTCCAAAACAAGTTCATCACTCGAACAGGAAACTCCTGGGGCATTAAGCACTTGCTCTCCTTTCCTCCCCTCAGTCTTGGCAACCACCAATTTGTTCTGTCTGGAGTAGCCTTGTCTGGTTATTTCATAAGAAGCATAGAATATGTGACCTGTTGTGTCTGGCTTTCTTCACTTAATATGGTGTTGAATGTTCATTCACTTGTAACATAGGTATCAGTGTTCTTTTAAATGGCTGAAAATATTCCATTGCGTGAATATACCACATTTTGTTAATCTATTCATCCATTGATGGACATTTGGGTTTTTTCCAATCTTGAGCTTTTAAGTAAATTCATAATTTAACTTTAAGTAGTTAAAATGTGGTAATAATAGAAATGATAGATCTACACTCTTCTTACATAATTTTTTTACAGTTTAATTTATTACTTTGCAAAAGTAATTCTCTTTCTTTGTCTCACAGATCTCTGTAAAAGGGACTGTATGTCGACAAAGCCAAGATCTGTGTGATTTTCCAGAATTTTGCAACGGAACATCTGAGTTTTGTGTACCTGATGTGACAGCTGCTGATTTACAACCATGCAATAATAACACTGCCTATTGCTTTCAAGGAATATGCCAAGATACAGACAGACAGTGTGCAGAGTTATTTGGAAAATGTAATAGTTATACTTTTTTCTGAAGTTCATTTTTATTATTTGATTTTGTATTTTTTCCAGTAGTTAAGACACAGAGTTATGTTAGTTTCAGGTGTACCATAGTGATTTAACAATTCCAAACAGTAGTCAGTACTCATCATGGTAAGTGTACTCCTTAATCCCCTTTGCCTTTTTCACCCATTCCACCAACCACCTCCTCTAGTTGACTATCATTTGTTCTCTATAGTTAAGAGTTTGTTTCTTCGTTTGTCTTCCTCTCCCTCTTCTTTTTTTCCTTTGCTCATTTGTTTTGCTTCCTAAATTCCACATATGAGTGACATCATATGATATTTGTCTTTTCTGACTGACTTTACTTAGCATTATACTCTTTAGATCCATCCGTATCATTGTGAATGGCAAGATTTCATTCTTTTTTTATGGCTGAATAATCTTCCATTGTATATATACCACTTCTTTATCCATTTATCTATTGATTGGCATTTAGGCTGCTTCCATAATTAGGCTATTGTAAATAATTTTGCTATAAACATAGAGGTACATGTATTTCTTTGAATTAATATTTTGTACTTTTTGGGTAAAGGCCTAATAGTATGATTATTGGATTGTAGGATAGTTCTATTTTTAGCTTTTTGAAGAATCTCCACACTATTTTCCAGAGTGGCTACACTACATCAGTTTGTATTCCCACCAACAGTGCAAGAAGGTTCCTTTTTCTCCACATCCTCATGAACACTTGTTTCTTGTGGTTTTGATTTTAGCTATTCTGATAAGTGTGAAGTAATAATCTCATTGTAGTCCTGACTTACATTTCCCTGATGAGTAGTGATGGTAAGCACCTTTTCATATGTCTTGTTGACCGTCTGTATGTCTTCTTTGGAAAAATGCCTGTTCATAGCCTTTTCCCATTTTTTAATGGATTATTTTCTTTTTGGATATTGTGCTCAGTTTTTAAAATATATTTTGGGTACCAAAACATATTGAATATGTTGTTTGCAAATATCTTCTCCCATTCTATAGGTTGCTTTTTAGTTTTGTTGATTGTTTCCTTCACTGTGGAGAAGCTTTTTTTAATGTGGTCCCAATAGTTTATTTTTGCTTTCATTTCCCTTGCCTCAGGAGACATATATACAAAAATGTTACTATGGCCCATGCCAAGGACATTACTGCCAGTATTCTCAGTGATCGTTATGGTTTCAGGTCTCACATTTAGGTCTTTAATCCATTTTGAATATATTTTTGTGTGGGGCGCAAGTAAGTGATCCTCTTCCTTCCTTCCTTCCTTCCTTCCTTCCTTCCTTCCTTCCTTCCTTCCTTCCTTCCATTTCTTCTTTCTCTTGTGTGTTGCTGCCCAGTTTTTCTGACACCATTTTTCTGACACCATTTGTCCTCTGTCCTTTCCCATTGGATACTCTTCCCTGCTTTATCAAAGACTGACCATATAGCTGTGAGTTCATTTCTGGGTTTTCTGTTCTGTTATATTGATCTATGTCTCTGTTTTTGTGCCAGTATCATACTGTTTGATTACTTCGGCTCTGTAATATAACTTGAAGTCTGGAATTGTGATACCTCTAGGTTTGAGGGTTTTTTTTATTGCTTTGATTATTGGATGTCTTTATGGTTTTCATACAAATTTTAGGATTGTTTGATCTAGTTCTGTGGAAAATGCTGTTGGTATTTTCATAAAGATTGAATTAAGTGTGTCAATTACTTTGGGTATTCCAGACAACTTAACAATATTACTTTTCCAACCCAAAAACATGGGATGTTTTTCCATTTCTTTGTGTCATCTTGAATCTCTTTCATCCGTGTTTGATAGTTTTCAGAGTACCAGGTCTTTCACCTCTTTAAGTTTATTCTTAGATATTTTATTGTTTTTGGTGCAATTACAAATGGGTTGTTTTCTTAATTTCTCTTTCTGCCTCTTGATTAGGAAAGCAATAGGTCTTTGTGTATAGATTTTGTATCCTGTGACTTTACTGACGTCATTTATCAGTTCTAGTAGCTTTTTGGTGGAATCTTCTGAGTTATTTATATATAGTATAATGTCATCTGCAAATAGTGAAATTTTTTCATCTTCCCTATCAATTTTGATGCCACTTATTTCTTTTTGCTTTTTCTGATTGTTGTGGCTAGGGCTTCAATATAATCTAAACCTATTTGTTGAATGTTTGTTGTTGTTGTTTATTTAATTTTGAGACAGAGAGAGCATGAGTAGGGGAGGGGCAGAGAGAGAGGAGACACAGAATCTGTTTAGATGAGTGATCCACTGATTAAGTAGGGTATTAAATTTCCCCACCATTGTATTACTGTCAATTAGTTTCAGCTATTATTTCTTCAAATAAATTTTCTGCTCTCTTTTTTCTCTCTTCTTCCAGGATCTCGACAATGCAAATGTTTATGCTTGATGCAGTCACTAAGTTCCCTCAGACTGTTCTCAGTTTGCATAATTATTTTTACTCCCATGTGTTCAGCTTGATTACTTTCCAGTCCTCCATTTTGCAGGTTGTGAATTCTTTCCTTTGTTTCATCTAGCCTGCTACTTAGTCTATCGGATATATTTTAAATTTCATTTATTTTGCTCTTCATCACTGATTGATTCTTTTTTTATTTCCTTGAGGGTTTTCACTGATGTTCTCTACTCTCTTCTCAAGTGCAGAGAGTATTTCTGTGATTATTACTTTAAATTCTCTATCAGGCATGTTACTTATATCTGTTTTGGTGAGACCTTTTGCTGTGATTTGCTCTTTCATTTGGGACATATTTCTTTAGGACACATTCCTTTGTCTCCTCATTTTGTTTAACTCAGTGTTTGGGTCTCTGTGTTAGGTAAGTCCACTATGTATCTTGCTATTGAAGGAAATGGCCTTATGAAGAAGTAGTCCTTTAGTACCCTGCAGTACATTCTCCCCTGTTCCCCAGGACCTGATGCTTTAGGGAATTTCTCCTACATATGTTGCCTATGCCTTGCCTCTTTTTCCATTAGTACAGTTGTCTGCAGAGGCTCTTTTTTCCTGTTGTGGGCAATGTTTGGTCCATGGCTGGTGCAGCACATTTTATTTATTTATTTATTTATTTATTTATTTTTAAATTTTTAATGTTTATTTATGTTTGAGAGAGACACAGAGACAGAGCACAAGTCGGGGAGGGACAGAGAGATGGAGACACAGAACCTGAAGCAGGCTCTGATCTGTAAGCACAGAGCCAGACGTGGGGCTCAATCTCATAAACTGTGGTGAGATCAATGACCTGAGCTGAAGTCGGATGTTTAACAGACATAGCTACCCAGGCACCCCTGGGAGCAGCACATTTTAACAAAGTGTATGCTGGTCTACTTGAGAGAGACCTACTGCCACCACTGTAGGAACTGAGGTCCCATAAAACATGTGGGTCAGTTGACTAGTTGTTGTTGGGGTTTACATTGGTCTTCTGGGGGAGGGGGCCCACAGCACTGGGACTGAGGCAAGCATGACTTGGGAGGGTTGATCCACTGAAGTGAAGGGGATGGGGTTTGGGGTAAGCAAGTTAGGTAGCAAATGGTGGTACCATGCTATTTCCTGAAGGTGGCCCTGTGTTTATGGTGGGGGGTGGGGGAGGAAAATGGCATCAGCTAGCTCCCTTGTTCTTGGAGGCATTTCCCCATGATCCTTACCTTTCCAGACTATGTTCTAAGATGAGTAAATCACTCTCCCTCCTGTCTGCCCCTGGCAGTTTTCAAACTACTGCTTCCCTGATGTATCTCTCCTGGCTATTTGTCCTGCTATCTAAGAGTAGGGACTCAGCTTCCTAATGATCTCTGGGTCCAACCAGAGCCTAGCCACTGAGTTTTAAAATTCCAGGTTTTGCGGCACCTGGGTGGCTCAGTCGGTTGAGCGTCTGACTTCAGCTCAGGTCATGATCTCACGGTTCGTGGGTTTGAGCCCCACGTCAGGCTCTGTGCTGACAGCTGGCTCAGAGCCCGGAGCCTGCTTCAGATTCTCTCTCTCTCTGACCCTCCCCTGCTCACGCTGTCTCTCTCTCTCTCTCTCTCTCTCTCTCTCTCTCTCTCTCTCTCTCTCAAAAATAAATAAAACTTAAAAAAATTAAATTCTAGGTTTTAAGTCTTGCTGGTTGTAAGAATTCACAAAATGTGGTCCTCTTGCTTTCAAAACCAAATATCATGGGGTTTGTCTTTCCCATGTGGGCTCCTCAGTGGTTCATTCTTAAACTGTATTTTTCTAAAGTCAGTAATCCACCCTGTAACCATGATAAAAGGTATTGTTTGTGTAAATTCAAATTTGAAAATAAAATTGCAAATCAAAACAACTTTGAACTATGCCAACAGGTAGATAGATCTAATAATTAGAGGACAAAAAGAAAAAGATATTCGTCAAATTTCAGGTAATTGATGAAAAATGAATAGAATATTAGAATTATAGGTAAGAGAGTAATGAAAGTTTTATTTCTTAGTCATTTCTGCACTATGCTAGCAATTTTCCTATTCTTAAGTGGGAGTTCTTAATGTCTCTTCTTGTATAGCCAGTAGATGACATGAAAATTTTATAGTATCTGACATTGACTGGACATTGCTGTTGTCTAGATGTCTCTCTATTAATTTACTATACTTTTAGTTGTTAAAGTTTTTTAAAGATGAGTAATTGGAACTTTATTTATATTTTCAGTTGCAAAGGGTTCTACTTCTCTGTGTACACAGGAAGTGAATATTCAAGAAGATGATTTTGGAAACTGTGGAAGAAAGTATTGTAATTTTAAGTGTGTATTTAGAAAATTATAAATTTTCCAGTTTTGTTTGTGTGTTTGTACTGTGAAGAGTTGCTTGATGCAAATGAGAAGTGAATGTATTATATACAGATAAATATTTATGTTGCACGTCCTAAGATTGCTTATGTTCTGAATAGCTTGGTGCTATGATCTGAGTGGACATTTTCAATTACCCTCATATTTGAACTGTTATTTCCATAATATTTTTTGTCCCTAAGTGACAAATGGATAATTGTTTCTCCCTTTTATTTCCAGGGATATCCTTTGTGGAAAGATAGTTTGTCATTGGACACGGTTAGAAGTAATACCATTTAAAAAATTTGATGTTCAGTACACTTACATGGAAGGCCATGTGTGTGTCTCTGCGTATTTAAGAATACCAACAGCACATGTAACAGATGATATTACCTATACTGCAAATGGCACTATGTGTGGTCCAAGTATGGTAAAGAGAAATTTGACTTGATTATATATATGGTGTGTGGATGTCTGTGTGTGTATGTGTGTGCACATGTGCACACATATGAGAGAGAGAGAGAGAGACAAAGACCTTAACCTTTTCTTATATAATTAATATTACAAATTTTGTTACAACATAATGATCATAAGGTTTAAAGTTTAGGATTTCTGTTGGTCAAAAGAGCACTTGCTTCACTATCATTTTGTTTATTATGTATTTTTATATAGGTATTTAAACTTGTTTTCTCCTGGCCTCTTCATTAGGCCAGGATCTGGTCTGCAAAAATTTATATAAACAACAAAAAAGAATCAAATAATACACCAAAAAGTAGGTTAAAACAACCTGAATAATAAGAAAAGCAAAGAAAGCAAAAAAAGCAAAGTATTTAGTCTTTCTATAAATGATAAGAATAATTGTCTTGGTTGTAATGAAAGTAAAACATATTTGTTCATTAGCCAACTTCCCTAATTATTTTTCCAAAAGCATAATAAATACTTATTAAAAATTTGGCCCTCTCACAAGACATAATAATAAAAGGGATCTTAAGCTTTATTTATTTTTAGTTTTCTTAAGCAACTTAAAAAACAATAAATGATTTGTGTCCTAGTACCATTGAAAAGTGAGTTGACTAAGGTAAATCACTACTCAAGCATCTCACATTGAAATTTAGATACTTTACATTGAGATGAAATATTTTAAAAATTGAAAAATTGAGGAAAATGGAAATGAATATTAATGTCAAAATTAGAAAACTTATTTTCACATAAAAATAATGAAATAGTTACAAATGAACACCCTGCTTGCTAACACCCTTATAAAGTACCATGTCATCCCTTTAAATATCATCTAAGGCAAACTGAAACAAATATTTACTATAAATGTGAGAGATTCAATACATAAATTTATCAGCTAATTGAATCATTAATTGATTAGAAAAATCATTCTAATGGCATAAAGGTGGTTAACACACAAAAATAATTTGATCTTTTTTCCCAGATTTTCTGGTACAAGAGCTCCTAAACCCCTTGGAATTTCCCAAGTGATTAGGAAAGCTTTTTTGTTAATCATAAAGAGCTTTTTTCCAATCAAACTGAATCTATGCTAATGAAGTGACAGGATGGAGCCGCTAGATAGATTTAGGATGGAGCTGATCTCCAGTAAGATCAAGTGATTAGAGGGTTGAAACGTTTAGCCTCATCACAACCTTCAGTAAGAGAAGTAGTATGACGAGACTGAACACGAAGAACTTTTGAACAGTGAGATTCAGTGTGCTTCTAGCTTGGTGAAGTAAATACAAAGTAAGTGAACATCCAGTTATTGCTTTTGTCTAATCAAATAGTAGTTGAAAATAATAATTGATGATAGGAAGCATAACTTGTCATCCTAAAACAAGGATAAGTTAGCATGTACTATATGGAAACTGATTTAGAAATGGGTATGGTATCAAAATATATTATTACACATTTTTATTGATTTTTTAAAATTATTTGTTACTATTTTTAATTGACATATAATTGAAATATAACATTAACTTAGTTTTAGATGTACAGCATAGTGGTTCAATATTTGTATATATTGTGAAATGACCACAAGATATCTAGTCAATGTCCATTACTCTATATAGTTATGAATTTTTTATTGTGATGAGAACTTTCAGGACTTATCTCTTAGTAGGTTTCAAATATGCAATACAGTGTTATTAACTGCAGTCACCATACCACTATAACCTCCATGACTTATTTATTTTATAACTGAAAGTTTATAATTTTTGACCCTGTTCACCCATTTTACCTATTTTCCCCAACTCCGACCATTGGCAGCCATCAACCCATTTCTTGCATCTGTGAGCTCCAGTTTTGTTGTTTTTGTTGTTTAAATTACATGTCCACAGTATTTGTGTTTCTCTGTCTGACTTATATCAATCAGCTAATGTTCTCAAGTCCCATTCAAGATTTAATTCCTTTTTGTGAATGAATAATATTCCTTTGTGTATATTTGCTACATTTCCTTTATCCATTCATTCATCAGTAAACATTTAGATTGCTTACATATCTTAACTAATTTGAATAATACGTCAATGAACATGAAGGTGCACATATAATTTTGATATACATGTTTTAATTCACTTTGATAAATATCTAGTAGTGGAATTGCTGGATCATGTGATATTTCTATTTTTAATTTTTATAACAATCTCCATAATATTTTCCATAGTGGCTGGAGTAGTTTATACTTCCAACAACAGTGCACAAATGTTCCATTTTCTCTACATCTTTGCAAACATTTTCTAATGCTTTTTGTCATGATAAAAGTCATTCTAAGATCTTGGGAAAATAGGAGAAAGATTTTAAGGATGGAAAAGTATTTCAGGGATTAATGCTTAGAATGTTTCCAAATTTGGCAAAAGGTGTAAACACACAGATACAAAAAACTGAAAGAACATCATACAGGATGAACCCAGTGAGATCCCCAGGAGGATGCAACATAATAAAACTGAAAATTAAAGACGTAGAAAAAGAATCTTAAAAGTAGTGGCAGTGAAATTACATGTATAGGAAAATATACAGTTACAATGGGAAGGGAAGGGCAGAGAAAGGCTGATTTTTCCTACTTGGTTCAGAAGGAGATTTAAGCTGACATGACTTTTTACTCCCACACCATTTTTAATTTAAAAACACAACAAAACAAAAAACCCAAAAACCTAATCAGCTGCCTTCTCCATGGACAGGACTATGTCCATGACTGCCTTCATTTTGGAAACTGGCTTTTAGGCCATGATACTTCCAGTAGTTTTTAAAAATTTATTTACTTTAAGTTATTTCTTTATTTTGAGAGAGAGGGAGAGAGAGACAGAGAGAGCATGAGTGGGGTGGGGGCAGAGAGAGAGGGAGAGAGAATTCAAAGCAGGCTCCATGCTAACAGCATAGAGCCCGATGTGGGGCTCAAACTCACAAACTGAGATCATGATCTGAGCTGAAATCATGACCTGAGCCAAAATCAAGAGCCAGATGCTTACTGGACTGAGCCATTCAGGTGCCCAATACTTCCAGTAGTTTAATTAGATAGGAACTCTTCTAGAGGACAAACCACTTGAAAAGCCCAAATTCAGTAGTCACCCTTAATTCAGTTGCTTTAGGAAACAAAATACTTTCTAAATAATCTCCCTTGGCATAAAAGTGTTGTGTTGACTGCATTTTGTAATTGAGAGAAAAGGGAGTGAGTAGTGAATGTGAAGAGTTAACTAATTCTGTGGTTTTGTGGACAGACTTCTTTTGATAATTCTGCATTTTAGCCACCCTCCTCTACTTGCCTTTTTGGCTCTTCTTCCTCTGCATTTCCTTATTACTCAGGCTGCAGCTCCCCCAGAACATTCGAGAACTGATCAACCAGGCTCTCTTCTTTACCATTGTATTTGATGATGTTGCTTCCTCACTTCATTTTACCCATCAGTGGCCTTCACTTTATTTCAGAATCCCAAGAAACTCTTAAATCTTTCCATTTCAAATTGCCTCTTTCTGATGTTCTTTACACACACTAATTAGGAAAAGGGAAGCTGTTGTGAGTGCCATATCTGTGAATTTGAATTGGAATTTTTCTGTGGTTATTTAAAAAATTCATCAAAGATACACTTTATTTTCGTGTGTAATTCTCCCTTGTTCAGTTGATTTCAGAGTGGTTGGAAAGATTTTGTTACCTTACTCTCACTAAATGTGGTCCTTTGTAAAAATTATATTTTTTAAGTTTATTTATTTATTTTGAGAGAGACAGAGACAGCACAAGTGGGAGAGGGGCAGAGAGAGAGAATCCCAACCAGGCCTCTCCCTTTCAGCAAAGAGCCAGACATGGGGTTCAAACCCATGAAACTGTAAGATCATGACCTGAGTGGAAACCAAAAGTTGGATGCTTAACTGACTGAGCCACCCAGGTGCTCCCATAAAAATTATCTTGATACACAACAAGAGAAAGAGGGAGAACAGAGAGACTTTATTTATTAACGGGAAGAAAAATATATCTCCTTATTAATCATAATGAAATTATAAATAAAACATTCATATATTTAATACTGTTATATGGTGGGTGAAGAGTGTACTGCATGGAGATAGGCATATTCCAACAATGCAATTCTGCTTAATATTTATATGATAGAAAGCTTTTTTGATTTTTTTATTTATAAGACTTAGAACAGGGGAAGAGATTCTAGTTCACATATGTAGGTTAAGGAAGATGAACATACCTTGACACATTCATTTCAAACTTGAAAAGGGGTATGTTTGGGACATTTGATTGTCCAAAATTAGATAAGCTACTCAATGAATAAAGGAATAAAGTTAATTCCCTTTATCTTATTCATACCTGGGACACTTCAGGCACTTCTCTTTAGGAAATATGTATTTACTTATGTTGTTTTTATGTTTTATTTTCTTTGAAACATGGTATGACTGCTACTGGCACACTGTGTCTCTTGTTCAAAGAAGGAATCTTGTATCTTAGTTTATATTCGAAACCTATCCCAACATGACTTTTGTAATGTCTCTTGCTTTTGCTGTCATTACAAAAGAGCCAGCTGCAAATTGACCCTTTTACTTGAAGAAAATTGTATCAGAAGCACGGGTCTTAACTTTTCCAGCTTATTTTTCTCCTAAAGACAGCCCAGGGGAATATGACTAGTTATTATTGCCTCAATGACAATGTTTAAGGAGCACTAGAATGAAAATGGTTTTGTGTACCGATAATGCTGGTTTGTCCAAAATTTTTGTTATTCTTGCTGGCTTCATCAGAGCACTTCTAGTTACTGAACAAGCTGATATTCCTTCCTTTATGATGATGATTGGCTAATGGTGATAGGAAATAAGGATTTGTAAGACTGTTCATCATATAGTGTATATTCTATCAGGTAACCTGAGAAATGCCAACAGGTAATTTTTACAGACTTCCCTAAGGTATTCAAATTAAAATAAAATTTGGATAGAGGAATATTAACATAGAGTTTACATAAAAATCAGGTCAAATAAATAATAATTAAAATGTCTTGTGTTTATTGAACATTTACTATATACAAGACATTGCTTTTATTCTTTTACATCTAACAAATTATTTCATTCTCATAACCTACACTTTAAAAAATATTTGGGTATAATTGCTGTTCCAAATGCAAAGATGGATAAACAGAGAAGTGGAGAGATTAAATAACTTGCTCTAGGTCATACTGCTAATGTGAAAGATAAGATATATGATCATTAAAGTTGGAAAAAAATATAAAAATGACAAGAACACTGCTATTTAGCATTGAGCAATATGTTGCTCGGTGACTAATGTAGTTCTTGCTCTGAATATTGGATTTGTCAGTAATTTGTGCATGAACTTAAAAGAGATTTATTCGCATCAAATCTAAAACGAGTATAAAAATATTTCCTTTGAGTGTATATTAGTATATATTCTAAAAATATGTAGAAAGTGCAAAGACAGATCCTAGCTTGTTACAAATGGTCAATACAAGGAGGCTATTTTTATTCTTGTAGTAATTAGTATCAATAAGGCCATTGCTGTATTCATGAGAAAAAATAGTATCTCATTCTCCAAATTTTTTATGTGGTAAAGTAATAACATGACATTTGGACTCACAAGTTGTTCTTTAAAATTGAATAGATGTCATGAAATTCTAATTCATATGATATGGATTATATAATATAAATATATAGGGTATGAAGTATAAATATAAAATATATTGTGATTAAATTTTTGTACAAAGTACAGTTGCTCAATCATGGCTTTACATTTAATGTTTCTGTTGTTGGTTGTTTGAACATTTTAGTTTTGTGACCGGGGACGGTGCACTCCTACGCATTCATACTCAAAGAGAATAAATTGTGACTCACTTAAAAATTGCAGTGGACATGGGGTATGTAATGGTTATTTCATTTCTAAGTATAGTTATTTTAGTTCATGTCAATAATATTTTCCAAGATAATGCGGTTCAGAATTATTTGATATGGAAATGACTTTGAAAACCTGCAGTTAAATAAGGAAACTGGATTCCATTATTTATACATATGTACACGATTTATGTGTTCAGTCACATTGTTTTAGGCCTCCTGAACTTTGAACTTTGTACAAAAATACAATATGAAGTGTGATCTATTATAATGTCAGATTAAGATTATGATCATTTATAAATGAATTAAGCATTATTCATACGTATTTATACATACATGTAAATATTGCTTGTGGTTGAGTGTATGTGTACTGATATATATTTAGACACACAATATATTTATATAAAATATTATAATCTAATATTTTTGTTAAAGCAGGCTTTCTTGTCCATTAGATTTCTTTCATCCTTTAGTGGCTTCAATTAATTTCCCTGTATGTCTCCTCCATACTATATTTGAAAAGTCCTTCACTGATGGACTTTTGGATAACGTTAAATTTTTACTTAACTATCGTAAGTAGTGGGACAATGGACATTGGATACAGATACCTTTGCACACTTATCTGACTTCTTAAATTGTTAATGAAATATGATTGGCCACATTGATGTACAATTTAAATTTTTATAAATATTGTGTTTAAGGGATATTATACTAATTTTTGCTCTCATCTATCAGGTATAAAAATATGCATTTCCTCAAATTCTGGCCAGACTAACATCTCAGTTTTTGTAAACCATTTTTTAACATGCTGAATCCATTGTTAATTTATATTTATTTAATGACACAGTTTTTAAGCATGTATGGATACTTGTATTTTCCATTTGCATTTTAATTTGCTCATCCATTGTGAAGTTATCTACTAGGGAATAAAAATTTTGTAAACTTTGTTTTTTTTAACATACATTTGGCTTTGATTTTGTGGCCAATGTCTCCTGCCATATTGATGCTTCACATTTTATATAATAATCCAGGAATAAAGTGACCTGCCTGCATGTCTTGTATCAAAATTTTCTCCCAAATCACTTACATGTCATGTTATTAAGTTTTATTTCTATTTCTTTCCTTTCTTATTTAATTTTAATTTCATGTCTTATTTAATTTTTCTATGGCCCTATTGCTTCTGACCCTTCTTTCAATTACATGTATAGGTATTTCTAGCCTTCCTATTTCTAGCAAAATATATTTAACTATCTGTGTCTCATTAAACAAGCTTCTCCTTTTGTGTCCTCCCCCCCACCCACACACACTTTTTGGTAAAAGTTAGTTTTTATAACTGCTGGGAGCCATCCTGAAGTCAGGCAGGTTTGCAAGGCCTCCCACCGTCAGATGGCAACCGGCATCTTCACCTACTCAACCCCCACTCAACCCCCACTCAATTTCTGCGAGAGCACCGGCCACCAAGGGGCCTGACAGATTGATATCAGGAGTGACTTGCCTTCTTATGCTAAAAATATGTGAATTGTACCTGGTGAAAAAACATGTTATAGGAGATTCTTCTTTTGTGATTATTGGAGTAAATGTTACATTTCCTGAGAAAACCTGTTTTTCTGCCCCTTGAGAAAACAGGCTATTGACCCCTGCTCACAAAAGAACTAACTCTTGCCTTTGCTATGCTAAAAACATTGCCTCGTATTTGAATGCTAAAGATCCCTTCCTTCCCCATGTGAGAAACATCTATTCATCTACTTCAATCACTTATTGATAAAGGTTATGCAGGAGTCTTCTACCAATCTCTGTTCTGGAAAATTTTTACATACCAAAGAATTTGTCATCAGAAATCATTGTCTAAGGCAATTGACACTCCAGTTTTGTACCCCATGCATTTTTTCAATAAATAAAGCTGACTCTCTGGTCAGTGCAGAGATGCCTGCCAGGTGAGCAGAAAGAGGCTGAGGCTCTCTCGCTCCCTTTTGCTGACACCGTCCATCCTTCAGGGAGCCCTGGACCTGCTGGAGCTGGACTCCAGCATATAACCACTATTTTTAAAGTGAACACAAGTCAAAATAAATATTAAGTTCTGCTATTTTATCATCTTTTAGTTGAAATATAGTTGACACACAATGTTACATTAATTTTAGGTGTAGAATATAGTGATTCAACAACTCTGTATATTATGGTATGCTCACCACAAATGTGGCTATCATCTGCCATTTACGGTCTCATTGAATATATTCCCTCTGCTGTACCTATTAGCCCCATGGTTTGTTTATTCCTTAACTGGAAGTAATATCTCTCCCTCCTCTTTACCCGTTTTACCTATTCCCCCATCTACTCCCCTTCATGACAACCATCAGTCTGCTCTCTGTATTTACAGATTTAATTCTGCTTTTTGTTTATTCATTTGTTTTATTTTTTAGATTCCACATAAGAGTGAAATCATACAGTTATTTGTCTTCCTTAGTCTGACTTATTTTACTTAGCACAATATCTTCTAGGTCCATCCAAGTTGTCACAAATGGGAAGATCTCTTCTTTTTTGTGGCTGTGTAACATCCCATTGTTTATATTTATCCACGTATTTATCCAGTCATCTACTGATAGCCCCTCAGGTTGCTTCCACATCATTGCCAGTGTAAAGAAGGCTGCCGTAAACATAAGAGTGCAATATACTAATTAGTGTTTTTGTTTTCGTTGGGTAAATACTCAGTAGTAGAATTACTGGATTGTATGATATTTCTAATTTTAATTTGGGGGAAAAGCTCCATACTGCTTTTGACAGTGGCTGCACTAGTTTGTATTCCCACCGACAGTGCACAGTGGTTCCCTTTTTTACACATTCTTGCCAACACTTGTTTTTTTCTTTTTTTCTTTCTTTTTTTTTTATACTAGCCATTTCTGACTATTATGAGGTAACACCTCATTGTGGTTTTGATTTGTATTTCCCTGGTGATTAATATAGTCTTTTGGTTCATAATCTTATGCCTTTCTGGAATAAAGCATTTCAGTTCTATCAAGGAAATTATCCTCTATTTGAAAACATATGAGACAAAAGAAAATCTCCATGACATTTAAAAGGTTAATACATGGGAATTTGTTATATTTTATTTTAAAAATATTTGCCACATCAAAATAAATACAATTTATAAATTACATTAATTTAATAATTTACACTAACAATAATGCATTTAATTTGTATGTTGTACAGAAAATGTTCTTATTTTTTATTTGGTTTTGGTTTCAGGTTTGCACTAATTTGCTTCATTGTCATTGTGATGTTGGATATAGTCCTCCATATTGTAAACCATCACCATCTTCACCAGGCGGAAGTATTGATAACGGGCTTTGGAGTAGGGCAAGTCAGTATCCAGATGAGTGTGTTTGAAAGAGCTTTCTCCCTTTACAGGAATAGTCGACATCTCCACTGACTGTGTGGCTCTAGAGCACCTGACATATAGATAGTGCAACTAGAAAACTAAAATTTCCATTTTATTTTACTTTATTTAATTAAAAATTAAGTATCCATAGCATATGGATAGTAGGTGGTACAAAACATTTAAAAAATATTTGTTGAAAATTCATGAACATATATAGCATATTTGTTTTTTCTAAACTTCACCATGTAAAAATCTTTACAGTATAATTTCATGAATATCTTTCCATCATTTGCACTTTGTTTTATATTTTATTTATATACGTTGTAAATCTGATAATACATTATTATTTTATTGCCTTAAATAGATAATTACATCTTAAAGATTTTTAATATAAATATTTACATTTAGCCACCTATGTGCAGTTATCAGGGGCTTTTCAACTCTTCCATGCAGGTCATATTATTTTCTCTGAAAAAGCTTCCTTTTATATTTCTTTTTGTTTGTACCTTTTGGTGGCCAGCTGTCTCAGTTTTTGTCTTTAATAGTTTCATAAAAAATGTCTTATTTGTGAGGAATATTTTCACCTGAATTATATAATTCTACATTGAGAATTTTTTCTTTCAGCAGTTCAAAGATGTAATCCAATTATATCCTAGCTTATACTTTCTGATGAGAATAGTGTCATTTTTTTTAGAGAGAGGGAGAATGTATGTGGGGGAGAGGGGCAGAAGGAGAGAGAGAGAATCTTAAGCAGGCTCCATGCTCAGTGTGGAGCCCAATGTGGGGCTTTGGTGCCACAACCCTGGGATCATGACCTGAGCTGAAATCAAGAGTCAGATGCTCAACCAACTAAGCTACGTAGGCACCCCTACAGTGCCATTCTTATTATTCATCCTAATTAATGTTTCTTTTATATGTTTTTATACTTCTTGTATATGTTTTTAGTTTATACATTTTTATTTTACATGTTTATATGATTTTCTAGTTTCACTATAATTCATCAAAATATGTTTCTTTTTGAGTTTATCTTGCTTAGTTAGGTTGACTGTGATTCTTGAATCAATGGGTTAATATGGTTTTGGAAATTTTGAAAAAGAAATCTTAAACCCTTGTCTCTTTTTAAATATTTTTTATTAAACATATTTGGGTTTTAAAAAGTGATATACAATGACATTGACTCTGTGGTATATAATTCAATGGGTATTAAAAAAATCACAGACTCTTGTTCCCAACACCACAGTCATGATACACAATAGATCTGTCCTCTCAGTAGTTCCCACTGGCTGCCCTTTTGTATTCACTCCCCACTGCCAGTTCCTGGAAATCATTGCCTGTTCTTGTCCCCATAGAGTTGCTTTGTCCAGAATGTCGTATGCAGTACAATGCATTTGAAATCCATTCCTGTTGTCACAGAGAGTTGCAAAAAAAATGCAGATGCAAGTCCTGTGTACCCTTTACTTAGACTCTGTCAGTTTTAACACATTTTAATACTATAGTACAGTAGCAAAATAAGGAAATTTACATTATTAAAATCACAGACCTTATTCCGATTTTACCAGTAGACATATACGTGTGTGTGTGTTTGTGTCTGTGTGAGTGCTTGTGTGGGTTTTGGTATTCAGTTTCATGAAGTTGTACCACATGTTCAAATTTGTGTAACCACTACCACAATCAAGGTACAGAAGTGTATTATTACTATATGGCTCCTAACATTACCCCTTTATATAGCTATACTGATCTCTTTTTCTGCCATTCCTAACTTCTGACAACAACTAAACTGCTATCTCTCTAATTATGTTATTTCATGAATGTTATATGAATGGAATCATACAGTTTGTATTTCTTAGAGATTGGCTTCCTTCTCTTCCATAATTTCCATGAACTGCACCCAAGTTGTTGCAAGTATAAATACTTCATGCCTTTTTATTGATGACTAGTATTCTTTTGTGTGGACGTATCAAACTACTGATGGATATTTGGTTGGTTGCCAATTTTTAGCTACTATGAATAGACCTCCACTGCACACTTGAGTAGAAATATATATATATTTATAAATATATAAAATTTTAATATATATGTATATGTTTGGATATGTAATTTGAACACATTTTTTCCATGTCTGTAATTGGTTTTCTCTCAGACCCCAAATATTTTATTGATTTTTTTTCTGATAAAGTCTACTTCTTTTTTTTTTATGGGTCATGCTTTTGGCGCCAAGTGTATGAACTCTTTGTCAACCTTAAGTCCTGAAGATTTTCTGTCATGATATTTCTAAAAGATGCAGTTTTGTGTTTTACATTTAAGTCCATAATCCATTTTGAGTTACTTTTTGTAGAGGGTGGGAGTTTAAATTTTTGATTAACTTGTCTCTAATTGCTGCACCATAATTTTTGAAAAAGCATTCTCTTGTCCTTTGACTTGTTTTCATTCCTTTGTCAATAATTACTTGGACATTTTTGTGTTAGTGTATTTCTCATTTCTCTATTTTGTTCCATTGATCTATGTGCCATTCTTCAACATTGCTATAGTGTTCTGATTATTGTAACTGTATGGCAATATTTGACATTGGGAAGAGTAATTCCTCCCACTTTATTCTTCTCTTTCAAAAATTATTTTTCGGCTATTCTAGGGTCTCCTTTCCATATACATTTCAGAATAAGCTTATCTATCCTTAAAAACTTTTTGCTGCCATCTTGATTCAAAGTATGTTGAACCTATGGAACACTTAAGGAAGGTTTTACATCTTTACTGTATAAGAACCTTCCATTCTACAATATATCACCTCATTTACTTAGATTTTGTAGGATTTTCTTCATTGGAATTTTGTACTTTTTACCAAATACTGTACATATTTTAAAATTTTATATTTTGTTATTTACTTTTCTTTAAAGCAACTGTAGGCTGTGTTGTACTATATAATTGAACATTTTTTTGTTTATAAACATCAATTCAAATTATTAATCTTAATGTTTATTGCTCCTACACCATCTAACTTCTTCCAATCAACCTTGTATATATATTTGTCTACTTGTGAACCATATCAAATAAATGTTCATGTCCAAATATTATAAAAAAATGAATGAATACTTTCCTAGATTTTCTTTTCAACACTGAATGTTCCAGGTATTTGTGTTGAAATATTGCATGTCAGAGGATGAGTAACTGGATGAAAATATTAAGTTTCTTTTTTGCTATTAGAAATATCCTGTTTCTCATCGATTCTTGAGTTGGATAAAAATGATATCATTATCTGAATAGTATATGAACTAAACTATGAAATTTCATTTGTGTTATCAGTTTAAACATCACCATTACAGCCCAGAGTTTTTCTCTGTTTTTTTTTATTCTTTTGCATTTGTCTGATTAAAAATTGTAAAATATCTTCCTCCATAAATACTCTTTTCCTTATTATTATGGGAATTAAAAGAACATTTCTGAATCATGGTCATGTTCAGTAGAGGCTAAAATAAAAAGACAGATTTGGCTCCAGGCCTCCTTTGCACCTTTTCAAAAGTTGATACATTACTTTGGGCAACAACATAAGAAAACTGAAAATTTTCAATAAAATAAAATAGGAAGCCAAAAAGTAGATTATATATATATGTGTGTGTGTGTGTGTGTGTGTGTGTGTGTGTGTGTGTGTATAGTCTACATATATATGTGTGTGTGTATATATATGTATATATATGTGTATATATATGTCTAATGATTTCCAATAAAGTGGACATGACCATTTGATGACAGAACGAATAGTCTTTTCAACAAATATTATGGGACAATAGGATATCTACATGCAAAAGAATGAGATTGGACCCTTACATTATATATAAAAATTAACTCAAAATGGATCAAAGATTAAAATGTAAGAGCTAAAACTATAAAATTTTTAGAAGAAAGCATGGGAGAAGTCTTTTTTTTTAAAGTAAAGTTTCTTTTAAGAGAGAGATAAAGCCCACAAGCAAGGAGGGGCAGAGAAGGAGGAGAAAGAAAGAATCCCAGGCAGGCTCTGAACTGTCAGTGTGGAGCCTAATGCAAGGCTTGATCCAAGGTTTGATCTCACAGACTGGGAGATCATGACCTGAGCTGAACCAAGAATCAGACACTCAACCAACTAAGCCACCCAGGCATGCCTGGGAGGTCTTTATAACATTGATTTGGCAATGATTTCTTGGACATGACACCAAAATCACAAGGAACAGAAGAAAAACTAAGGTGGAATTTATCATAATTAAAAACTGTTGCTCATAAAAAGATACAATCAACAAAAATGTAATCTATGGAATATATCTGATGAAGTATTAATATATAAAATATGTAAAGAACTCTAACAACTGAGCAACAAAGAAACTAATTAAAAAATAGGCAAAGGACTTGAATAGATATTTCTCCAAAGAAGATACACAAATGACTGATAACCACAGGAAAAGATGTTCAACCTAACTAATTGTTAGGGAATTCCAAGCAGAACTACAAGATTCCAATTCATACCTATAAGGATGGCTATTATTAAAAAAATCAGAAATATCAAGTGTTGGTGAGGAACCCTGTTCATTGCTAGTGGGAATTTAAAATGATGCAGGCTCTGTGAAAAACAGTATGGTAATTCCTCATAAAATTAAATATAGAATTACCATATCCTGCAATTCCACATCTAATTATATACTCAAATGTATTGAAAGCATGGATTTTAACAGATATTTGTATACCCCTGTATACAGCATTATTTACAATAGCTAAAAGGTAGAAATACTTAGATGTCTATCGACAGATAAGTGAAGAAACAAATGTGACATATAACATACAAATGGACTATTATTCAGCTTTAAAAAGGAATAAAAATACCATGTTGGAATTTGTACACCTTATCCTTATTAAAATAAGCAGTCACACTATAACAAATGTTGGATGATTCTGCTTTTATGAGGCACCTAGAATAGTCAAATTCATAGAACAAAAGAGAGAGAAGGGTATCTGTCGGGTTGGGGAAGTGAAAATGGCAAATTAATAGTTAAGGGGTTCAGTTTGTAGGGATGAAAATGTTCTTGTGTTTGATGATGGTAATGATGCACACTTAAAAATGTTTACAATTATAAACTTTATTTTGTATTTTCCATGATAAAAAATGAAATTATGAAAAATTCCCTTTATATTACCAAAAATAATACAATATTTAAAAATAATGTTATGAAGTGTAAGGTATGCACTGAAAACTAAACACATTTTATTGATGGAAAGATCTGTAAAATGTAAAGACATGCCATGTTCATGTATTAGAAGTCTCAATATTATTGATAGAGAAATACTCCTCAAGTTGGTCTATAAATTCAACACAATTCATAACACACCCAAGCATTAATCTTTTATTTTTTTGCAGAAATTGACCAGCTGATCCTAAAAGTCATTCAGAAATTTAAGGGACATGAAATGGTAAAAACAGTCTTGAAGAAAACTTGAAGCTGAACACATGCTTTCTAATTCCAAAAGATAATCCAAAACTAAAAAAAAAAATCATGATGGTATAGTACTGACCTAAAGATAAGAATAGACATTTGTTCAAAGGAATAGAATAGGGAGTCCATAAATAAAACTTCATACTTACAGTTATTGATCTTTAATAGGGATGAGATGGCAATTCAGTGGGGGAAATGGTCTTTTCAGCACATGGGAGAATTAGATAACCACATGTAAAAGAAAAGTTAGATTTCTACATCACAACATTCATAAAAATTAACAAAATAAATCATAAATCTAAATATAAGAATTAAATGTATAAAACACAACACACATAACTAAGGTCACTTTGTGATGCTGGCATAGGCTATGTTTTTAGAAGACAGACACCAAAGCACAAGTGAAGAAAGAACAATAGATTGAGTAAACTTCATCAAAATTAAGAACTTTTGTAGTGCACATGATACAACCAAGAAAGTAAAAAACAAACTACTGAATGAGAGAAAATATTTGTAAATCTTATATCTCATGTGGAATTTGTGTCCAGAATATGTAAACAATACAAGTTCATAATAAAAAATACTACTCAATTAAAAATGGGAAGAGATTAAATAAACACATTTCCATAAAAAAAAACACAAATGGCCAATAAGCCTATGAAAAGATGCTCAACGTCTTAGGAAAATGTAAGTCAATCTCACATATTTTAGGATGATTATAATAAAAAATACAGGCAGAGTGCCTGAGTGGCTCAGTCGGTTAAAACAATGAACTCGATTTCTGCTTTGGTCAGGATCTCACAGTTTGTGAGATTGAGCCCCACATTTGGCTCTGTTGGGATTTTCTCTCTCTGCCCCTCCCCTATTCTCTGTCTTAAAATAAAATAAGCATTTTAAAAAATACAGACCACATGTGTTGAGGATGTGGATAAATCGGGATCTCCTTGGTGCTGTTTTCCAGCACTGCCCCGACTCTGGTCTCTCCTTTCCATGCTCAACCCCGTAAGAGCTGCTATCTATTTAGCTGTAGGTTGTCTCAAACTGTGTGCATGTTTATATATGTTTCCCTTTCTCTCTAGTGCTGCACCCTGCAGATTCTAGCCATTACAGCTGTTGTGACTTCTTTCTTCTGCTCCTTAACTCAGTGGGAATTCTGTACTTTCCCTAGGACTCCAATTCCCTGTGCTGAGATCAGTAAATTGCCCATGGGTAAAATTGGATTTTTATAAGATAAATAGCATGTTTTCTTCCCTTCAGATATTATAGATTCCCATTTTTGTTGGTTTCCAGAAACCATTTCCTTCATGTGTTTTGTCCTGTTTCATATTTACTTCTATTTCTATTTCTATTTATTGTATTATAATAAGGCTAGTTAAGCACTATTTAATGAAAAATATTCATCATGGCCAAAGTGGAAGCCCTTAGTTCCTTAGAGTAATGGATATTGCCCAATTAATCCGATAATTATTCGGTCCAGTTTCTTTCATCAGCCTCTGGAATAACTAAGGACATGAGAAGGAAGCCCCACTTCTAATATGAGAATTTTTAGTTCAGGTGAACTGATGGAGAGTTGACATTTTCGATAAGAGGAAAGGAGCCTTAAAAGGAGAGCCTAAGCCCACTCTACAGAGCTTGACTTTAATATTTTTGAAATATATTTGTCAAGTTATTTCCTATAATCCATGTAACATATTGAATCACTTTCTTTTAGGTAAATCACTTCTTATCAACATATAATTGGATTCCATCTATGTTTTGAAGTTGTGGAATTTTTGTCTTTTTTTGAAAGACACTAAATCCATTTGCATTTAGTGTCATCATGGTTGTTTTGGTGGCAATTCTGATTGCTTAATTTAGTTGATTTAGTACTTTAGTTATCTGGCTTATTTATTCTGTTTAATTGGACTAAGATTTCATAAGATTTTCTAATTTTCTGTAATGTCTTTAAACACCTAGAGGAATATTATTTTTCTAGTTAATATAGTAAAAAATAGAACAATAACACTATATACAGATAATATGGAAATTTAACCTAGTTTACAGTCATTAATTGTTTTTGAAAAGTAGCCATCGGTTGTGAGTAATTTTTTGTTAAATTAGTTTTAAAAAACACTTCTCTTTTTCTGTTTGCTCTAATGCAAGAACTAACTAGATAAGAATATCAACTTAATGAACTCTAAGTAGTTCATAGAAGGGAATGCAATAGAATAAATATATTTAATAAAGCACAAAACTAAATATTAAGTATACTATAAAGATAAAAAATAAGTATTTTTAGTAATATATATAGATAGATACAGATATACATACACACATGTAATTGTGGTGGACTTTGGGGAATAGTGATAGAAATCAGGAAAATACATTTAAATGTGTTTATTTCTTCTCTTGTTGTATTATTTAAAACCCTTTTATAGTTGAAATTACTACTATGCTTTGAATGTCAGTTTTGAAAATGTTAAAAGGTACTCTCATGTTTTTAGGTCAAGGTGAATACCTGTTTATAAAACAACATGTGGCTTCCCAAAAAAATGGCCTCTTGTTAGGTTTCTACATTTTTCTGCCTCTCCTTATTTTAATTGCAATCATTGCTTTTAAATGGAATAAAATACGACTTTGGATCCGAGAGAAAGTAGCAAGTGAAGGGTAAATAAATTTATTATTGTTTATATTTAATATTAAAATATATTATGAGAAGAATTCAAATGTAATTCAGAATATTGCAAATAAGGATTCCTGGATAGATTGTGTTATGTTTAGAAATATTGAGACTCAGTATACACCAAATTTTTTCTGAATTTCAGTTGGTTAGGTTTCCTTTATGTTCTTATAGGTCCAGAGACAACTGAAGATACTCAATAATTCAAAGAGAAAACCAGGTTTACTATAACTGCTTTAGAAGTTTCTACTTCCCAAGCAACCCTACTTACCTTGAATTGATATTCACTTGTGCCAAGGAGATTGATAGAGATAGAAAAGCAAATTTTGTGAATAGAATATGCAGAAGGTGAGAACATTTAAAAAAATAATAAGATAGCAAAGAAAGAACACAGAATACAGCCCATTTTACACTTAGTATTTTTCATGTGTTTCTAAAATTAAAATTAAGGTATTTTCACAATTGTTTTTATTTTTTTGGTAGAGGTGAGCTTGATTAGGTCTTTTATTTTAATTAAATATAATTTACATATGACATTAGTTTCAGGTGTATAAAAATTCAATATTTGTATATATTACAAAATGATCACCACAATAAGTCTAGTTAGCATCCGTCGTCATACATAGTTACAAATATTTTTTTGCTGTGATGAGGATTTTTAAGATCTACTCTTTTAGCAAGTTTCAAATATTCAATACAGTATTATTAAATATAGTCACCATGCTGTTTATTATATACCCATGACTTTTATTTTATAATTGGAAGTTTGTACTTTTTTACCCTCTTCACTCATTTTGCCTACCTTCTGCCCTCATATCTGGAAACCCTAATCTGTTCTTCTATTTTGTGTCTATAAGGTTTTTTCCTTTTTAAAAAAATTTTAGATTCCACATATAAGTGAACACATATTGTAGTTGTCTTTCTCTGTCTGAGTTATTTCACTTAAACAGCTTTTTTCTTTACCATAACACCAATATAAGCCAGAACTTTGCTTAGTGAATATTTAGGAAAATGAGAATGAAGAAGTAAAGATAAATAAGTGGGTCATGTTGTTCCATGCTAAAGGAAAATGTCTCCGTTTCTTAGTTGTGTAGATGGAAATAAAATAATAGAAAATTTCCATCAACACCTCTATTTCCCAAGTTAGTTAATTTTATTTCTCAACAAGTTACATAGTTAGTTAAAGTCAGCATAGTATCCTGCATAATTTATATGTACATTTATGTAATTATCAAATTGTTATGGTTTATTTACTTGAATATGATCTCTGGCATAAGTCTTCTGGTAATCTTAAGAATCTTGGCACATGTTGCTAGTTGCTAGGAGGAAACCTCATTTTTGTTAGAGAGACTATATAGTAAGGAATCACTGATCATAAATAACAAAACCTAGTCACAACAGCCTAAGTTTTAGACCAACAATAAGTGGCTTTAGGGTCACAAGGGTAAGAAATGATGTAGAGCTGAAGTCCAAAAGGTTGGTAATGAATTGGACAGTCAGGAAATAGGTTATTCTTTCTATCACCCAAAGGTTTATGAATGAAAGTATCTTTTCCTGTTTCCCTATCCATTTTTTTCAAAATGACTACTCTGCTTGCACGTGGTCCAGCTTACCTACCTCAATCTTATTTAGATTCATTTTTAAATAAAATATAAATAATCTTTCCATACCCAATGCTTCTTAGTTCATATTCTCAAGAAATACAAGAAAATAGCTGTGTAATTGTACCTAAATTCAGACAATGTTCTGTCTGGATTTATAATTCTGGGTTAGGTGTTCAAACTTGATCTTATCCTCTGTGGCTAAGGCATTGTTGCCACGTATAAGAATGTGAACTCAATGCCTCTTCAGCAGGAACCGTGTATGTATAGGAGCCAGAGGAAAAACATGGAGGTTTAATGCCGTAGCAGATAACATTGTAGCTGAAAGATATAGAGACCTCATTAAGAACCTCAGTATTGACAATGAAATAGTTCTTTATATAGTTATTTGACAGAATAATATAATTGGAGATGTGATAATTTAAAAATTTGAAGATTTGTGTGTAAATCATCTTTTTAACTTTGGGAAAGCATTATCAGCCATATTAGTATTTAATCCTGTCTTCCATGTAGTAATAGAAAAAGTACTATATGGATTTAAGCTTGAAATTTTAAATGCTGACCATCGTTAAAACCTAGATTAACATTAGAAAGACCAAATGCTAGGTATGTGATCACTGAGTGGGATATGGGAAGCAAAGGATATAGTACTTCATGTGAATGGAATAAATAGTACGAATCTAGTTTTTCTCCTTTTCTTGATTTTGTTCAAGACTACTTGTTACATAACCCTAAAAGTAATGCTGTTTCTTTTATGCAGATATATATCAGAAGACAACAATAGTAATAGCAACCTGTCATACAGTTAAAGGTGAATTGAAGGAGACAAATTATTTTAAATGATGTAATTCATGAATAAGTTTCTTAAATTTTTATCAATACTTCCTATTCCACATTCATCATACTGAATCTTATTTATCAATATCATATATTAAAACAAAGACGAAAAGCATTTGATAGTTTTGTTTCATACTAATTTAGAAATGTTAATGTTAACTGATATTAGCCAGAAATTTATTAACCAATACTTTTGTAATGAGAAATTATTTTAAAAAATTTTAAGTTTCCCTTTATTTTGAGAGAGAATGTGAGCAGGGAAGGGTCAGAGAGAGGGAGACAGAGAATCCCAAAGAGGTTCTGCGCTGTCAGCACAGTGTTTGTTTGACACGGGGCTCAAATCCACGAACTGTGAGATCATGACCTGAGCTAAAACCAAGAGTTGGACACTTAACTGACTGAGCCACCCAGGTGCCCCCAGAAAATTATTTTAAAGAGAATTTAAGGATGTTCATAAAATATTTATGAGGACTTATGCATCCTGCTCTCACACTTGGGATTCTCATTTGTAAATTTACACAGATTGACTCCTGATGTTTACATTTCTTTTTCACTAATATTCCATGGTTATTGTTGTTCTCATTTTAAAGTGAGGGAACAGGAATAAAGAATTTAAAGAATTCTCTACTACAGAATTATAGTAAGTGTGAGCTGGAGTTATTTAAGACAACTATACTCTAGGGTTTAAGTCTTAAGCTTGACACAGCTTGATGTATGCCTGGTGATGAGAAAGAATTTACAATCATTGAGGATCTATTAGATGCCAGGCAAAATGATAAATGCACCGTCCCTCCAGGATAGAAAGACAATTATTTACTATAAGATAGGATAGTGTTCACATTTCTATATATTCAATATATCTACCTGCATATGGTCTGTATATGTATTTATACAGATATATATATAGATATAGATATAGATACACACGCACACTTATGTATTACAGATATATCTAAATATTCTGTAATTTGATATATATCTGTATATACGCAAATTTGTAAGTCATATACATAAGGAAATCATAATACTTGACATATTAGACCTATCACTGGGAGTAAATGGAAAAATTAAAAATTCACAGGTGAAAACAAGAGTTCATCCACTTACTAATCTGCTATTCCTCCATATCTGACTTGGATGGAGAGTTAAATCAATGGATCTCTGTTTCCCCATCTGCCACCAAAGAAAACATAACTACTACCCTCCATGTAAAATAGTCTTCTTTCTCAGTAGAGATAAGTGGGAGAGTTGGCGGTGAGGGAGGAGCTGGTTTTAAATGTAATTAGTTTTAAATATAATTGAATGAGACTTTGAGTAGATAATGGAAGAAAATGCAAAATGCTAATTGATTCATGATGTAGTTTCATCTTAGCTTGGGCAAACCATGCAGTATTTAATATATAGTAGCAGAATATTTACTGTTGAAGCTTGAAAAGATGTGAGTTCTTTGTGTGCATGTGAGAGGGTTTTCTTTTTTTATATTTTTACATTGTAGTACTTGTTTTGCTTGTTGGTGGTGTTTGCTTATTTAATACATTCCGTCAAGGACAGAAATTACATGCTGGGTTTTTTTTTCCCATAGGAAGTGTGTCTTGGGTTTTTCCCTTATTATTTTCTTTACTTTTTTTTTTCCTCTTCTTGTTTTGGTGGTGGGGTGGTTATGTTTAAATGAAGTTGCTTTTACAACACCAAAGACTTAATCATCCATTTCCTACATAAAAGGTCGCTACGTTTTTGCATGGACCTCAAGCATATTGTAGTATAGAGGTGGAATTTAAGGAAAGGTATTAAGCAGGCTGTGTTTTAGCTTATTAGCAAGTAATAAATTGTATCATTTCTCTTGAATGTATCATAGATAAGCTGCTATATAACGATCGCCACTTCAGATAGCTGTGAAATTAGGTGATTAACTAGTTGTTACTTAACCTTCTAATTTCTGTATAAGTCTAATTACATGAAACAGAAGTTGGTGTTTTGATTTTTTACTTTGTTTTTCTGTTTGGAGTGTCATTGTAACTACTGTATTGTAAATGATGGAAAATAATTGCATATGTTAAAAAAATATGAAACTTTATAAAGTAAAAAATAAAATAAAATAAAATTTCAAAAATAAATAAATAAATAAATAAAATTGAATGAGTGGTCCCTATTCAGCAAATGATATGTAAGCAAAGTACTGGAGGAGGTGCAAGTGTTTACTCAATTTAGATATTTAGAAGGAGGTACTCAACTTCCCAGGGTCAATTCACATGGGGCTTTTATTTATATGCGAAGGATACAGTGCAGCAAGAGATAGTGCAGGCAAGCAAGGGGCATCAGAGAGATACCTCATACACAAGGCTTCAGGTTTCCTTACTTTAAATTTTAAACCGCCCATTATAAATCCCACTGCCATTGTATTGGCATCTGGGCTTTCCCAGAGATAAAGATAGAGCTTTCCATTCCAGCTGTAAGTCAACTCCTTCTTACAGAGGCTTAGAGCCAGCAGAGGTGTCCGTTCATATATCTAGGCAGCAGTTTTCCAAGTACGTAAATGATCCGGTGAAAAAATAAATCAGGAATGCTTGATGAATAACAGTGATAATCAGTTTAGCGGGAACAGAGTTAGCAAGGGAGTGGTGATAGTGAGTAGGTTGGACAGTAAAACCCTTGTGGGCTGTGGGAGGTGTTGGGGGCCATCTGTGTTTTATTTGGAATGAAAGGAGGAAATCATTGGAGGATTAAAATTTCAAGCACATGACTTCCACTTTCAAAGGCTGGTTTGTTGAAAATAGTTTGTATGATGGCAAGAGAAGTGGAGAAAACAGTTGGTGGAGAAACTACTGCAGTAATCCAGGAGGGAAAGGATGGTACCTCGGACCAGGGGTAGTAAGGATGGTCTTAGAAACAAATTTTGAAGGAGACCAACAGAATGAATTGACAGTTTGAATATAAAGTATAAGAAAATGTGCTTAAATAATATTTACTAATAAATCAGCAAGGTAAGCAAGGTTAAATATAAACACAGACATGTTTTCAAATTTCTGCTCTTACAACATTTTAAAATTTATATTAAAATGTATGAACATTGCGAGAGAAAATCTACAGGGTTAATTGTGAACCAAGACAAGTGTCTGGTATGCCACGATAAGGAGTTTCTTTTCTCATACACGAGAAAGTATTTCTCATATAGTTAAAGTATTGTTGAAGTAGTATGGGAGGGATTCAGCATGATCTGGTTTGCTTCTTTACAAATTTAGGGAAGAAGTCAGACTCAGTAAGAACTGGAGGCTAGTGATGCAGCCCCACGTGTGCACAGATGGGACATCTGTGGGAAAGGCACAGAGGGATTCTTGAAATACTTTTCTTCTAAAAAAATAGACAAATTGGTAGTTATTATTTATTTCTTCATATAGTCTACTGTCTTTTTCTCTTTCTTTCCTCACTGGTGATTTTCTATTAAAGTGTCAAGTGTAGAAACTGTGTAATTAAAACATGTGTGAACACTACTTTTAATATTTCCTTTTACTGTGGCTATCACAGACAATTTAGGAAAAAGAAACCTGGGCTGACAAATTATGTGAAGCACAGGTGTAGACTGTGACACTATAACCAGTGTCCT
The DNA here is from genome assembly GCF_006229205.1 of Suricata suricatta. Classification (NCBI taxonomy): domain Eukaryota; kingdom Metazoa; phylum Chordata; class Mammalia; order Carnivora; family Herpestidae; genus Suricata; species Suricata suricatta. The sequence continues at coordinate 34,500,195 of NC_043700.1, read as the reverse complement.
ATGTACCAGTGATTTGTTATACCTCTAGCTGCCTGGTAAAATGAGATCACTTTTATTAACAATTAAAATTTAGCATATCTCTTTCTCTATATTTGTTTTACAACAGTGACTAAAGAGTGTCAAAAAGCCATAAGTTGGAGAAAGAACATTACCAAGACATTCACCATTAACTGACTTGATTCAAGAGAGAAAGAGAGAGAAAGCGAGAAAGCGAGAAAGAAAGAAAGAAAGAGAAACAAACCCTGCTATTCTCTTCTTTTGTTATGGCCTAAAGCTTTCAATTTCACAAACAAAAATAAATCCTGAGAGTGAAAGTATGTAGTGTATTGATTCTTCCATGTGCTGTGGTCTTTTATGGGGAAATAAGTAACTTTTGAACAAGTTGTCACATCCCCAGCAGTAAACAAACAGTCCCTTGTTCACTGAGGACACCCACAGCCCACACCTCTCCCCGCTCCCAGGATTCCCTGCCCTATCCCTCCCAGGCTTCGGGATATTGAGAGGAAATGTTGCTAGGTAAGGCCAGCCCCAGAAGCCCAGATAGTCACTAACATCCATTCTGTCTTCAGGGAATTGCTCTGTGTTCCTGGTCACGGGTAACTGGTGTGTCTTCAGGTAATAATTCTGTGGCCTCATGTAACTTAAGATCTAGGAGGTATCATTGTCCTTTGGGGAACCCAGACTTGCTCCTCCTTCTTCGCTGGAGCTGAGCTTTTCTGGGTAAGATTTTCTTGTTTCAGGGTCCCCGCCCCATCTCCCTCTTACTAAGATGAATGTACTTCTGCACACCTCTAAGCATGGTACATGGATAAGGGAGCCATCAACCTAGCTGGGATCTAATGAGAACCTAGAAAGTCTCCCTCAGTAAGGACGCTCCTGGCTCACAGGTGAGAGTACCTCACCAGAGAGGCCAAGAGATTTCTTTTCCAAATGTCCATCAGCTGATGAATGGGTAAACTTTGTATGAATAGTGATCTATGCATGCAATGGAATATTATTCAGCCATAAAAAAGAACAAACCATTGATACTTGTACAACATGAATGAACCTTTGAAACCATTCTGTTAAGTATATAAAACCAGTCACAAATCCATGTGTTATGAATTTGTATGAAATATCCTGAATGGTGACGTCTATACAGACAAAGATTAGTGGTTACTTATGCCTGGGTTGTTTAGGCAGGGGATAAAGAGCGGGGGTGCGGGGTGGTGATAATTAAAGGGTACAGGGTTCCTTTTGAGATGATGGAACTAAAATAGACTGTGGCGATGGCTGCACCCATCTGTGAATATATGGAAATCCTAAATCATTCAGCTGTACACTTTAGTGGGTGAATTGTGTGGTTAAGAAAAATACATATCAGGATGATTCTATGGTAACTTTCCATCATTCTCAATACCACCAACTTGTTTTAGGACATTATGATCACCGGCCTGACTTATTTTTAATAGGAATTTCTGAGGATGTCAGGTATAATACCACCTAGCAGATCCAAGTTTTAAGCCAGACTAGAGTTTAACACTGCAACTCTTGACACAATGCATCCTTGGAATAGGGTGTACTGGGATATAAGAAGGTGTAGGTGAGAGGTGGGGAGAGTTGAGTAGGGTCTTGGACATGTGTGATGTAAGATTTCTTTTAGGATATCTAAAGACTATTGCATGCTCTTATCCAGCCAGGACACATGTCCTGTTTGCCTTGCTGCCTTTCCCACCTCACAGCTTCCTACTAGTGCTTAGAGTAACTCTTAACAAAACATTTAGTTTGCATGTTAAAGTGTCCTTTCCCTTTCTTCAACTGATTACAATCTAATATCGTATGAAAAGGCACACAGTTGATGAAAAGTGTTTCTTGATTGCCTTATCCAGGATCAAGTCAATAGTCTTGATTTTTCCTTATTTGCAAACATACTAAAGTTAAGTCAGCAGTGGCATGATTTAAGCAGGGAATTTCTTGTAAAAGTGCTTAACATCTTTATTTTCCTCTCTCTCCTCTATCACAGCAAATAAAAAACATGCCAGAAAACCATGACCTGGTGAATCAAAATTACCAAGAACTTCACCAGAAAAGCAAATCACGCTCATTTGCCTCTGTGTCGCTATTGAAGAATTGAATCCATGACAACATAGCCGGATAGAATCCGTTGTGTGCAAAGGCGTAAGCTTGTGCCTGGGGCTTCCTCTCCTTGTTCCTTCGACCAGCGGCTTCCGGTGGTCCACTCAGGAGCCCTGAGGCTTAGCCCGCGCGAGCTGAAAGCAAGCACAATTGCGCAACCTTAACAGCGGGGCCCCGGCCAGCAGCTGGACTCCTCGGTGTCCTCCTGCCCGCGAGCCTCAGAGCTGCCCAACGGCCTTCAGCCTCGACGGTGCATGGCGCGCTTTGGCCCAGCCATGTTCCTTCTCTTAGCACTGCTCTCTGCGCTTGGAGGGCTGCACGCCCGCCTGGGTAAGGCTGGGAAGCCTGGGAAGCCTGGACTTCCTTCTCCTTTTGCCTCTATGCAGGGCTGGGCTCTGCCAGGAGAGCAATTTTCTTTGTGGTACTCCTACGGCCTGGCCTTCCCCTTCCGATCCCCTCTTGGCGCCTTCCGCAGCGTCTCTCCACTCCCCACCCCCAGGCCAGGATGGGTGACTGAGGAGGTTAGCCAAGTCAGGGGGTCTAGGGTCTTAGCCGTTGAACTGCCGCCAGTCTTTCCGGCCAGAGGTTCTAGAAGGGTGAGACCCTCAGTTTCTTCCCCAGAGTCCCAAGGAGATGGGAGCTGACATAGTTCTGGAGATGAACAGGTAGAACTGTAGTGTCTACTATTTTTTTTATTTGTTTGCATGCTAGCCATTTTGAGTGTGCCATTGGAAATCTAGTGAAAGCTGTGCACCCACGAGGGTGGGCACCTCTACATAAGTTTACTTTCAATTTGAGATGCCCCTTGTACTCAGGATTAAGAGCCCATGCTTGAGTGAGAAGATTGTTGCAAAAACAAAAACAAACAAACAAAAAAACCCACAAACACCCATTTTCCTACTGCAGATTCTGAAGGAATATTATTGCATGTCACGGTTCCACAGAAGATACAGTCAAATGAGACTGAAGATTCAGAGAAGCAGGTAAACGATCAAGAACGTTTGCTTTATGATTTAAAACTTTAAGGCTCTTTTTATTTACCTTTGTATTAAGTCAGATTATATACATATACACACATACAAACACAGACACATGTATTTAGAAAAAAAAAGAAGATTAAAAATGTTAAGGGCATCAAACCTTTAAGTTTCAGGACATGGAATCTAATCTTTATAACTCCAGTTCCTTTACAAGTAAACTACTTTCTGTTGCATAAAAGTTTTTTTTTTTCCAGATTTACTTCTGTTTGTACATTGTCACTGCATTGTCACTTTAAATTTCAAACTGTTTACTTCAAATTGCCTGTCATAGCGGCCCCTGGGTGGCTCAGTCGGTTGAGCATCCGACTTTGGCTCAGGTCATGATCTCCCGGTCTGTGGGTTCAAGCCCCACGAAAAGCTCTGTGCTGACAACTAGCTCATGAGCCTGGAGCCTGTCTTCAGATTCTGTGTCTCCCTCTCTCTTTAACCCTCCCCTGCTCATGCACGCGCGCTCTCTCTCTCAAACTTAAATAAAACTTAAAAAAATTTTAAAAATTGCCTGTCACAAAGCATATAGCAACATTACAGGACATGAAATAGTTTTACCTACTGTGTTCTGTACCTGTCTACATTTTGTATTCTACTTATGGAATTCTGTAAGCTGTTTTTTCCCTGTGATCGAGTATGCTAATGTTTTCCTTTGATTTCTTATAGTGGACATTCTTCCTTTCTCTTTTTTTCTTTCTTTAACCCCTTATTATCCCAAATCTTTTTAAAAAATCTTTTTATTAGACATATGAAGGATACTTTTTTCATGGACTTTCAGTTTGTCATGACAATCACACTTTCCACTAAAGCAATGGTTTGGATTTGGAGACATTACAGGAATTATGTAGAATGTGTCCAACCTTTGAAGGTTTATCTAAGTATATTTGTGGAAGCCATTATGCCGTTATTGGTATAACACTGGGGAAAATGTCCTCAGATGAGAAGAACAGTTACAGGGGTTTATTTCCTTCTGTCAATGCCTTCCTGCCAAAGACTATTGTGAACATACCTGATAGTCAAAACAAGTTAGGTTTACTGTGGAAAATACACACCACGGAACCCATGGGGCGTCTCAGCAAGAAGTTGTTAGAAAGGCATTAATAAGATTTAGGCTTACGTGGTTTGGGGGAAACAGACTTGCTCTGGTATGCATGCAGTACAGGTAGTAGAGGTAATTCTGATTGTGCATCTTAAATCTTATCTAGGAGAAGGAAAGACTAGCGCAATCTTAAAGTTGTCATTGGTTAAGAAGCAACAGCTGCTCATGGTAGCCCAATTAGGGCTTATTTGATCATTTTTTCCCCTTGGAACGATGTTTATATTTTGTCCATGTATAAACATAGTTATGATATTGTCTTGTTTTTATCTTGATCCATAATTATCTCACAGTAGCTGTGTGTGATGTTGATATTTTCTGAAAGTGTTTATTTTAAATCAAATCCAACTTATTTTTTAATTGTGATTTTTCTTTCGTATTCAAAAACTTCCAGAGCGGCTGCACCAGTTTACATTGCCACCAACAGTGCAGGAGGGTGCCCGTCTCTCCACACCCTCGCCAGCATCTATAGTCTCTTGATTTGTTCATTTTAGCCACTCTGACTGGTGTGAGGTGGTATCTCAGTGTGGTTTTGATTTGAATTTCCCTGATGATGAGTGACACTGAGCATCGTTTCATGTGCCTGTTGGCCATCTGGATGTCCTCTTTGGAGAAGTGTCTATTCAGGTCTTCTGCCCATTCCTTCACTGAATCATTCATTTTTCGTGTATGGAGTTTAGTGAGCTCCTTGTAGATTTTGGATACTAGCCCTTTATCTGATATGTCATTTGCCACTATCTTTTCCCATTCTGTTGGTTGCCTATTAGTTTTTTTGATTGTTTCCTTTGCCTTGCAGAAGCTTTTTATCTTGGGGACACAGATCAAGGGAGACTACTGAATACTGGAGATGAACCATAGACTGAAGGGGGAGGGGGATGTTCATGGTGGGGGGCACTTGTGGGGAGATGCACTGGGTGTTATATGGAAACTAATTTGACAATAAACTGTTATAAAAAAAAAACTTCCCAACACTAAGTTCACATAGGTTTCCTTCTATGATTTATTAGAAAGGTTTTATAATAAGTTTTTTTTAATGTTTGCATAAGGTGTGAGGTCTGGGTTTAGTTTCATCATTTAAAAAAATTTAAATGTTTATTTATTTTTGAGAGAAAGACAGCATGAGCCAGGGAAGGCAGAGAGAAAGGAAGACACAGAATCTAAAGCAGGCTCCACGCTCTAAACTGTCAGCACTGAACCCGATGCGGGGCTCAAACCCACACTCTGCAAGATCATAACCTGAGCCGCTGTCAGATTCTTAACCAATTGAGCCACCCAGGTGCCCTGAGTTTCATCATTTTGATATGGATATCCAATTTTCCCAGCACCATTAATTGAAATTACTTATCATTTCTCCACTGAAATACCTTTGCACCTTTAAAAAGTCGGCTGATTTTATTTTTGTGAGTCTATTTCTGAGTTCTTTCCCTCTCTTTCAGCCAACGCTATGCTGTCTTATTTATAGTAGCTTTATGGAAGATCTTGAAAGTGAAAAATGTGATTAATTCAACTTTGTTCTTCCTTAGAATTCTGATGATTGACTTTACAAAGTTCTTTACTTTTTGTGAGTTTTTTTTATATTTAACTTCCTACATGACCCATAGTGAGTAAATAAAATAAACCTACCTAGATCTCCATTTCTCAGCCATTTTGAAATATATTCTAAACTCTTGCTTCTTTGCTGTATTATATTTGTCTACATAAATTCTCATTAGCTGATGATGGAAGTTTTGGAAAGGGCTTCCCTCTTACTCACTCTTGCATATCTTCCACTTATAAGATTACTTTGTATTTAGTCTCAGAAACTTTCTTAGCTTTGATGTTCAACCTCACCAATTCAGATATATCCAATCTCTTACTCATAATAATAATTTACTTAAAAATCAACAATTACATTTTCATCTATATGATATATAATTGGATCATTTCCACAATCGTCTTTTCTTATTTCAGTAAGAACGGTCTGCTCTTCTTCACCTATTAGCAGTGTAATATGGTGGTAAAGCATAAGGACTGTCAAGCGCTAATATCCATCAAATGTGTTGAGAGAGTTAGTCTCTTTTCCTCAAAATGAAAATTATGGCTGTTGTGTGGGCAAAAATATTTTTTGGACAAAACATGTAAAGTTTCTAGGATAGTTCTAGGCATATGATAAATGCCCATTTAAGTGTTAGAAATTTTTAGATAGTATTCCATTACATATACTCTCTAATTTTTAGGTGTAATACATCTTGTTATTTCTCTAAGAATATTAAATGTACTTATATTTCAGGTCCTCTCTTACTACTTTACATTTATCTTGGGAATCGTTTATTTCATTTGCTGAATTTGATATCTTTCCTTCCTGATGCAGGCATTCTTCAGAAGTTAAATTGTTTTTTATTGTGTACTTGCCAGTTTAGTTGCGATCCTGTCAGACTTTCTCTTGCCTCTGTTTTGCATTTGGTCTGAGATAATGTATTGGGTCTGCTATAGTACAATACAGTAGTTTTATGGAAATGACAAGGCAAGGTCCGCCTCAGTTCTGAGTTATTAGTCCTCTGGTCTTCTGAGATGTGTGCTTCTTATACTTGTAGGCGTTTCCGGTCATGGGCCTCACTGGCCTCTCCCAAGCTTGCAGACTCTGTGCCAGCTTTAAATCAAAGATCTTTCCTGAAATTGGTTTGTTTTGGAAAGAAATTATGCATGTGCTGGAGTAGGTGTCAGTCTGTCTTTGTTGAGATAGTCCACTGACTCTGTAAACCTACACTAAGTCCTGTCTTGTTTCTGACTGTCACCACATCAAAATGATAAGCACTGTCATAACTCAGTCCCTGTTGTATTAATTAGAGTCCCATTCCTGGAGCTACAACATCCTTTCCTAACTTGTTTCTTGAGTCCTTTCCTCCTCAGTTTTATATGCTAAGAATTGCTAAGTGGCTTTAGGTGAATACAGTAGTGTGTGTGTGTGTGTGTATGTGTGTGTGTGTGTGTGTGTATGTGTGTGTGTGTGTGTGTATGGTTTACACATATACATATATATAATGTAAATTTGTTATTTCATTATAATTGGTGTACAATGTAAGCCTACAGCCATGTCTTTCACCTTGACCTATAAAGTTTGTTTTTTTCTGAATAGAAGCAATTAATAATATTAATCATCCTAAATTATATACTTTTTCAGAAAGTAGTCTTCATTTTTTCCTTTCAAAAAGCCAACCCTATACATTAAATTCATCACCCTAATCCTAAATTTACTAGAATAATAAGTTCTTACTATTTAGAAAAATAAATTCTGAAGAATACATTGATGTTTTAAATGGGTTTTGTCTTTTTTTAAATTTAGGTAAAATTGGAATATGACATTATGTAAGTTTCAGATATCCAATATTATAATTCAACATCTCTGTGCGCCACAAAGTGATCATCCCTAAGAGTAAAGCTACCATCCATCACTACACAAATCCCCCCCTTACCTATTTTTCCCACTCTTGACCTTCTCTACCTTCCAATAACCACTAATCTATTCTCTGTATCTATGAGTTTTGTTTTGTTTTCTTTTGTTTTGTTTCTTCATTTGTTTTGTTCTTTTTATATACCACAGGTAAGTGAAATCATACATTGCCTGGCTTTCTCTGTCTGACTTATTCCTCTCAGCATAATACCTTCAAGGTTCTTTCATGTTTTGTAAACGGCAAGGCCTCATTCTATTTGTGGCTGAGTAATATTCCATTGTGTATGTGTATACACATATATATCACATCATCTTTATTCATCTATTTTAAGTTTATTTATTTATTTTGAGAGAGAGCGAGAACAAGAAGGGGAGGGGCAAAGAGAGAGGGAGAGAGAGGATCCCAAGCAGGCTCTGCACTGTCACCACAAAACCCTACATGGGGCTTGAACTCACAAACTGTGCATTGTGAATGGGATCAGATTCTTAATTTCTATTTCTGTTGCTTCATTATTGGTGTATAAAAATGCAACCGTTGATTTTGTACCCTGTGACTTTGCAGAATTCATGGATCAGTTCTAGCAGGCTTCTGATGGAGTTTGTTGGGTTTTCCATGTAGAGTATCATGTCATCTGCAAGAAGTGAAAGTTTGACTTCATCTTTGCCAATTCTGATGCCTTTTATTTCCTTTTGTTGTCTGATTGCTGATGCTAGGACTACCAGCACTATGTTAAACAACAATGGTGAGAGTGGACACCCCTGTCATGTTCCTGATCTCGTGTGGAAAGGTTTCCGTTTTCCCCATTGAGGATGATAGTAGCTATGGGCTTTTCATAAATGGCTTTTATGATGTTCTCATAAGCATATAGAAAGAGAGAAATGACAGGGGTGGGGAGAAAGAGAAATTGAACTTTGACCAGGCAAATAAATTAAAAGGCTTAATTCAGTTAGAGAAAAAGGAGAATATGGCAGGAGGTGAGGAGAGAAGAAAAAAAAATGAAGATAATATTACCCTGAAAAACTATATAGTCTGATTATTACAGAGAGAGAGGAGGGAAGGGAAGGACGGAGGTGTAGAATATGTATCAGGAGAATGGATTAGATATGACTGTTTAAGCAAATCTATAATCAGAATTCCCAGTCCAGTGGAGAGGAGAGAGAAGAATGAGATAAGGGAGACTATAACTGAATAGCAAGAATTGATCTAGAGTTAATCATGGCAATGCATCAGTGCTGGTCTTGGATGAGGGGCATCTATTCAGCTCCGGTTGCGTCTGTTTCTGTTGCATCTATTCAGCTCCCGTAACAAAGCAGCTACACAATGCAGATGGGTGTGGTTTGGTGTAGCCAGGTCTTGCTTCCACTGTAGGTTCCACAGGCTGCTCCCTGAGGCCTTGCCTTGGTGGTTTTGGGGAGAAAAACTGCCCAGTCCCTTCTCGAACCAAGCGTTGCAAATCAGTCTTTTGGGTCCGATCTCACTGTGCCAGGGGCGCAGCCAAGGTGGGCAGTGTTCTATGTCCTGCCCCCAGCCTCATTTCCAGCTCTTACTCCATGTGCAGTAATGGTGCTGCCCAAAATGTAATACTGCCAGCCCAGGCCCAGGCTCTTCTTAGCTGGGATCAAGTAGGGGAGCAGTTTCTCCTGATGCCTATTGAGTCCCTGGAGTATAGTCTGTGCTGGAGGGAATTTCTGGGACGGGGGCACCCAGCCAAAGAAACCTCCGCAGTTACAGATAGTATCTCTCTCGAACATCCTGCGGTTAGAGATGGGATGATAGGATCCCCCTCCGTCTCAGGCCAAGGTTTTTCTCTTCTCCAAGGACAGCTCTAAGAGCAGTTTCAGCCACTCTTTTCCAAATTTGCCTCTCCACCGAGGGGGCTCCCTCCCCTCCGTGCTTCCCTGTCTGGCCGTTTTTATCTCCCCCAGTTCACAATCATGCACCTATGAGGCTGTCTTCCAAGTGCCTCCCAGACTCATGTGGTTCAGTGTCTTTTCCTCCCAGACTCTTGTGGTTCAGTGTCTTTGGCTTCAGCCCTTCTTTGTTTGATAGATGCAGGCGGGAAGTACAGAACTCCCTACTTCTCTGCCATCTTGCCCTCTCCTCTCTCAGTGCTCAGTTATCTTCATTTCTTAATTCTTTTTTTTTTTTTCCTGGTCTCCCTGGGTCAGTTCTGATCCTTTGTTTTCTAGCTCAGTACTCTAGTCTCTGGCCTCATTCTGTGCGCTGTTGAACCCCTCTAGTGTAGTTTTCAGTTAAGTTATGGTATTCTTTAGCTCTTTAACTTCTGTTTGGAACTTTCTTATTTTTCCTGTCTCTTTGTTGAGGATCTCACTGTGTGCATCCACTCTTCCTCCAGGCTTGGTGAATATCTATATGACCATTACTTTTAACTCTTGATCAGGCTGATTGTTCATCTCCATCTCATTAATGTCTTTTTCCTACGTTTTTTTTCTTTCATTTGGAACACATTCACCTGTCTCTTCATTTTTCCTGACTCTCTGCAACTACCTCTCCTAATCTTGAAGGAACAGCTTTTTGTAGGTGCAACAAGAAGCCTCAAAGCACAGTCCCCTCTGACCACTAGAGTAAGATGCTCAAGTGGTGTCACTGTATACCCTCTGCACACCCATCTGCAGTGCAGGGTGGGGGCAGAGCTGGCACCCAGCACAGGTGCATCATACAGTAGCACTGAGACCCAAAGGTGAGTGGGGCTGGTGCTGGACATGGCTGTAAAGTAGGGCTGTGATATCATAGTGTGGACATGATTCTTAGTTGGGTGTGCCCAAAGACTGTGGCAGGTTAAAGAGTTATTCTAAAATGGTGCCTATCAGCACTGACATTAGCACTCTAAGATGATGTTGCAGATATGGTACCCACCAGTTTCTCTGTCCCGGAGAAAGTTCCAACAGTTTACTGCTTCTCTGGCAAGTGCTTTAAGTTTAGTAAATGGGTCTCTTCATATATGGTCTAAATGCTTTTCAATTTAGCATTTTTGCTTTGGGTCTCAGCGTTAGTGATTCTGCATTTGATCCCTTTAAGACTGGGTTCTCCAGGCTCTATAGTTCTATAGTTTTCCTGGATGTAATCTCTATTGGTTTCCCAACCCCAGCATTTAGCGGGCTCGTCCTTCTTACGTCGGGTTTAACAGTTTAGCTATCTGATGTACAGCACAACCCTCGGACTCCTCAGTATTTTTGTATCTCCTCCCTATTATGTATCGCCCTGCTTCTTGTATTTTTTGTGTGTTGTTTGGCAAGCTGGTGTCTCTCCCACTCCTATCCATCTCATTGCTGCCTTTTTCTCTTTTGCTCTAGAGTCTCTGTGCATCCAGATTTCCAGTCTTTTTCAGAATAAATTACTCCATATATAGCTGTATATTGGTTGTACCCATGGGAGGAAGTGAGTTCATGATCTTCTGATGTCGTTATCTTGAACCCAACCCCCTAAATGAGTTCTTCCATTTACATGAGAGAAAAATGGCTTTTCAGTTTATATATTTCTGATTTACTAAATCATCTTTATTTATTTGCTTTATTTTAGGTGATTTATGTCATTACAGTTGACAAAAAACCATACACTCTGCATCTCAGAAAACAGTAAGATGTAATTTTTCATTAAAGCTTAGATTTTACTTCTTAAACATTTTTGTACACTGTTTAAATAATGCAACATAATATAGACTGTTTATCGATTTTTCAATAAAGATTAAGTCTTGAATAAGAGAAGAGTAGAATGATGAATAATAGAATGTTATATTTTAATTTTATAGCTTATTATTTTCAAATTTAAAAATAAGCTATGTATTTGTCAATCTTTAATTAAGTACAAAGCCATTGAACCCAAGAACTCCAAGTTATGTATTAAATAAATCTGTTTGATGTGAAATCAAACATGGTTACACATCAAGCAGTTATTGGTGGAAAATTCAATTAATGGCATACATTTTATGAATGTATTAGTTATATATGTATTTATTTTTAACAACTTTATTGGGTATCATAAAACTCACTCAAATGTATAATTCAATAATTTTACACTGTATGCAGCATTGCAACCATCAACCATAAATCAGTTGTAGAACATTTCATATTCTATATAAAAGCCTCGTGTTGTTTCACATTTAATCCCTGGACTTATCCACAACTACAGGAATAATCAATCTATTTTATGTCTCCTAATTTGCATTTTCTCAACATTTCATGCAAGTGGAATCAAACAGCCTTTTTTCTGCCTGCATCATTGAAAATATATATTTGTAACAACTGCATTTTGTCTGCCTGCATCTTTGTAGTTGAACAAGGCTAAGAAAACTCCCCGCTTAATTCATGACTGTTGCCATATAATTCATGACCATTAAACTCATGTCAGTTTTTAATGTCTATACAACAACTTTGAAGTTGAAGTGTTTTCTGATAAGACCATCAATGATCTACATCTACATGTTTCTGAATGCCAGTCATTTTTTTAGTCTTCATTTTTCTTTACCAAATGATAGCATTTTTCTATAGCTTATCAGTATCTCCTCAGAAAATATCACCTTCATTTGGCTTCCAGAACCCTGTGGACTCCTAGCTTAACTCTTACCATTGTGCTTATTCCCTCATTTTGTTTGTTTATTTGTTTCAACTTGTTTGTTTTTTATATTTTCATTCATCTTTCCAATCTTAGAGTGCTCCATAGTAATCTTCTTGAATCATGATTTTCCTAGCTACTTTCAATCACCTTGTTATTTCATCCTTTCTTGTAGCTTTAAGTACCATTTATGTATTGATTACTTCCAAGTTATAGCTCTACTCTATTCCTCTCCAACGGACATCATATTCATTTATCTGACTACTTACTTAACAATCAAGTGTTTGCGAGAATTCTCAGACTTAACATCCAAAATGTACGTCTGATCCTCCCTCAAAAGTTTTCCTTCCTATAGTCATCTAAGTAAATGGCAAGTCTATTCTTCTAATTCCTCAAAACAAAATCTTGGAGTCATCCTGGATATCTTTTATTTTCTTCTGTTTTCTCTCGCAATGGATTATAACTCCCAGTGGATTATTAAATTCCATGTGTTCAGTCTTCAAAATATATCCATAATTGGACCTTTGCCACTGCTAACTATCTTAGTTCAAGTCACAGTCATATCTTGCCTGGATGACTGTAATAGCCTAACTGTTCTTCCTGCTTCTACTTACTTGCCCTACAGATAATTCTCAACATAGCATTCAGTCTGATTCTATTAAAATGTTGGTGAGGGGTGCCTGACTGGCTCAGTAAGAAGAGTATGCAACTCTTGATCTTGTATGAGACCCACATAAGATGTAGAGATTACTTAAATAAATAAAACATTGATCTGATCATATCGTTTATTTATTCACAATCTTCTAATGGTTTCTCATCTCTGTGACACCATCTCTCAGCTTCAATCAGCATTTCATTCCAGTCATATCTTCCTCTAGCTATTCCTTATATACAGAATGTATATTTTGACCACATGGTCTTTGGATTTTCTTCTGACTCTGTCTGGAGTAACATTTCTATGCAAATCCATGTGGCCTGTTTTCAAGTCTCTACTCAATCTATTCAGTGAGCTTTTCTATGACATCCTATCTACACTTTGCAATCAATTTTCTTCACCCAGGCCTTACATAATGCTAGCAGTGTGTGTCCCTCACCGTCATGAAAACCAGTGGTTTGTCTTTTGTTTACTGATGTATTCTAGTGCCCAGAAGAGGATCTCTCAGCAGGCACTCAGTAAATAAATGTTCAATGAAGATACACACAGGCACACACTGATACAGAGGATTTCAGTCTATTTCAGGGTTAAGGAGAGCTGAATTTTCTAATACACTGGTTCCATGAATTTAAACTGCGATCCCACACTAACATTACCCTAATTAAAACATATTATTATATAAATCTGTATATTCCACATTTATTTTTATTACATTAATGTTTATATTCCTATTAAATTCATTACCAACCTTTTTTTTTTCTTAGCTCTTTCTTATCCCAGAACTTTTTGGTTTATACATATAATGAAACTGGATTTTTGCAGTCAGAGTCTTCATATATTAAGGTAAGCTTTAGCTGTCTTAGATATTTATTATCATTTGTTTCTTTATTGATGTGGCCATATCATTTCCATTGGGATATGTTTGTTCCATGATGACAATTTAATACAAATATGTTATTCAGTATAACTGACCTGTCATGTGGTTGATTGCTGTGCATAAAAAGAGTAAGTGAGAGGAGGGGAGTTAAGTTGGTGAAGGAGTAAGTTGACCCTAAGCTTGTCTCATGCCTTGAGCACAGCTAAATAGTTATCAAATCATTCTGAACACTAAAGAAATCAACCAGAGGTCTGAATGAGAACAAAACAAAATGAAACAATACAAAACAAACAAACAAACAAAAAAAAAACCCCAGCAAGACTACATGTAGAAAAGAGACCACTGTTTGGAAAGTAGAAGGTGCAGAGAATGTACTGGGAGAGATACTGGTCTGTATCCAAGAACAGGGAGAGAGTTGGCTTAAGGAGGCCATCACAAAATAGAATAGAATGAGCAGCGAGCACAGAATCTGAACCTTTACTAGTCCACTACCACTAGGGAAGCACCTGGTTTATGGGTGCTCAAGTGGTAAAGTGGGGTAGAATTCCAGGGGTGAGCAGGGTCTGAGGATCGCTTAAGTTGCAACAAAGAAGGCTCGTGCCAATGTGCTGTGCTGTTTCCAGACATCGGAGAAGGGACTTGATCCAGCTTTAGGTTGCAACAGGGGGTGCCTGTTTTCTGCTCTTTGTTGACAAACTGAACAGCAGCACAGTCCCACCACTGCTTTTTTCACATAGGCAGGCAGATAACAGTGTGGGGAGAGGAGCACCCAGAGGAGCACCACTGGTCTGCACCCTGAGAATCCCTAAAACTTGGAGTTTTGAAACAGTTGTGCTCCTGAAATTTAAAAACACTTGGACACAGGCTGGCTGAATGAGGGGTTCTGACAGAAACCAAGGACAGGAAGGTTGATTAATCGCTCTTCTGTGAGGTTTCCTTGAAGAGTGGAGGGCAGGAATATTCAGCTATTGGGCTACAGTAGAGGAGGCCATCTTCATTGGCCCTGACTAAGCTGAAAGCCTTTAGCTAGCAAAACAGTGCCACCCACTGGAGGCCAGAGCCACATATACTAAGACGCACCTCAGAGGTCCATTTCTTCTGGAACAAGTCATTCTGAGAATAAGTGCGGCAGGCTCTTCCCCCACATAAGACCAACACAAATAACTCCTTTGCACCAAGTGTACTATCAGAGTACTGCAAAGCTTCAATCTTAGGGGAAGTAGGATCTAACTTCCGTTTTAGTTTTATTCTTTATTTTTTAAGATTTATTTCAGTTTTTTTTTAATTTTTTCAATTATTTTCGTTATATTTTGCTATTATTTTTAATTTTTGATATACACATTTTATATATACATGTTCTTTTATGTTTTATTTTTTACATTGTAGGTTTTTTCTTCTCATTTTACTTTATTTTTATGTCATCTTATTATTTTATTTTATGCTATTTTATTTTAAATTCTAAGATCTAGATTATATTAACATGGGTGGCCCAGTTCTTTGGACATCCGCCTTCAGCTCAAGTCATGATCTTATCGGTCAGAGGTTGAGCCTCATGTCAAGCTCTGTGCTGACAGCTCAGAGCCTGGAGCCTGTTTTAGATTCTCTGTCTCCCTCTCTCTCTCTGCCCTTCCTTTGTTTTTGCTTTCTCTCTCTCTCTCAAAAATAAATAAACATATTTTTTTTTGAAAATGGGCCAAAATACAACCAGGATCTAGTTTTTGTTGTTGTTGTTGTTTATTGCTTTTTCTTCATTGTTTGTCTTTTTTCTATGTATATGAGATTTTTTTCTTTCTTTCTTTTTCGGGGCACCTGGGTGGCTCAGTCAGTTAAGCGTCTGGCTTCAGCTCAGGTCATGATCTCACAGTTCGTGGGTTTGAGCCCCACCTCAGGCTCTGTGCTGACAGCTTGGAGCCTGGAGCCTGCTTCAGATTCTGTGTCTCCCTCTCTCTCTGACCTTCCCCTCTCATGCTGTCTCTCTCTGTCTCTCAAAAACATATAAAAAACATTAAAATAAAAATTTTTAAATTCTTTCTTTTTTATTCTTTGCTCTTTTCTTTTTTGGAAAAAAAAATGACAAGATGGAGAAACTCCCCTAAAAGAAAGAATAGGCAATAGAAATCATGGCCAGGGATTTAATCAACACAGATATAAGTAAGATGTCTGAACTAGAATTTAAAACCACAATTATGGGGTTCCTGGGTGGCTCAGTTGGTTAAGCATCTGACTCTTGGTTTCTGCTCAGGTCATGGTCTCACAGTCTGTGAGTTTAAGCCCCACAGTGGGCTCTCCTCCACTGTCAGTGCAGAGCCTGCTTGGGATTTCTCTCCCTCTCTCTCTGTCTGTCATGCTCTCTCACTTTCTTTCTCTCTCTGCCTCTCTCTCAAAATAAATAAATAAATAAATAAATAAATAAATAAATAAATAAAATGACAATTATAATAATATTAACTGGAGTTGAAAAATAGCATAGAAGACACCAGAGAATCCTTTTCTGCAGAGATAAGAGAACTAGAATCTAGTCAGGCTGAAATTAAAAATGCTATAATCTATGTACAATCTTTAGGGATTCATGATTGTCTGGGTGGATGAAGCAGAGTAGTGAATCAGTGATATAGAAGATAAAATGATAGAAAATAGCAAAGCTGAAAAAAGAGGAATACAAAGGCCAAATATCATGAGACTTAGAGAACTCAACAACTTATTAAAGAGAAATAATATTCGTATCATAGAAGTCCAAGAAGATGAAAAGAGAGGAAAAGGGGCAGAAGGTTTATGTGAACGAATTATAGCTGAAAACTCCCCTAATCTGTGGAAGGACACAGACATCAAAATGCAAGAGGAACAGAGAACTCACATTAAATTCAACAGCTGACCATCAGTAGGTATATCATAGTCAAAGTCACAAAATACTCAAACAAGGAAAGAATCCTTAACACAGCAAGAAAAAAAAAAGTTTTTAAACCTAAAAGGGAATTTCAGGTTTGCAGCAGATTTATCCACAGAAACTTGGAAGGCCAGAAGGGAGTGGCAGGATATTTTCAATGTGCTAAATGGGAAAAAAGGGGGTCATTCAGAATGGAAGGTTCTCAGACAAACAAAAACTAAAGGAGTCTGTAACCACTAAACCAGACCTGCAAGAAATTTTAAGGGAGACTCTTTGAGTGGAGAAAAGACAAAACAAAACAAAAAATACCAAAAGCATCAAAGACTAGAAAGGACCAGAGAACATCACTAGAAACACCAACCCAATAGGCAACATAATGGCACTAAATGTATATCTTTCTATACTTCCTCTAAATGGACTAAATGCTCCAGTCAAAAGACATAAGATATCCGAATGGATAAGAAAACAAGACCCATCTATATGCTGCTTATAAGAGACTCATTTTAGACCTAAAGACACCTCCAGATTGAATGTAAGGGGATGGAGAACTATCTGTCATGTTAATGGTCATCAGAAAAGAGCCGGAGTAGCCATACTTATATGAGAAAAATAGGCTTTAAAACAAACTCTGTAAGAAGAGATGAAGAAGGACATTATACCATAATTAAAGGATCTGCCCATCAAGAAGATCTAACAATTATAAATATTTATGCCCCCAACTTGAGAGCACACAAATACAGAAATCAGTTATAACAAACATAAAGAAACTCATTGATAATAATAAAATAATAGTAGGGGACTTTCAAATCCCACTCACCATAATGGACTTTTCATCTAAGCATATCAACAAGACAACAATGGCTTTGAATGACACACTGGGCCAGATAGACTTAA